>NC_071996.2:66547500-66876071 GCF_028885655.2 Pongo abelii | reverse complement strand
TTGGAATTGGGTTATCTCCAACAGCTGGACTGAAATGAAAGAAAAGTTGCTGACGCCATGGTTTCTCCTGAGTTTCAGCTAGAAATAGCTTTGTGGGATGGTGCTGGTCTGCACCTCATTGCTGAGTGCCCCAGCCTGCTCCCTTGGGCAGTCAAGGGAGTGTGTCCCATCAGTTTCAAGGAGTGGGAGGGAGGCAGACCTTAACTTCTGGGCATTGGATTGAGACTATGGGCCATACCTCCCTTTCCTTGCAAAGAACTTGGTATAGCAGCACCCCCTCTGCTTCATGTCCAGGCAAAATAGCAACCATTCAGTGTACCTGCCTGCTGTACTAGGGACCTGAGTCACCCCTCTATTCCTGTGCAGAGAGGTCTCCATGCAGTGGCATCCTTTCTGCTCCATACCTGGGCATAACTTCAAGCATTCAGCACACTTGTTCACCTGGATTAGAGGCCTGATTCACACCACCCTTGAGTCCAGAAATCTTGGTGCAGCAGCACCTCCTCTGTTCCATGCTCAGACATATTTCCAGGAATCTGGAGCACACACTTTTCTAGGTTACAAGTCTAGGCTTCCCCCACTTCCAGGGCATAGAAGTTGCAGCAGAAGAGGTTTCTCCACTCCATGCCTCGCCATATCCCCAGGTGCTTAGAGGCTGCCTCCTGGACCCCCTTTAGAGCTAGTGCTTATGCCTGCCATTGGGGGACATAGAAGCAGGCCTACCTAATCTGGCTCCATCTAGCTCGTTCCCTCACTCTGGAACTGAGCAGGGAGCTCAGACCACTGTGCATTCCACAGGATAACCCATGACCTGAGACATCAGAGAGCATCTCATGATAAACAAAGATAAAGCATATATCCATCTGTGTTGGCAACAGCTGGCTCTTATCCATAAATGCCACCCACTGGCTTGGAGAATGAACTGTGCAACCCAATAAAAAAATCTACTGACACAGGTGCATAGCACTGGGGAACAAGATGAGCTTCCTGAGACCTCCGACAAACTCGCTGTGCAGGAGGCAGTGAGCTTGCTCACGTGCCCAGTGTCAATTACAGTCAGCATCTGAGAAAGCCACCAGAAAAGGCTGTATATAACTAAGGAACCTATACAGAGACTGCCACTGAGAGCACCCAGAGCAAAATCCAAATAAGTGTACACAAAACACATTGCAGTCACATCCTTAAGAGGGGAAAAAATCCCATCCAAATAAAAATAAATTCAGAAATAAGAAGGAGAGATAGCTTATCCAGATGAGAAGAAACCAGATAAAAAATTCTGAATGTATGAAAAAAAAAAAAAGAGTGTTACATTTCCGAAGGACCACATTAACTCTCCAGCAATATATCCTAACCAAAATGAATTTTTTGGCATACCAGATAAAGGATTCAAAATACTGATTTTTAAAAACCAAAATGATGGCCGGGCACAGTGGCTCACACCTGTAATCCCAGCACTTTGGGAGGCCGAGGCAGGCAGATCACGAGGTCAGGAGATTGGGACCATCCTGGCTAACAAGGTGAAACCCCATCTCTACTAAAAATACAAAAAAAAATTAGCTGGGTGTGGTGGCGGGCACCTGTAGTCCCAGCTACTCAGGAGGCTGAGGGAGGAGAATGGCGTGAACCCGGGAGGCGGAGCTTGCAGTGAGCCAAGATCGCGCCACTGCACTCCAGCCTGGGCGAGAGAGTGAGACTCCGTCTCAAAAAAAAAAAAAACAAAAAAATTAGCCTGGCATGGTGGCGGGCACCTGTGGTCCCAGCTACTTGGGAGGCTGAGGAAGAATGGCGTGAACCCAGGAGGCAGAGCTTGCAGTGAGCTGAGATTGCACCACTGCACTCCAGCCTGGATGACAGAGCTAGACTCCGTCTCAAAAAAAAAAAAAAAAAAAAACACAACAACAACAACAAGAAAACCAAAATGATATCCAAGAGAAAGTTAAAAATTAGCACAAAGAAATCAGGAGAAAATTCAAAATATGAAAAAAGAAATAGATATTATTTTTTAAAAAGCAAACAGAACTTCTGGAAATAAAGAATTTACTAAAAGAATTACAAAATACAATTTAAACCTTCAACAGTAGGCTTCAGCAAGTAGTAGAAAGAATTTCAGGGCCAGAAGACAAGTCTTTCAAATTAATCCAGTTGGACAAAAATAAAGAAAAAAATAATTTCATAAAATGAACAAAGCATTTGAGAGATATGGGACTATATAAAGCATCCAAACCTATAAGTGATAGGTATTCCAGAGTGATAAAAGGAAAAAGGAAAAAGCAAAGGAATCCCATCTGAAGGAAAAATTTAGGAAAACTTCCCTGGTCTTTCTAGTCAACTAGACATCCAGACACAGGAAGTTCAGAGATTCATAGCAAGAAGACAGAGAGCCATCATATTATCCAAAGTCAATATAAAGGAAAAAGTCTTAAAATGGCAAGGGAGAAGCATGTAATAAGCTACAAAGGAAATCCTATCAGACTAACAGTGGACTTCTCAGCTGAAACCTTATAAGCTGAAAGAGGCAGGGGTTTTCTCAAGGAGAAACAAAATCCCAGCTAAAAACACCGTGTCCTGCAAAACTAAGCTTTTAAATCAAGGAGGAATAAAATCTTTCCCAAAAAACACTAAGGGAATTTATCACCACTAGACCAGGGCTACAAGAAATGGTCAAAGGAGTTCTAAACATGGACACCAAAAGATGGCACTTACCATCACAAAAACACATGAAAGTATAAAACTGATAGGTCTTATAAAACAATTAGGCAATTGAAACTGCAAAGCAACTAAGTAATAATTAATACTATGACAGGAGAAAAATCACACATCAACACTAACTTTAAATGTAAATGAATTAAATGCTCCATTTAAAAGACACAGGCTGATGGAGTGGATAATAAAACAAGATCCAACCATATGCAGCATATAAGAACCCCACCTAACTGGTGAAGATATTTACAGACTCAAAGTAAAGGAGTGAAAAAATATATTCCATGCAAACAGAAAACAAAAGCAAATAGGAGTAGCTATACATATATCAGGTTAAACAGATTTCAATCAACAACAACTTAAAAAGACAAAGAAGGTCATTATATAATGATGAAAGAATCAATTCAACAAGAAGATATAACAATTCTAAATATATATGCACCTAACATTGGAGTGCACTGACATTCATGAAAAGAATATTACTAGATCTAAGAAAAGAGACAAGTATTAATACAATAATAGTGGGAGACTTCAATACTCCCTTGACAACACTAGACAAATCACTGAGGCAGGAAATCAAAAAAGAAAGTCTAAATGTAAATTCAACTGTAGACCAAATGTAACTAACACATATTTATAGATCATTCTATCCTACAACTGCAAAATGTGGAAGAGTTGGAAGCATTCCCCCTAAGAAACAGGACAAGACAAGAATGCTCACTGTCACCAATCCTATTCAACATAGTACTAGAAGTCATAGCCAGAGCAATCAGGCAAGAGAAAAACAAAAAGCAACGAATTGGAAAAGAGGAAGTAAAATTATTTCTGTTCAGTGATGATAAATTGTATACCTACAACACCATAAAGACTCTTCGAAAAGACTTCTAGATTTGACGAATAGCTTCAGTAAAGTTTCAGGATACAAAACTAAAATACAAAAATCAGTAGCATTCCTAAACACCAATAACAATTGTGGTGAGAATCAAATCAAGAACTCAATCTCATTTACAATAGCTTCAAAAAAATACTTAGGAATACATTTAACCAAGGAGGTGAAAGGTCTTCTCCAATAACTACAAAATACTTCTAAGAGAAATAGAATATAACAGAAATAAATGGAAAAACATTCCATGTTCAGGGATTAGAAGAATCAATAGTATTAAAATAAATAAACACTAAAATGACCATATTGCCCAAAGCAAGAGTCAATGTAACTCCTATCAAACTACCAATGTCATTTTTCACAAAATTTTAAAAGAATCCTAAAATTAATATGAAATTCAAAAAGAGCCCAAATAGCCAAAGCCATTGTAAGCAAAAAGAATAATGCTGGAGGCTTCATATTACCTGACTTCAAATTACACTAAAAGGCTATAGTAACCAAAATAGCATGGTACCAAGATAAAAATAGACACATAGATCAACCTGGAACAGAATTGACACATATCACAGAAATAAAGGCACCTACCTGCAACCAGCTGATTTTCACAAAGTCAACAAAAATATGCACTGGGAAAAGGACACTCTCTTCAATAAATGGTGCTGGAATAATTGGAAAGCCATAGGCAGAAGAATGAAACAGGACACCTGTCTCTCAGCATATACAAAAATTAACTCAAGATGGATTAAATACTTAAATGTCAGATGTGAAACTATAAAACTCAAAGAAGAAAACCTAAGAAAAACTCTTCTGGACATTGGTCTAGACAAATAATTTATGAAGAAGCCACCCAAAGGAAATGCTACAAAAACAAAAATAAACAAATTAGATTGAATTAAACTAAAAAGCTTCTTTACAGCAAAAGAAATAATCAACAGAGTAAACGGAAAACATGCAGAATGGGAGAAAAAAATTTGTAAACAATGCATCCAGCAAAGGGCTAATATTCAGTATCTACAAGGAAATCAACTCAACAAGGAAAAAACATATCAAAGTGAGCAAATGACATAAAAAGTGAGCAAATAACATAAACTGACATTTTCAAAAGAAGACATACATGTGGCCAAAAACCAAAAAAAATGCTCAACATCACTAGTCGTCAGAGAAATGCAAATTTAAACCACAATGAGATCCCATCTCACACTAGTTACAATGGCTACTATTAAAACATCAAAAAGCAACAGGTATAGTGAGGATGTGGAGGAAAGGGAACACTCATACACTGTAAATTAGTATAACCTCTATGGAAAACAATATGGCAGATTAGATTATATAGGTGGGTAGATAAATGATAGATAAATCTAGATAAATATACAGATTAAAATGTAGATATAGATGCATTTACATATGTTATATGTGTACTATATATCTACACGCATATTCATTTTAGAAAGATTATCATGTAGTTGTTGTAGATTTTATAATGCTCCCAATAATGTAGGGGGTGTCATATGAGACATATTGAAATTTATTTAGCAAAATATTAATATTTAATATTTACACAACATGTGACTAATAAGGGATACAAATATATTCACTTAGTTCAACTAAAGTTTTAGTTACCAAATGAAATTATATCCAACTTAAGTTGTTTTTAATTAGTCAGGCTTTTAGTATTGCATCATTGAGAATGAGAAATTTTTAAACCTGTATTATTGGGGGCGGAGAAAGAGAAACCCCTTACATTTTATTGTCCAGCATAGTAGCCATAAGTGATCCATAGTTATTTATATTTAATTTAAAGTAGTTAAAACTTTAAATTCCTCATTCACATTTATCAAATTGCAGGTACTCAATGGGCAGCTGTGGCTAGTGGCTTCCACATGGCAGATACTCTGAATTGCTTCTTCCCTGGAAGAGAGCAGTACTAAATTCAACCTTAACAAACTCCAATCCTTTTTTTCCCTCAAAGTTAAATTTTTAGTTGTATTATTTTTTAAATAATAGTAATATGTGATTACTTCAAGCGGAAGGGAGTAGCTTGTTTGATAGCATAGCAACTAAAAAGTATGAATAAACACAGAAACCATGGGTTAGGAGGCATTGGAAGGCTGCTGAGACAAATATTGTTCTCAGGATTCTAAAGGTAGGAGAACCTCACAGAGCCCAGCTGACAGCTGCAGTTAATTTTTGACTGTGTTCATATCCAACTTTGAAAGGATGTAGTAGGTATTAAAGAATTCTATTTGCCTAGTGAGGGAGGGATGACCTCTTTCTGGAAGATCAACCTTATCTGACACTGCTTTTTTCCATACATAGTAACTGGCACTTAACCAAATCTTATTAGGTACTACAAAGACAGAACTAAATGGACACAAAAAGAACAGATAACTGGGAAAAGGTGATAAAAATAACCACAGTTATTTTACAAAGTCAACATTACCTCAATATCAGAAATCTGACAAGAAAATTTTGAGGAAGAACAATTGCAGACCAATATATCTTATAAATATAAACGAACAAAACACAGCAAATAAAATCTAGCTGTGTATATTGGTGTGTGCATTTTAATTAATATACACTATAGAGAGAGAGGCAGGCCAAAATATATGGCCATATCAATAGATGTAGAGAGTCCATTTCATCAAACTGTACACACATTCATGACCAAAACTCTTAAAAAATATGAAAAGAGGGCAACCTTCCTTAACCTGATAAAAATAATCACAAAAATATAAGTTAAAAATCCTTCCCGGCCAGGCGCGGTGGCTCACGCATGTAATCCCAACACTTTGGGAGGCCAAGGCGGGCGGATCACGAGGTCAGCAGATCGAGACCATCCCGGCTGCTGGGTGAAACCCTGTCTCTACTAAAAATACAAAAAATTAGCCTGGCGTGGTGGCCGGCGCCTGTAGTCCCAGCTACTCCGGAGGCTGAGGCAGGAGAATGGCGTGAACCCGGGAGGCGGAGCTTGCAGTGAGCTGAGATAGCTCCATTGCACTCCAGCCTTGGGTGACAGAGCAAGACTCCGTCTCAAAACAAAAACAAAAACAAAACAAAACAAAAAATCCTTCTCAATGGTGAGATGTTAAACCTCCACCGTCTTGGGAATCAGATATGAAACAGAGTCCAGGAGTTCTTGATCAGCCTGAGCAAGATAGTGAAACTCTGTCTCTACAAGAAATACAAAAAATTAGTTGGGGGTGGTGGCATGAGCCTGTAAATCCCAGCTACTCGGGAGGCTGAGGTGGGAGGATTGCTTGAGACTGGGAGGTGGAGGTTGCAGTGTGCCAACTTTGCACCACTGCACTCCAGCCCGGGTGACACAGTGAGACCCTGTCTCAGAAAAAACAGAAAAAAAAAAGAATGCCTGCTATCATGATCTACTCAATGCTGTCTCGGAAATCTTCTTTACCAGTGAAATGATGCAATAAAGGGAAACTTAAGTTATAAGAATTCGAAATAAGAAAAAAAATTAATTAAATCAGATCCCAGAATTGTACATAGAAATTACTAATAAATATACATAGAAATAATAAACAATAAGTAAATTTAGCAAATTTGCTAAAGTCATCAAAATAATAAAGTCAATTATATTTCCATGTATCAAAAACAAAGAAATAAAACAGGCACTTTTAAAAGTATACTATTTAAAATTTGGGCACAGTGGCACACATCTATAATCCCAGCTTTTTAGAAGGCTGAGGAGGAAGGATATCTTGAGTCTGGGAGACCAGCCTGAGCAACAAAGCAAGACCTCATCTTAACACACACACACAGACACACACACACACACAAACACACACACAATTTACAGTAACATCAAAAGTATCATTTACTTAGGAAAAAATGTAGTCCACTTGCAAGCCATTGCACTGAAAACAAAATATTAATGAAAAAATAGAAGAAAGCCCAAATAAATCAAGAGCATAATCATATCCATGGATTGAAAGATTCAACATTTGAAGACACCAATTATTTCCAAATTGATCTGTAGATTTAATGTCACCCTGACAAAAATTCTAGCACAGTGTTTGGAAAATTGACAAAATAATACTTTCAACATTTATTTGGAAATGTAAACACATAGGCCGGGTGCAGGGGCTCACACCTCTATGTTATAATCCCAGCACTTTGGGAGACTGATGCAGGAGGAACACTTGGGGCCAGGAGTTTGACACCAGCCTGAGCAACACAGCCAAGACTCTGTCTCTACAAAATTTAAAAAAAATTAGCCAGTCAGGGTGGCACGCTTATAGTCCCAGCTGCTCATGAGGCTGAGGTGGGAGGGATGGTTGAGTCCAGGAGTTCAAGGCTGCAGTGAGTTTGATGGCACCACTGCAGTCCAGCCTGGGCAACGGAGTGAGACACTGTCTTTAAAAAAAAAAGTAAAAGGAAATAGAAACACTTAAGAATAGCCAAAATATTATTAAAGAAGCAGAAAATAATGGAAAGACACATTGTCAGATACTAAAACCTGTTAGAAAGCTTTATAGCCCCAAATTGGAAACAGCAGAGTCCATCAAGCTGCCACATGTGTGAGTTCTGCATTTCTCTCATCTTGTGTTGCTAGAGAATTGAAACAATACTGTGAATTTGGGGACATCAAGAGCATAGAGGCACAGTGTAGGAGAAACAAGCTAACCTTGGGGAGGAGGTAGTTTCTAAATTTAATGTCAGAGGTCAGTGCACGGGGCACATTGGTGGGGTGAGGTCAGTGTCTCTGGACCTCATGTACCATGGCTTCTGTGTAGGGCATGTGGCTCCTGTCCTGCATGCAGGGCCTCCAGTGTCTCCCAACTGCATGGTCAGTCTCTTCCTGGAGTTTAGCTGACAAGACACAAGTGAGGACTGATGAAAAAGGAGAAAAATGACACATTTGTCATAGCAGTTCAGGCATACCTGAAGCGTTATGAAGGTGTCCCTACAACATTATACATATAAATTATAGGGCCAGAAGTACACCTAGACTTAGAGAGAAAATTACTGTATTATAGATTCATATAACTCTCCTGCAAGCTAAGCATTAAGATAAATCTGTATTCACCCACATAGAACATATAGGATAGTCAACTCAAATAGGAATGATAAAATGCTTCAAAATATAAATATTTAGTACATTGCAGAAGGATAACAATCAAAAATTAATTTTATATCAAAATAATATGTGATATTTATAAAACTGAATTCTACTAACAGATATATATATATGTATGCATGGGTTTGTGTGTTGTGTGTGTATGCAAGTTGCATATAAACATAAACACACAAGATCCCTAAACTCCACAGAGGCAGACACTTTGAAACATTCTAGAAGTTTCTTCTGAAATTTATGTTCGCATTTCTGGATAATAACTCTTTTGATTTCTTGATTTTA
Organism: Pongo abelii; assembly: GCF_028885655.2. Taxonomy (NCBI): domain Eukaryota; kingdom Metazoa; phylum Chordata; class Mammalia; order Primates; family Hominidae; genus Pongo; species Pongo abelii. The sequence continues at coordinate 66,867,114 of NC_071996.2, read as the reverse complement.
TCTGTTTTCAGAAAATTTCTAAAACTTCGTGGTAAGAGAGATGAGAACTTACCTCTCTATCACCATCTCATAATAAATATATAGACACATACATACATGCAAACATACACACATATGCATGAGCACACACACACACACACACACTTTCCCTCACTCCAGTTTCCCCAGTGAATTTATATCACATTTTTATTATATTAGTACTCATGTTCACATTATTATTACTTCATAAGCATTGATCGTAAATGCAACAGATATAATTATGTTTCCTCTTTTATATGTTTTCTGAACTTATAAGCACCTATTTCAATTCTACTTGTTAGATACCAATTTGGAATAATTGTAAATAGTCAAGAGTGCTTCAAACTCATAGTAAACAATTTCTAAATACTTAAAAAAACAGTCAAATAATCAATCCTGTCTTCTTGTTCTTGATGTCTCCCATCATTTTTCTAGACTCAGATTTCAATAATAAAATTCCTTAGGCACATATTCTACCTCAATAGCATACATCCTGATTATAAATTTAACCTTCTAAAATACTTTTCAGAAAATAGAAATTTTCTAAGTCTATCTCATTAAGTTTCTAGACTATTCTCTACACACTTCAATAAATAGAATTTCCCAAAGAACTAAAAATAGAACTACCACTCAACTCAGAAATTCCACTACTGGAATCTATCCAAAGGAAAGAAAGTCATGGAATCAACCTAAGTGTTTATCAATAGATGATTGGATTAAAATGTGGTATGTACACACCATGGACTACTGCTCAGCCATAAAAAAAGAATGAAATCATGTATTTTGCAGGAACATGGATGGAATTGGAGGCCATTATCGTAAATGAAATAATTCAGAAACAGAAAGTCAAAAACCACATGTTCTCACTTACAAGTGAGAGCTACACAGTGGGTACACGCAGTTATACAGAGTGGAATAATAGACATTGGGGACTCCAAATGATGAGAAGCTGGGAGACAGAGAGGGATAAAATATCACCTGTTGGGTACTATTCTGATGATGGTACATTAAAAGCCAAAAATTAACTACTATGCAATATATCCATGTTACACAACTGCACAAATTCCTCAAAATAACAAAAAAAAAATCAATTAAAACAAGAAAACTTAAAAAGATGCCAAGATGAAATCTGGAGCTGAAAAGTACAATAAGTGAAATGAATAATTCACTAGAGGGATCAAAGACAGATTTGAGAAGGCAGAAGAAAGAATCAGTGAACCTGAAGATAGGATGATGGAAAATATTGAGTCTGAGTAACAGAAAAAAAAAAATCTAAGAAAGATGAACAGAGCCTAAGGAACCTGTGGGACACCATCAAGCTGACCAACATATACATTTTGGAAATCCCAGAAGAAGGAGAGAGAAGGAGACAGAGGGAATTCTTGAAGAATTAATAGCTGAATACTTTCCCAAATTGATGAAATACATAAAAATAAATACACAAGAGGCTCAGTGAACTCTAAAGCATTTGTCTCCTATGCAGATACAGGTCAACAATTCTGAAACTACTATTAACATATGCTGGAATTGAATAATTCAGTAACAAGTGGCCACCAGATTTCTCACTGTTTTAATGGAAGGTTACAGATAATGAATGGTAGAAGTCTGGAATAATCCATATGGTAATGAATTAGAGTTAGAACATCAATGTGAACTCATATTTAGATTACTGTAGATACAGATCATTACACATAGAAATATCTATAGATATTCATATATACATTGGTTAGATACACACATATTTCTTGGTCTCTTAACTGAGTGGAACTAGAGGAGATGACACCTCAGTATCAGTGAGTATACCTAGAACCCAGATCTTGGTTTCTGGTACTAATTTCCAGTAAAATGATTCTGAGTTTTTGGAGAAAGGTTGATTCTAGGACTGCAACAGGATACATGCACATTCAGCCTGGAAAAATTTGTAGTTAAAGAAAGTAAAGAAGTGCTAAAACAAAAACAAACAAAAACCAAAAAACCCAAAACCCACCGAATGATGGGTATATATCAAAAGGATATGGAAACCAGCTGAAAGTTCCTGAAGGCCAAAGTTAATCTAATTTCAGCTACAGAATAAAGTAGTATAGATTATAACTCAAAGTATAAAATAAATATCCATGAGTTTATGCTGATATAAATGCCTAAATAAATAAATAAATGGAGGAGAATAGCCAAATCCCCCATGCAGAAAAACTTCAAGTAATTTATCTATTAAATTATTGCCTTCAATGAAGTGAAGCATAACTCCCCACTCTTTTAATGTGGGCTGTGCACAGTGATTTCATTCCAAAGAATAGAGTGCAGAAAGGGTAAAAGAAAAATAATTTTATGGTGGAGGAACCTGACAAACACTACCTCAGCCAGGTAATCAAGATTAATATCAACAGAAATAAATCATGTTGATAATATCTACTCTTGATATGATGTCATTAAAATGACACTTAATTCTACAGTCTTTCTCCCTCCAACACAAACTCTAGTCTAATCATGAGGAAAACATCAGACAAATTCTAATTCAGGGTTGTTCTACAAACACTTGACCGGCATTCTTCAAAACTTCCCAGGTCATGATAAACAAAGAAAGTCTGAGAAACTCTCACAGCCAAGAGGAGCCTAAGAAGACATGACAATTACATGTAATGTGGTATCCTGGATTGGTTCTGAGATCAGAAAAGAGATGCTAGATAAAATACATGGAATTCTGAATTAATTATGGGCTTTAGTTAATAACAGTGCATCAATATTTGTTCATTACTTGTAACAAATGTAGCATAATAATGTACTACGTTAATAGGAACAAGTAGGTATGGGTTATATGGGAACACTGTGTACTCTCTGTAATTTTATTTCTGTAAATATTAAACTGGTCTAAAATAAGAAGTTTATATAGAAGGAAAGAAAGCCAGAGATTTGCACTTAGTGAATATTTGTTGGGTTGATGGTTAGTAGCTGCCTAGTGGACTGATCTGATAAGTATTTGGAGACCCAGTTCAAGATCAACAAAGTGTCTCTATAGATTAAAGCTATTTATTAATATTTTTGGCAAGGTGTGAGGTAAGCAGGAGGCGGGTTAGAGAGGGAGTGCCATGACTACCACATCTGATACTAAAATCTGCTTTCTTCATACGTGAAGTAGTTGAGGCCCATAGAAGCTGTAGGTATGGGAAGCAGCAAAGCTAAGAGAAACTCCATCAGTCAGATATTTTACAATTGCCTATTTTGACAAAGGTTGGGACTCTTATTCTAACACTTACTAGCTGAGTGACCTTGAGTGAGTGCTCTACAAGTGTTGGTCATTATATGCTGATAATTTACTGAGTTCTGGACACTATTCAAAACCTTTTATTATGGATTGAGTTATTATATGTGTACATGTGCACACACACACACACACACACACACACAAATAAAATGTATGTGACCACAATTATTATGATTCCTATTTTCAGAGACATTAAATAACTTGCCCTAGATCACTCAGTGGGCAAATGTTTGAGTCAGTATTCAAACCTTAGTTAATCTGGGGCCAGTGTCTATGTCCTTGAGCCATAAAATCAGTACATTTTTGGGGGCATGTATAAAATATAATCTTTTGAGGTACTGAGAGCTTTAAATGAGCTAATTAATATAATGTATTTGGTAAAATAGCAGCTAATAACTATTATCTTTCCCCTATTCTCTTTCTACACAAAAATGAAAGAACATTATCACCAATCTCTGGTTGGATGGCTAGAGCTGAAGCCTTTGCATAGTGAGAACACATATTATAAAGCAGAAATTATACTCTTCTATTTATATCTCCTGAAAGCACCACATTTTAAAACTGAAAAAATATTCTAGTATCTAGTTTAGAAAATATGAATGTTCATTGACATTTTATCCCATGTTCTATGCTTATTACTAAGTCCCAGCCAAAGGTTTCAGATGGAAACATTTCATTTTATGTAGTTTTAGCTTATTTTTAAGGATTTATATGTTGAACCAGACATTAAGAATTATTTTGGTATTAGGGAGCAGACAAAATCTCTGATAATGTTTATAACAATAATTATGATAAAAATACCTCATGTTTCTTGAATATTGGCTACATGGTAGGCACTGGGTTAAACATTTGCATTTATTAAAATGCCGTTATTATCTTTCCCATCTTTTTTCTTTTTGAAAAGAGAGATCAGGATACAGAGTGACAAAAGAACATGCCCAAATTCATACTGTTAGCACGCCACACATAAATAACATAAACTAATGTCTGTTTACTCATGGGCCATGACACTATTATATAGCAAGTTGAATTTTTCTCAATATCCAGCCAAATCGTAAATTACTCATGCAGGTTTGATTATTGAAGACATGACAACGATGCAGTTAATATGAAATGCAATTTCCTGATTTGGATCTCTATGTTCTCTAAAATCTTTTTTTTTTTAATGCTTATTACCCTGCCTTCATTTTCTTTTTATTATTTGGGGTTCATTACTCTGGATACTATTGAAAATTGCTCCAGTAGTAATAGTTTAGATTTGCTCTTTATATGGGTTTGACTATTAAATTATCTACACCAAATATCTACAGTTTACAAAACACATGTATGCCAACATTTCTTTTTGTATTGTCATAGAAAATAAACAAAGTTACTCAAGTAGTTTCTATTTTATGACTGGTTTAGCCTTTCACTGTTCAACAATACTGTTTGCTTCTTTTAAAATAATTTACTTATCAATATATTATGAAACAGGAGCTTTTTTCATTGTCTCCAGTTGCAGCATTACTGAATACTCATGTTTACTTACTGAAGCATTTTATTTAGAATAGAAATACAAAACATTAATGTAGGCTTTGTTAAATTTGCCACTTCTCTGATATATGAAAAGTACTTGAGTTGAGGACAGCATTTCAATGGTATTGAAAAACCTCAGAGGCTCTTCAAGCAAATAAAGACTTTTTATTTGTGATTCTCTTCTGTATTACACTAGCAAATTAAATCAGAACTCTTTAACAGTGTTACATTTTCAGATTCTTTTCCCCTAACACCACCTTTGCTTTCCCAGCTAGGGCAATTTGCATTTGTCAGTTAAAGGTATTTTTTGCATATTAAAAACATATATGTGCATTTTAGCATGTGTAATTGTAAGGATATATGCTTTAATCAATACTATAGGTAATTTGTGTGTGCCTTTATGTTATTGTGGGAACTAAAATGCCAGAGAATAGTTTCCAGGGAGAACACAAAAACACACGCCACAGCTACCAAAACAATTAGCTATATATGTGTCTACTAAAAATAAAATCCTGTTTTAAAGGGTATTTTTGACACTTGAGTGAGAAATGTTTAATATTTTTACATTTTATACGTTGTTATTTGATTTTGAATTTTTTTCCTTCACATATAAAACCTACTTTATTGTGCCCCTACAGTTAAAAATGCCATAATAATAGACCAGGCTTATCATTTTTCCCCTTCTACTTTCCATTATTGCTAGCAGCACGACAACTCTCCTATCACCCAGGGTTACAACCTTGAGTCCATCTTTGATTATCTCTCTTTCTACCTTGTGTCTAGGACCTTTCTATGTCCTGCCATTTCTTTCTTTTGTAATGTTTGAAAAGCCAGTTTCTTCTTTTTTGGTTCCTACCACCAAGACCCCAATCTACTTTCTTTTATTTTCTTTTATTTCTGCTCCAACTATTGCAATCTTCCACATTCTTGCCTCCATATCTTTCTTCTTCCATCTCAACTACTAGGTTGCTATAAAGTCTATGTATCTATTGGCAGGCCTAAAACACAGGAAAGAAAACGGCTTAACTTCAAAATGAACATATACAAAAGTAAAGCCACTGTTTGTTAAGGTACAAGTGATCATTAACATTTCAAAAAGTCCACTTCTCAGAACTTTAGTCTCTTCAGATATTTTACACACATACATGTACACACACACACAAGCACGCACAATTGTGTGCTCAAATAATCTTGGGAAATGCTGCATACAATATATATAATACCATCTCTTAAACAGTCAACTTAATAACACCTTACTCTTAAGTGTTGAGAAGTCCTGTGGGAACATGAATCTTGTTTAGCATTTATTAAGACAGTGTTTTTCACATTCACTTGACCATGGGATCCTAAACTTTTTGTTTAAGTATGATATGAAGACCATATTTTAGGAAAAGTCATTCCATGTATCGTTTCTGCTTACATTTTGGAACTTTCCTTTGAAAAGGTGAGCAAAATCTGGGATTGCCTGAAAGTAAAAAAGTTAGAATTTCCAACAGCCACCATCATGCCAGGAACCAAAGGAAAACTTTACCTACAAGGATCAGCACTGTTCATGGTTTATGTCTCCTGGTAAGAGGATTTATACAGATTATTTTTACTAGGTATATTTAATTTATACCAGGCTAACATGGAAGCATTCTCACTGCTATCTTCACAGAAATCTCCCTCAGTGATGTTAAATCAAAAAAGGTATTTGCCATCTTCAAATTTCATTGTCAGACTTCCTTCCTGAAGTCTGTATGAAGAAATAAAAACAATAAACTACAAATAAGATGTTAGATACCAAAAGATTAATGTCTTATCTTTTAATGTAAATTCATGTTAGTTTAGGATGGTGTATATTATGCTCGCAACAGCTCACTGTTTGCTGTATACGCTAAAAGAATTTGCCATTGATCAGTCAGTGTATGGCAAACTCTTTATGGAGCTTATTATGTTGAAAGTGTAGCTCTCAGCCACATTATCTGACAAAAGTGTCTATATAAGCAGTCATCCTGAAGTGCTGATTCTGTTATTTGATTTGGGATTAAACAGTCTGTTGCCAGCCATCTGCTTTGCTATGCATGTGTCCTTGAGAGGTTAGATTTCTACTGATATTGCCCCATAACTTTAAGTGGTATTTGAAAGATCAGAATTAGCTTAGACATATGCCACTGAAATTGCTGGCCTTATCCTAGAGGACTGTCCAGACTTTGACACCAGAGTCCAAATCAGAAAAAAAAAAAAAAGTTTACTTTTGTCACATTGTTGCTGATTCAGAATCCTGCTGCATTTGGCCAAGTGCCATGAGGCTCAAGAGTACTTGCCTGCCAAAGTTTTACAACAGTTCATGCTCCTGAGTATATGAAAGTGTGCACTGGCTGTTCCAGGCATGTCTCCTGATGTCTCCCAAAGAATGCATTCCTCTGGCCTATGCTTGATTACTCTGCAGAAACTCCCGTGGTTTCTGCGATATCAGCAACTTCTGTCACAGAGGCTCTGGAAATACTCTACTGAAAACGTTCATGGATAGTGAGTACAAGTCTTTGCCCATGTATTTGAAATAGAAAAGGGTCGTAGCTCGATTCCAGGTAACGCAAATCAAATAAAAACCTTACTTCATTAAGAATCTGAATATTTCAAGCAGAAGTGGATTTCGTGTGGGTTTCTAGGCATAGGAACAACCATATTTTACTTTAGGAGTGTGTCTGAGTGTGTGCTGAAGTGGGAACTTTTGGAAGTTCCCAGATATGCACCCCATTAATATTTCTTTCATTTGGAATCTGAGCTCCATTTGTTATTCCACTCCACCTGAATATACAAGGGGATGGGAAGCAAAAAGTGAGGAATATGTCAATTAGGACCATAAATTAACTTAAAAATATTTTTATTGTTCTACATATCACACTGTACTGAATTCCCTCTTGGTTCAAAAGGATAATAGAAATAGGGAATACAGACTAATGAGAATAAATAGAAGTATGAATGGATGAAGCAATGAATCAATGACTATTTGAGTACAAACTATGTGACTGGCACAGTGCTGGGCACTGGAATAAAAGAGTGACCAAGATTAGGGCAAAGGCCCACAAGTAAACAGGAAATTGCAGTGAAGTAAATGCAGTGATTAGAAATGTGCAGTGTTCTATGAGAACTCATGGGAAAGACACTTGGCACATTTTAAAAAAATATTCTCCCAAATTTAGATTACTTGTAAGTAAAGCAACAAGTGAAACATTGTAAGGAGAAGATGAAATATTTGTAATCTTGTTGACCTTAGTAATGAGATTGCTGAGAGTCTATAAAACAAATATTTTACAGACTAGCCTTTCTTTAGCTTTCAAGAAATGGCAGTTGAAAATATTGTTAGGTTGCTTCATAATTTTTATGAGGATAAACACGAGACAAAGTAAACCTGAATTTAATTTTACAAAAGATTCTGTTTCTGCAGATTTTCAGGCTTCCTATTTTCCTAAAACAGAATCTATTCAATGATGCCGATTTTCCAAATTGTATCAGTGGCTAAAAATCTTTAAGACAAAGGTATTGCCTAATTAAAGCAATATTTTCAATTTTAGTGTCCCTTACTTCTTTTAAGTTGAACCCGTTTTTTAGTCAGTTTTATTTGTTTAAATATCTAACTGTACATTTGCATGACTATACATTAATGGATGCTCCATCAGCTATCTTTCAAATAATAGTAACGTGAATACAAAATGTAAAAATAGGGTGAAATTTGTACCTTGTAAATGTTCAGGTTAGATTTGAAATTAGTTTTTTATCTACATTTATCTTTGGTCCATTTTATATGTGTACTTCATTCTGAAAACCCATAAATGCCAAAAATTATTTTTTAAAAAATATTGAATTGTAAAATATTTCAAACATTCAAAACAGTAAGAAAAATAAGAATCCTTACTTCTACAGACACTTCATTCAGATTTAAAAATTGTTCTTGATTTGCTATATTTTCTTGATATGTTCTTCCCCTCAAAAAGAATTAATAGAATTTTGTAGATATAGCTAAATCTCAACCTTAATTTTTTTCCTGGATTCAACCAGCCTCCTTAATTTGGTGAGTATTCAAGCCCACATTTTTAATAACATATATATATATATATCTTCAAATAATACAAAGAAATGTTTTGGGCATTTTCAAAATGTACATAAATAGTGCCGTATGGCCCTAATGCTTTAAGAACCTTTTTCTTTATTTATAATATTATTTTGTGAGATTTATCCTTGTTGATGTATTGATGCATTTAGGTGTAGTATTTACAATTTCAATACTGTATTCCATTTATTGATCCTCTGTTTACCCACTTCCATATTAATGAATAATAAGTTTGTTTCAAATATCATACTATTACAAATGAAATGGTGAAAATCCTTTTCACCTAAGGATCCCTTATTAGTGCATAGGAATTTTTCTAGGATGGGTAAGAGGAAGTAGAATTATTTTCCTAGGTAATGTGCATCTACAAATTTCTTCGGTATTTTCACAATGCTTTCCAACGTAATTTCTTACACACTGTCAGCATTTCTCTGATTACTACTAAAGCTACTTGACTTTCGCTTGTTGGCCATTTGAATTATATCTTTGATGTACCTGTTCATTTACTTTGCTCATGTTCCCACTAGGGTGTTTGTCTATCTTTTTATTTGTAGGGCTTCTATAGATTGTCTATTATACATGTAGACAATAATGTCTCCCAGTCTTCGGCTTGAATTTTAACCTGGTAATAGTGTCCTTGTTTCACACACAAGTGTTTACTAGACATTCCAATTGAAAAAATGCATTAAAAATTCAACCAGTTACATGCTGCTTTAAAGAGACAGAATTAAAATCTCAGAGAAAAAGAAGACAGAAAATAAAAAAAAAGGAAAAGAAATACTAAATAAACACTAGCTAAATACATAGGTATAGCTATGTCCATATCAAATAATGCAATATTCGAGATAAGAAATATCACTAGGGATAAAGAAAAACGGTTCATGATAAAATAATTAATATATCATATATAAATTTTTGATATGAATGTCAAATATGTAAAGCCAAAATGTGTAGATATAAAAGGAGAAAAAAACCAAATCAATAGAATGGGAGAATTTAACATGCTGCTGGGCTGGATTGCTTTGGGGATACTTCTATCTCCTCCTCTATAGCTTGGGTAGAAACATGTGTTTGTTCTTATTTAGTGAGTAGAGTTTTCTCTCTAGTTCTTTTGCAAATTATATATCTTTCGAGGGATTCTGGCTTTACGTGGAAATATCAGCTCCTTTTGCCCTTTTGTCTGTGGCCCTGTCTTACCTCCCTCTGAGGATATTAAACCTCAACTCCTTCATATTTATGGTTCTAATTAAACATTTTCTCCTCTTCTCATTCAAAGCAGTAGCAGCAATAGCTCATGTTCTTATGGTTCTGGATTTCATTCTTGGAATGTAAAGATTTCCTTTTCATTTTTGCAAGCTCAGCTATCAACTACATTTGTTTTGTTTATTTGTCTAGCATTTGTATATATTTGTAACAAGTAGACTTCAACTTTGTGTGATGGTTATAAGTGTGATTTTTTTTTTCCTTTTAAGGCACAAAATGGGGTTACCTTGGCTGAATTTTCTGAGGCTGCGTAGAGTCATGAGACAAGTTATGAACAGTGTGTTCTGAGCAGACATGATGCATGCTGCTTTTTGGGACAAGTGCTGAATCGCTAGTGGGTGATCCTGCAGAGTTCTTTATTCTGTCTGGCACATCAAGGAGCTATGTTCAAGATGGCAGCAGCTTTGTCAGCCTGGGCCTCTTATTAAATACAACGAGCAGAAATCTCTTTGCTGATCTGAGAGGGACATGCAGCACTATTAGGAAATACATCTTTGTTATTACAAGGCATTAAGATTTTGGAGTTTTTATTTGTTTGTTATCACAGCATAATTTAGCCTATCTTGACTATGGTAGTGTGGGAGACCAAAATGTCCTTTCTTCCCCAAAACATGAAAGATTTTTGAGCTGGAAACAATGAAGAAGCGGCAGATGCAGAAAAGCTCCTTGTCCTTCATTTGTTTGCATAATAACAGGACACAATATCCTATCCTTCCCCCTTCCCATTCTACTAGTGGAGCAAAGTTTAACCATTGAAGACAGCTTTGGACCCTTCTCAGTTCAGAGATGATAATCAGAGGAATTTACATTAAGAAGCCTTGCTAACTAACCACTTAACTAGTTACCTTTACTATTTATCTGCCAGTTATTCACCTTCTCCCAAGTTGTTGTGTAGAGACTCAAAATCCTTTTTCTTTGTTTTACCACTTCTCTAAAAATTTACTGTTCTTTGCTGAAGATGCTATGTAAGCTGGAATTTAAAGTCAGCTCTTTGAGAACTATTCATTTTCTGGGTTTCCCCTATGTATACACGGAATATACATGTTAGTAAACTGCTTGTCTTTTTTTTGTTGTTGTTAATTTTTCATTTGTAACAGGGGTCTGTTCCAACTATAACCTATGGGGATTATTTTTCCCCTAAGGTAGGCAGAATAATGTTTCCCCCAGGATTTCCATATCACAAACCCTAGAACTTGTGAATATCTTAAGTTAAATGGCAGAGGGGAATGAAGGTTGCAAATGCAATTAAGATACTAATTAGCCATCCTTAAGATAGAGAGATTATCTTGGCTTATGGGGATGCAATATAATCACAGGGATCTTTCAAAATGGAAGAGTGAAGCAGAAGAGAAGATCAGAGAAGGAGATACAATGATAGAAACAGGGTCAGAGAAATGCTACATTGCTGGAGTGGAAGATGCAGGAAGTGGGCCAGCAGCCAAGGAATGTGGGGAGTCTCTAGAAGCTGGAAAAAGGAAGGAAACATTTTGTTTTGTTTTGTTTTACCTAGAGTCTTCAGAAGGAGTGCAACCTTGCCAACACCTTGATTTTAGTCCAGGGATACCACTGTCAGAATTTTAACATAGAGACCTATAAGATAATATATATTGTGCTGTTTTAAGCCATAAAGTTTGCAATAATTTGTTATAAAATGAAACAAACACAAATACTTTGACCCATATGCTTAATCCTTTAGTACTGCCCTTACAGAAGACAGACAGTTCTTTAGAGAGAATCATATAGCATAGACACCCACAAAAACTTTATTAGGGAATATGTGAGCAACTCTGTCATTTGGGATATGAAGTCAGTCATCACACCATGCACTGTAACACTAAATGCCTTCACATGGACAGCTACGTGGGCATAGAATACTAGAATTTCAAACGGTTTAATTTAAAACATATTTAATAAATTTTAAATTTTCAAAATATGATTTAGAATTTGAGCTTTATCCAATTTCAAAATAAGATTATAAAATAAATAATAATTCAGACATTTGCCTTTTACTTTCAGTACCCTTGTATACTTTATTTTTGAAAACAAAAAATAATGCTTTATAGTTTTTGCGATTTTTAATTTTTATGGATATATAATAGGTGTTTATATTTATGGAGCATATGGGATATTTTCATACAGGTATACAATGTATAATAATCACATCAGGATAAATGAGGGTGTCTATCAATTCAAGCACTTATCCCTTCTTTGTGTTACAAACAATCCAATTATATTCTTATTTATTTATTTATTTTGAGACGGAGAGTCTTGCACTGTCACCCAGGCTGGAGTGCAATGGCGCGATCTCGGCTCACTGCAACCTCTGCCTCTCGGGTTCAAGCTATTCTCCCACCGCAGCCTCCCGAGTAGCTGGGATTACAGGCATGTGCCACCATGCCCACCTAATTTTTGTATTTTTAGTAGAGACAGCGTTTCACCATGTTGGCCAGGCTGGTCTCGAACTCCTGACCTCAGGTGATCCACCCACCTTGGCCTCCCAAAGTTCCAGGATTATAGGCAGGAGCTACCACCCCCAGCCCAATTATATTCTTTTAGTTATTTTAAACATAAAATTAATATTTTACTATAGTTGCCCTGATGTGCTATCAAATACTAGTTGTTACTGATTCTTTCTATTTTTTGTACTGATTAAGCATCCCCACTTCAGACTCCCAAATCCCCACTACCCTTCCCAGCCTCTGGTAACCCTCCTTCTACTCTCTATCTACATGAGTTCAATCATTTTAATTTCTATCTCCCACAAATAAGTAAGAACACACGAAGTTTGTTTTTCGGTGCCTGTCTTATTTTACTTAACATAACGACCTCCAGTTCCGACTATGTTGTTGCGAATGACCGGATCTCATTTTTTTAAAGGCTAAATAGTACACCGTTGTGTATATGTACTACATTTTCTTGATGAACACTATTCTTTTTTCTGCCTATCGTGAACATTTTATATAAATGAAATCATAACTTGTGTAGTGTTTTGTGACTGTCTTCTTTCACTTAGCATAGTATTTTGAAAGTTTGTCCATGTTGTATTAGTATTTTATTCCTTTGCATGGATATAGTATATGTTATCTATCTATCCCTCAGCTGTGTTATGCTTTTATTATTGTTATAAGAGTTCTTTATTTTACATACAATTCTTTTGTCAGATACATGATTTGCAAATATCATCTTCAATTCTGTAGTTTGGCTATTCACTTTTTTGATGATGTCTTTTGAAGTAAAAAAAATAATTTTGATGTAGTCTAATTTATTTATTTTTCTTTTGTCATGTGTAATTTTGGATCATATCTCAGAAATTATTGCCTATTCCAAGTTCATCAATATTGAATCCTATCTTTTTTCTGAAAGTTTTATAGCAATATCTCTTACATTTATGTCTGTGATCTATTTTGAGTTAACATATAGTATGAGGTGGGTGTCCCACTCCATTCTTTCACATGTATCTAGTTGTTCTAGCACTATTTATTGACAAGATCATTTTTCCGCTTTGAATTGTCATACCACCTTTGTTGAAAGTTGATTGACTATAAACTGAAATATTTATTATTGGGTTCTCTATTCTATTCCATTAATTTATATGTCTATCCTTATGCTAGTACCACATTATCTTGATTACTGTTGCTTTGAAGTAAGTATGGAAATCAAGACGTTCCCAATTTTATAATCCTTTTGAAGACTGTTTTGGCCATTCTCTATTTTTTGCATTTCCATATGAATTTCAAGATTATCTTTTCAATTTCTGTAAAAAATTTACCTGAGAGTTTTATAGGAATCCTGTTAAATCAATAGATTAATTTAGGAAACATTACTATCTTAACAATATTAAGTCTTTCAATTCATGATCACAGAATATCTTCCTATTTATCCACGTCTTTAATTTTTTCGGCAATGTTTACATTTTCCAAAAGTTACTTACATCATGTTATTTTTCTCTCCCTTCTTAGTATGGTTATTTCATAAATTACAATACAGCTAGATTTATTTGTCACAGATTGTATTCCATCTTGGGAACCCTCAAATTCTGATTGATTTTATTTAAATTTGCATATAGTAAAGATCACGTTTCTGTGGGTTTTGACAACTTCACAGTCAGGTGTTTTACTCAGTGCCATAGAGAACAAGTTAATGGCAGTAAAAGTTCCAGTTGAAAGCCCCTTGTATTCAATACCTCCTCTATCCTCAAACCCTGACCAACACTGATATTTTTCTATCTTCATAATTTTATCTTGTTTTATAACGTCCTATAAATGGTATTATGCAATATGTGGTCTATTGCATCTAGCTTTTTTTATTTAGAAAAATGCATTTAAGATTCATCTATATTGTTGCATCAATCCATAGCTTCTTTAATTTTATTGATGAGTAGTTTTATGTTGTATAAATATGTCACAGTTTGTTTATCCATTCACCTACCAAAGGAAATTTTGTTAATGTCTAGTTTTTCATAATTATGAATAATGATGCTATAAATATTCACATACATAATTTTATGTGAAACCAAGTTTTCCATTCACTTGGGTAAATATCTGGGAGTGTGATTTTTGGGCTATATGTTAAGTATATGTTTAAATTTATTAAAAAATTCACCAAATTATTTTCTAAAGTAGCTGTACCATGTCACATTCTCATTAACAATAAATAAAAGTTCCTGTAGCTCTGCAATCTTGCCAAGATTTGGTATTGCTTCTTTCTGTTTGTTTGTTTATCATTCTAATAGATATGTAATGATATTTCATTGTGGTTTGGGTTTGCATTTTGTAAATGACAAATATACAGAGTATTTTTTTTCTTATTTCCTATCCAAATATCTTTGGCAGAACATCAGTTCAAATTTTTCTGGTGGCTTAAAAATTGTATTGAGATATAATCATATACCATAAAACTCACCTATTTAAAATGTACAACTTAATGTTTTTGCATATTCAGTTATGAAATTACCTACACAATTTACTGTCATACTAAAAAGAAACCTAATATCTTTTGGCAGTCACCCACCAATTCTCCTGAGCTTCCCAGCCCTACACAGCCATTTATCTGCTTTTTGCCTCTGTTGATTTGTATATTATGACATTTCATTTAAATGAAATCACATAATATGTGATCTTTTGTGATTGTCTTCTTTCACTTAGCATAACATTTTAAAAGTTCATATATATTGTAACACATATCAATAACGCATTTTTTTGCTGTCAAATAATATTCCATTATATTGATTTGCATTTAATAGACAGCTAACTATGTTGACTTTGTTTTCCTATGTATTGGCCATTTGTATATCTTCTTTCAATGAATGTCTGTTCAGACCCTTTGCTCATTTAAAAAATTGGGTTGTCTTTTTTATTGTTGAATTGCAAGAGCTCTTTATTTATTTTACATATAAGTCTTTGGCAGATATATGATTTACAAATATCTTGTCTCATTCTATGTTTTGTCTTTTCACTTTCCTGACAGTGTTTGTTAAAGAAAAAATGCCTCAAAGTTGGATGAATTCCAATGTATTTATTTATTTTTTGTTGCTTATCCTTTTAATGTCATGTTTAAGAAACCATTGTCTACTCCAAGGTCATGATGATTTAGGCCTATGTTTTCTAACAAATATGCTATAGTTTCAGCTCTTACATTTATGTCTATGATTTAAGTTATTTTATATGGAATTTTGTATTATTCTGCATATTCATCATTCTTTTGGATATCCTGTTGTCCCAGCCCTATTGATTGAAAAGACTTTTTTTCTGCATTGAAATGTCTTGGCACCCCTGCTGAAATCAATTGACTATAAATGTTAGGGTTGATTTTGGATTCTCAATGCCATTTTATTGATGTCTTCTTACACTGTACTACAATGTACTATATCCTTCTCTTACTGGCTTACTATACTGTCTTGATTACGATATCTTGTAGTACATTATGAAATCAAGAAGAGTGATTCCTCTAACTTTATTCTTCTTTTTGAAGACAGTTCTGGCTACTCTGAGTCCCTGGCATTTACATATGAATTTTAGCATGAGCTTGTCAGTTTGCTTGTCAGCTTGCAACAAGCAAACTGAGATTTTGATAGGAATTTTGTTGAATCTGAAGATAAATTTGGGGAATATTTACATTTTGATGATTTTAAATCTTTTGAATGGATGAAGATACCATGTCTTTCCATTTATTTAGGTCTTTAATAAAACCTTGTTTTGTAGTTTTTAGATCCTAAGTTTTGGAGGTATTATAAAACTGTATTGTAACTTTTATTATGTTTGATGCTATTATAAATGTGAATTTAATTTTTTGATTATGACTTGCTACTGTAAATAAATATATTGAATTTTTATGTTTATTTTGTACCCTGAAATTTGTTGAACTCATTTATGACTTCTAATAGCTTTTTAGAAGATTGCTTAGGATTTTTTATCTGTAAAATTATATAACATACAAATATAGTTTTACTTCTTTTTCAATTTGAATGTTTTAATTACATTTTCATGTCTAATTACCATGTTTAGAACTGCCAGAAAAATATTGAATAAAAATGTTGAAAGCAGACATTCTTGTCTATTCACAATACTGAGGAAAACAGTATTACAATTTACAGCGCCATTTATAATGTTGTCTGTAAGGTTTTTGTAGATGTTCATCAGCATCTTTAGGAAATTCTATTTCTGGTTTGTTGAGTGCCTTTATTGTGAAGGAATGTTGGATTTTATAAAATGCTTTTTTTAACATTGTCTTAGTCCATTTTCTGTTGCTATAACATAATACCATTGACTTGGTAATTTATAAAGACAAAAAATGTATTTCTTACAATTCTGAAGGCTGAGAAGTCCAAGGTTGAGGGGCCACATCTGGAAGACTTCATGAGGTAAGAGAGAAAAAGCATGAGTTTCAGCTTTCTTCCTCTTCTTAAAAAGCCTTCAGGAGGAGGAGCCAAGATGGCCGAATAGGAACAGCTCCGGTCTACAGCTCCCAGCGCGAGCGACGCAGAAGACGGGTGATTTCTGCATTTCCATCTGAGGTACCGTGTTCATCTCACTAGGGAGTGCCAGACAGTGGGCGCAGGTCAGTGGGTGAGCGCACCGTGCACCAGCAGAAGCAGGGGCGAGGCATTGCCTCACTCGGGAAGCGCAAGGGGTCAGGGAGTTCCCCTTCCAGGGGTGACAGACGGCACCTGGAAAATCGGGCCACTCCCACCCGAATACTGTGCTTTTCCGACGGGCTTAGGAAATGGTGCCCCAGGAGAGTATAGCCCGCACCTGGCTCAGAGGGTCCTATGCCCACGGAGTCTCGCTGATTGCTAGCACAGCAGTCTGAGATCAAACAGCAAGTCGGCAGCGAGGCTGGGGGAGGGGCGCCCGCCATTGCCCAGGCTCGCTTAGGTAAACAAAGCAGCCTGGAAGCTTGAACTGGGTGGAGCCCACCACAGCTCAAGGAGGCCTGCCTGCCTCTGTAGGCTCCACCTCTGGGGGCAGGACACAGACAAACAAAAAGACAGCAGTAACCTCTGCAGACTTAAATGTCCCTGTCTGACAGCTGTGAGGAGAGCAGTGGTTCTCCCAGCACGCAGCTGGAGATCTGAGAACGGGCTGACTGCCTCCTCAAGTGGGTCCCTGACCCCTGACCCCCGAGCAGCCTAACTGGGAGGCACCCCCCAGCAGGGGCAGACTGACACCTCACACGGCCGGCCAGGTACTCCAACAGACCTGCAGCTGAGGGTCCTGTCTGTTAGAAGGAAAACTAACAGAAAGGACATCCACACCAAAAACCCATCTGTACATCACCATCATCAAAGACCAAAAGTAGATAAAACCACAAAGATGGGGAAAAAACAGAGCAGAAAAACTGGAAACTCTAAAAAGCAGAGTACCTCTCCTCCTCCAAAGGAACGCAGTTCCTCACCAGCAACGGAACAAAGCTGAACGGAGAATGACTTTGATGAGCTGAGAGAAGAAGGCTTCAGACGATCAAATTACTCCGAGCTATGGGAGGATATTCAAACCAAAGGCAAAGAAGTTGAAAACTTTGAAAAAAATTTAGAAGAATGTATAACTAGAATAACCAATACAGAGAAGTGCTTAAAGGAGCTGATGGAGCTGAAAACCAAGGCTCGAGAACTACGTGAAGAATGCAGAAGCCTCAGGAGCCGATGCGATCAAATGGAAGAAAGGGTATCAGCCCTGGAAGATGAAATGAATGAAATGAAGCGAGAAGGGAAGTTTAGAGAAAAAAGAATAAAAAGAAACGAGCAAAGCCTCCAAGAAATGTGGGACTATGTGAAAAGACCAAATCTACGTCTGATTGGTGTACCTGAAAGTGATGGGGAGAATGGAAACAAGTTGGAAAACACTCTGCAGGATATTATCCAGGAGAACTTCCCCAATCTAGCAAGGCAGGCCAACATTCAGATTCAGGAAATACAGAGAACGCCACAAAGATACTCCTCGAGAAGAGCAACTCCAAGACACATAATTGTCAGATTCACCAAAGTTGAAATGAAGGAAAAAATGTTAAGGGCAGCCAGAGAGAAAGGTCGGGTTACCATCAAAGGGAAGCCCATCAGACTAACAGCGGATCTCTCGGCAGAAACCCTACAAGCCAGAAGAGAGTGGGGGCCAATATTCAACATTCTTAAAGAAAAGAATTTTCAACCCAGAATTTCATATCCTGCCAAACTAAGCTTCATAAGTGAAGGAGAAATAAAATACTTTACAGACAAGCAAATGCTGAGAGATTTTGTCACCACCAGGCCTGCCCTAAAAGAGCTCCTGAAGGAAGTGCTAAACATGGAAAGGCACAACCGGTACCAGCCACTGCAAAATCATACCGAAATGTAAAGACCATCGAGACTAGGAAGAGACTGCATCAACTAATGAGCAAAATATCCAGCTAACATCATAATGACAGGATCAAATTCACACATAATAATATTAACTTTAAATGTAAATGGACTAAATGCTCCAATTAAAAGACACAGACTGGCAAACTGGATAAAGACTCAAGACCCATCAGTGTGCTGTATTCAGGAAACCCATCTCACGTGCAGAGACACACATAGGCTCAAAATGAAAGGATGGAGGAAGATCTACCAAGCAAATGGAAAACAAAAAAAGGCAGGGGTTGCAATCCTAGTCTCTGATAAAACAGACTTTAAACCAACAAAGATCAAAAGAGACAAAGAAGGCCATTACATAATGGTAAAGGGATTAATTCAACAAGAAGAGCTAACTATCCTAAATATATATGCACCCAATACAGGAGCACCCAGATTCATAAAGCAAGTCCTGAGTGACCTACAAAGAGACTTAGACTCCCACACATTAATAATGGGAGACTTTAACACCCCACTATCAACATTAGACAGATCAACGAGACAGAAAGTCAACAAGGATACCCAGGAATTGAACTCAGCTCTGCACCAAGC
This sequence comes from Pongo abelii, assembly GCF_028885655.2. Taxonomy (NCBI): domain Eukaryota; kingdom Metazoa; phylum Chordata; class Mammalia; order Primates; family Hominidae; genus Pongo; species Pongo abelii. The sequence goes on along the minus strand of NC_071996.2, from coordinate 66,847,551 downwards.
GGACCTAATAGACATCTACAGAACTCTCCACCCCAAATCAACAGAATATACATTTTTTTCAGCACCACACCACACCTATTCCAAAATTGACCATATACATGGAAGTAAAGCTCTCCTCAATAAATGTAAAAGAACAGAAATTGTAACAAACTGTCTCTCAGATCACAGTGCAATCAAGCTAGAACTCAGTATTAAGAATCTCACTCAAAACCGCTCAATTACGTGGAAACTGAACAACCTGCTCCTGAATGACTACTGGGTACATAATGAAATGAAGGCAGAAATAAAGATGTTCTTTGAAACCAACGAGAACCAAGACACAACATACCAGAATCTCTGGGATGCATTCAAAGCAGTGTGTAGAGGGAAATTTATAGCACTAAATGCCCACAAGAGAAAGCAGGAAAGATCCAAAATTGACACCCTAACATCACAATTAAAAGAACTAGAAAAGCAAGAGCAAACACATTCAAAAGCTAGCAGAAGGCAAGAAATAACTAAAATCAGAGCAGAACTGAAGGAAATAGAGACACAAAAAACCCTTCAAAAAATCAATGAATCCAGGAGCTGGTTTTTTGAAAGGATCAACAAAATTGATAGACCGCTAGCAAGATTAATAAAGAAAAAAAGAGAGAAGAATCAAATAGATGCAATAAAAAATGATAAAGGGGATATCACCACCGATCCCACAGAAATACAAACTACCATCAGAGAATATTACAAACACCTCTATGCAAATAAACTAGAAAATCTAGAAGAAATGGATAAATTCCTCAACACATACACCCTCCCAAGACTAAACCAGGAAGAAGTTGAATCTCTGAATAGACCAATAACAGGAGCTGAAATTGTGGCAATAATCAATAGCTTACCAACCAAAAAAAGTCCAGGTCCAGATGGATTCACGGCCGAATTCTACCAGAGGTACAAGGAGGAGCTGGTACCATTCCTTCTGAAACTATTCCAATCAATAGAAAAAGAGGGAATCCTCCCTAACTCATTTTATGAGGCCAGCATCATCCTGATACCAAAGCCTGGCAGAGACACAACCAAAAAAGAGAATTTTAGACCAATATCCTTGATGAACATTGATGCAAAAATCCTCAATAAAATACTGGCAAACAGAATCCAGCAGCACATCAAAAAGCTTATCCACCATGATCAAGTGGGCTTCATCCCTGGGATGCAAGGCTGGTTCAATATACGCAAATCAATAAATGTAATCCAGCATATAAACAGAACCAAAGACAAAAACCACATGATTATCTCAATAGATGCAGAAAAGGCCTTTGACAAAATTCAACAACCCTTCATGCTAAAAACTCTCAATACATTAGGAATTGATGGGACATATCTCAAAATAATAAGAGCTATTTATGACAAACCCACAGCCAATATCATACTGAATGGGCAAAAACTGGAAGCATTCCCTTTGAAAACTGGCACAAGACAGGGATGCCCTCTCTCACCACTTCTATTCAACATAGTGTTGGAAGTTCTGGCCAGGGCAATTAGGCAGGAGAAGGAAATCAAGGGTATTCAATTAGGAAAAGAGGAAGTCAAATTGTCCCTGTTTGCAGATGACATGATAGTATATCTAGAAAACCCCATTGTCTCAGCCCAAAATCTCCTTAAGCTGATAAGCAACTTCAGCAAAGTCTCAGGATACAAAATCAATGTGCAAAAATCACAAGCATTCTTATACATCAATAACAGACAAACAGAGAGCCAAATCATGAGTGAACTCCCATTCACAATTGCTTCAAAGAGAATAAAATACCTAGGAATCCAACTTACAAGGGATGTGAAAGACCTCTTCAAGGAGAACTACAAACCACTGCTCAAGGAAATAAAAGAGGATACAAACAAATGGAAGAACATTCCATGCTCATGGGTAGGAAGAATCAATATCATGAAAATGGCCATCCTTCCCAAGGTAATTTACAGATTCAATGCCATCCCCTTCAAGCTACCAATGACTTTCTTCACAGAATTGGAAAAAACTACTTTAAAGTTCATATGGAACCAAAAAAGAGCCTGCATCGCCAAGTCAATCCTAAGGCAAAAGAGCAAAGCTGGAGGCATCACACTACCTGACTTCAAACTATACTACAAGGCTACAGTAACCAAAACAGCATGGTACTGGTACCAAAACAGAGATATAGATCAATGGAACAGAACAGAGCCGTCAGAAATAATGCCACATATGTACAAGTATCTGATCTTTGACAAACCTGACAAAAACAAGAAATGGGGAAAGGATTCCCTATTTAATAAATGGTGCTGGGAAAACTGGCTAGCCATATGTAGAAAGCTGAAACTGGATCCCTTCCTTACACCTTATACAAAAATCAATTCAAGATGGATTAAAGACTTAAATGTTAGACCTAAAACCATAAAAACCCTAGAAGAAAACCTAGGCATTACCATTCAGGACATAGGCATGGGCAAGGACTTCATGTCTAAAACACCAAAAGCAATGGCAACAAAAGCCAAAATTGACAAATGGGATCTAATTAAACTCAAGAGATTCTGCACAGCAAAAGAAACTACCATCAGAGTGAACAGGCAACCTACAAAATGGGAGAAAATTTTCGCAACCTACTCATCTGACAAAGGGCTAATATCTAGAATCTACAATGAACTCCAACAAATTTACAAGAAAAAAACAAACAACCCCATCAAAAAGTGGGCGAAGGACATGAACAGACACTTCTCAAAAGAAGACATTTATGCAGCCAAAAAACACATGAAAAAATGCTCACCATCACTGGCCATCAGAGAAATGCAAATCAAAACCACAATGAGATACCATCTCACACCAGTTAGAATGGCAATCATTAAAAAGTCAGGAAACAACAGGTGCTGGAGAGGATGTGGAGAAATAGGAACACTTTTACACTGTTGGTGGGACTGTAAACTAGTTCAACCCTTGTGGAAGTCAGTGTGGCGATTCCTCAGGGATCTAGAACTAGAAATTCCATTCGACCCAGCCATCCCATTACTGGGTATATACCCAAAGGACTATAAATCATGCTGCTATAAAGACACATGCACACGTATGTTTATTGCGGCATTATTCACAATAGCAAAGACTTGGAACCAACCCAAATGTCCAACAATGATAGACTGGATTAAGAAAATGTGGCACATATACACCATGGAATACTATGCAGCCATAAAAAATGATGAGTTCATGTCCTTTGTAGGGACATGGATGAAACTGGAAATCATCATTCTCAGTAAACTATCGCAAGAACAAAAAACCAAACACCGCATATTCTCACTCATAGGTGGGAATTGAACAATGAGAACACATGGACACAGGAAGGGGAACATCACACTCTGGGGACTGTTGTGGGGTGGGGGGAGGGGGGAGGGATAGCATTGGGAGATATACCTAATGCTAGATGACGAGTTGGTGGGTGCAGCGCACCAGCATGGCACATGTATACATATGTAACTTACCTGCACATTGCACACATGTACCATAAAACCTAAAGTATAATAATAATAATAATAATAAAAGAAAAAAAAAAAAAAGCCTTCAGTCCCACTATAGAGATCCAATCCTGATTACCTTATCTAATCCTAATTACCTCCCTAAGGTCCCATCCTCTAATCAACATATGAATTGGGGGATCAAGTTTTCAAAACATGAGATGGGAGGTACACATTCTAGCCATGCATGCATTTGAGATGATCATGAGGCTTTGTCTTTTCTTCTTTTATATGGTATATTACATGAGTTGATTTTCTGATGTTAAACTAACCTTGCATTACTGAAATAAATCCCACTTGGTCTGGTGTGTAATCCTTTGTATATATTGCTGAATTCAGTTTGCTAGTATTTTTTTGAGGGATTTTGTGCTCACATTCGCAAGAAATATTGGTCTATAATTTTGCTCTCTTGTTATGCGTTTGTACAGTTATTGGCGTCCTAATGTCTTATATTCCTCTGAGGGTCTGTTTTACACTGTTCTCTCTCTTCCTCAGATTACATAATCTTTACTGACCTACCTTTAACCTTGTTACTCTTTCTCTTGAAAGCTCAAATATTCTGTTGGGACTCTGTATTCAATTTTTCATTTCAGTTATTGTGCCTTTAACTGTAGAATTTCCATTTTCTTTTCTTAAAAAATAGTTTCTATGTCTTTATAGATATTATCTATTTGCTAAGACATTGTCATCATACTTTACTTCTTTAGGTAGGTTTTCCATTTTCTTTTTTTAACATGTTTACAATGATCGCATTGAGGTCTTTGTTAAATCTAACATCCAGGCCATCTTATAGGTAATTTCTTTCCCCTGCTATATATTTCTAGTGTTTAAATTGTATTTTTCTATACTTTTTGTGTGCATGTCTTTAATTTTTTTGTGAAGGCTGAATATTTACAATGATATATTGTGGCAAGATTGGATACTTATTCTTATCCAGCCACTCAGGCCATCGTTGTTACTTGCTTATTTATTTGTTTAGTTACTTGGCCAGTCTATTTTAGTAATGTCTATTTCTCTTACATTGTGAAACTTCTGATGTTACTTCTTGGCCATATGTACATTTATCCTGGGAGCATCCCTAATCACTAAATTGAGATTTTGCCTTTGTTGATTTTATACCTACCAGTTAAACTCCACTAATTACCCATTGATTTCTCTGTTGTTTTCAACAGTGTCCTAGTGCTTAAATTGCTCCATAGTCTGATCTAAATCTCCTGTCTAAACCTCAGGAGAGCTCTTAGCTTTCTCTTTCCTTGGTTCTCTCTGGTAAATTAACTGGCCTGTGGTTTAGTTTGTTGCTCTCATAAAGCTAACATCTTCCTAATTGCTCATTACTCCATATTCAGTTTTTGAGAAATTTGAATTTTCCCACACTCTATTTCAAATAAGGTTAGTTGTTTGGTGAGAGCTTTGGAGCTCTTTGTTTTTGTGGACAGCGTCTCCTCTTAATAAAAATCTCTCAGCAACTCTTGGCCCACACCTCCTGGGGAGATATTGTAATCCTTGAGTTAAACCTGCGGGGAGGAGATCTCTGTGTTCATTGCTGGACATTCCCAGAGTTAAATTTTGGTCATGCTGAGTTGGGAGTTGGAGGCAAGAAGTGGGTCATAGTTCATGTACAACAGACTTTTGCTGTTCTTATTAAGTTTTAGCAAAATTTCCTTGAACAAATGTTTCTTCATTTGCTATGTACCCCATGACAACCTCCAGAGAATTTAAATGATTGTTTCTAAATACTTTTTACCAGTTTTGCTTATTTCACTGGGAAGTGAGTCTATAGAGCTTCTTGTCTTGCCATTCTGGAAATGTATTTGTGTTTCCATTCAAATCTATTACCCAGTGTTTTAATTGGGTGTTTCTAAATTATTACTGAGCTTTAGAAGTTCTTTGTATATTCTGGATAAAAATCCTTTGTCATATATCTGATTTGAGAATATTTCTACCAAGCTATGGCTTGTCTTTTCATTCTCTTAACAGAATATGACTTCTAATTTGATAATCAGTTAATCAATTATTTTATTGATCATGGTTTTTGATGTTTTTTGTATCAGAAACCTCATCAATCAAGATCATGCAGGTTATCAGGTTTTCTTCTAGATGTTTTATAGTTTTACATTGTGTAAATTTTTTAATGAGATGTAAGGCTATGTGTCAAGATTTATTTTATTTTACGAATGAAGGTCCAATTGCTTCAGCACCATTCACTGAAATGATAAAACTTTGAATTACCTTTGTACTTTTTTTTTTTTTTTTTTTTGAGACGGAGTTTCACTCTTGTTGCCCAGGCTGGAGTGCAATGGCATGGTCTCAGCTCACTGAAACTTCCACCTCCCAGGTAGAAGCGATTCTCCTGCCTCAGCCTCCCTAGTAGCTGGTATTACAGGCGCTTGCCACCACACCCAGCTAAACTTTTTGCATTTTTAGTAGAGACGGGGTTTCACCATATTGGCCAGGCTAGTCTCAAACTCCTGACCTCAAGTGATTCACCAGCCTTGGCCTCCTAAAGTGCTGGGATTACAGGCATGAGCCACTGCACCTGGCCACCTTTGTACTTTTTCATGTCAGTTAATTTCATTAGTGTGTTTGTTTCTGAGCTCTGCGTTATATATACCAAGGATGTATGTTTCTATCCTTTCCCAATATCATACCATTTAAAATTCCTAGTAAGTTTGTAGTAAGTTTTGAAAGTGGATAATGTGAAACCTTTTAATGGATTTTTCTATATCACATTAATTTTGTCTACTCCAATACCTTTGTTTTTCCAAATACATTTTACAATCAGTTTGTTGATACCTATGAAATACTTGCTGTGATTTTGATTGGTGTTGCTTTGACTATGTAGATCAAATTGGGGATACGTAACATTTTAACAACATTGAATCTTTTAATAGAAGAAAATAATATATTTCTCCATGTATTTAGATATTCATTGTTTTTTTCCATCTGTGTTTTGTAGTTTTTAGCATACAGATTATGCATGTATTTGGTTATGTTTGTATATAAGTGCTGACTTTTTTGTTGCTACTACATATGGTATAGTTTTTCCTTCAAATTCCAAATGTTCATTGCTGATATATAGGAACATGATTAACTGTTATGTACTTGTATACTGAGACCTTGCTGAACTTATTCATTTGTTGTAAGAACTTTTGGGAATGTAGATTTTCTTAGATTTTTAAATATGATTTCTAGATTGTGTAATTGGTGATATTGCTATATAGAATGTAAATTTTAAAAATTGTTTTTGTTTTTAAATCAGAGTAATAAAAACTGGGGAATAATTGGGTGTGAGATACCCTTTTGGATATGCATGTAGACAATTTCAATGCACATTGAATATCTTGGTCTAGAACTCATCAAGGACAAGTGATTGGGATGACGTTTTATGGACCAATCAACATAGAGATGCTAACTAAAATCATGGGCATGAGTGAGATCATCTACAGTGTGTGAAGGGTATTAGAAAAAGTCAGAAATAAACACTGTTGAAGAGAATGTATATAGTTTTCTCTCATTTTTTTCTTTCTATTTATACAACTGCTTAATATTGGAAAAGGGATAGCAGAACAGAATTACTCTCTACTGTCTTTCAGTATCTGCTCCTGGTAATAAGAAAGTATGCAGAAAAGAACATAGCAGGCCTGAGATTTCTATCCTTAGGAAGTCCTCCTTACGAGGATAGCCCAGCTGGCATTCCAGAACTTGGATTTGGGAGTGTTTCCACCATTTCCTGATAAGAATAACTCATTGTACCTAAACTGTTTGTACAAACAATGTGCTTTAAGTTGAATACCTGATTTCCATCTGGGAATCTGGAATTTTGGCACATGCTAGGCAGAGGGTGCCTATATGACCAACCCTCAGCAAAAATTCTGGACACGGAGTCTTTAATTAGATCCTTTGATAGACAGCATTTCACACATGTTGTCATATCTTGTTGCTAATGTAATTGAGTGAATCCTGTGTGACTCCCCTGGGAAAGGATTCGTGGAAGCTTGCTCCTGGTTACTGGATTTACTGGTTACTGCTTCTGGATTTACCTCATGAGTCTTTCCTATTGCTCATTTTGCTTTTTATCCTTTGATGTAATAAATCATAGCCATGAGTATGACTATATGCTAAGTCCTGTGAATTGAATTATGAAACTCAGGAGAGAGAGGATTGGGAGGCCCAGGATACAGGAGGCTTTTATCATTTAATTACCATGTGTATATACATACTATGTATCATTTTCCTTAGTGGCTTTTAGAATTTTTACCTTATGCTTGGGTCTACAATTTTGTTATGATGCGACTACATTTGACTTTTTTCTTAATTGACTTTATCACTTGATGTAACATTTCAACTGGAGAACACATGAGTCTTTTGATGTTGGCTATTTCTCTGCCAGTCTCTCTTTAAATATTGCTTCTCTGCTATTTTAATAGATGGATTCCAGCCTTCTGTGCCATTTATGTGTTTCATAATTTCTGTCTATTTTACTACCTCTTTATCTCTGTGTGCTTTATTCTGAAAGATTTCCATCATTCTTTCTTAATTTACTATTTCATTTTTTTAATACTTCAAGTTTTGGGATACATGTGCAGAACTTGTAGGTTTGTTACATAGATATACACGTGCCATGGTGGATTGCTGCACCCATCAACCTGTCATCTACATTAGGAATTTCTTCTAATGCTATCCCTCACCTAGCTGCCCACCCCCCAACAGGCTCCTGCGTGTGATGTTTCCCTCCCTGTGTCCATGTGTTCTCATTGTTCAACTCCCACTTATGAGTGAGAACATGTGGTGTTTCATTGTCTGTTCCTGTGTTAGTTTGCTGAGAATGATGGTTTCCAGCTTCATCCACGTCCCTGCAAAGGACATGAACTTATCCTTTTTTATGGCTGCATAGTATTCCATGGTGTATATGTGCCACATTTTCTTTATCCAGTCTATCATTGATGGGCATTTGGGTTGGTTCCAAGTCTTTGCTATTGTGAATAGTGCTGCAATAAACATACATGTGCATGTGTCTTTATAGCAGAATGATTTATAATCCTTTGGATGTATACCCAGTAATGGGATTGCTGGGTCAAATGGCATTTCTGGTTTTAGATCCTTGAGGATTGCCACACTGTCTTCCACAGTGGTTGAACTATTTAACACTCCCACCAACAGTGTAAAAGCGTTCCTATTTCTCCACATCCTCTGCAGCATCTGTTGTTGTCTGACTTTTTAATGATTGCCCTTCTAACTGGCATGAGATGGTATCTCATTGTGGTTTTGATTTGCATTTCTCTAATGACCAGTAATGATGAGCTTTTTTTCATATGTTTGTTGGCTACATGAATGTCTTCTTTTGAGAAGTTTCTGTTCATATCCTTTGCCCACTTTTAATAGGGTTGTTTTTTTTTTCTTGTAAATTTGTAGCTCCTTGTAGATTCTGGATATTAGTCCTTTGTCAGATTGATAGATTGCAAAATTTTTCTCCCATTCTGTAGCTTGCCTGTTCACACTGATGATAGTTTCTTTAGCTCTGCAGAAGCTCTTTAGTTTACTTAGATCCCTTTGTCAATTTTGGCTTTTGTTGCCATTGCTTTTGTTGATTTAGTCATGAAGTCTTTGCACATGCCTATGTCCTGAATGGTATTGCCTAGGTTTTCTTCTAGGCTTTTTATGGTTTTAGGTCTTACATTTTAGTCTTTAATCCGTCTTGAGTTAATTTTTGTATGAGGTGTAAGGAAAGGGTCCAGCTTCAGTTTTCTGCATATGGTTAGCCAGTTTTCCCAACACCATTTATTAGGGAACTCTTTTTCCTCATTGCTTGTTTTTGTCAGGTTTGTCAAAGATCAGATGGTTGCAGATGTGTGGCGTTACTTCTGAGGCCTCTCTTAGGTTCCATTGGTCTATATATCTGTTTTGGTACAAGTAGCATGCTGTTTTGGTTACTATGGCCTTGTAGTATATTTTGAAGTAAGGTAGTGTGATGACTCCAGCTTTGTTCTTTTTGCTTAGGATTATCTTGGCTATATGGACTCTTTTTTGGTTCTATATGAAATTTAAAGTAGTTTTTTCTAATTCTGTGAAGAAAGTCAATGGCAGCTTGATAGGGACAGCATTGAGTCTATAAATTACTTTGGACAGTATGGCCATTTTCACAATATTCTTTCTTCATATCCATGAGCTTGGAATGTTTTTCCATTTGTTTGTGTCCTTTCTTATTTCCTTGAGTAGTGGTTTGTAGTTCTCCTTGAAGAAGTCCTTCACATCCCTTGTAAATTTTATTCCTAGGTATTTTATTCTCTTTGTAGCAATTGTGAATGGGAGTTCTCTCATGATTTTGCTCTCTGTTTGTCTATTATTGGTGTATAGGAATGCTTATGATTTTTGCACATTGATTTTGTATCCTGAGACTTTACTGAAGTTGCTTATCAGCTTAAGGAGATTTTGGGCTGATATGATGGGGTTTTCTACAAATACAATCATGTCATCTGCAAACAGAGACAATTTGACTTCCTCTCTTCCTATTTGAATACACTTTCTTTCTTTCTCTTGACTGATGGCCCTGGCCAGAACTTCCAACACTATGTTGAATAAGAGTGGTGAGAGAGGGCATCCTTGTCTTGTGCCGGTTTTCAAAGAAAATGCTTCCAGCTTTTGCTCATTTAGTATGATATTGGCTGTGGGTTTGCTATAAATAGTTCTTATTATGTTGAGATATGTTCCATCAATACCTAGTTTATTAAGAGTTTTTAGCGTGGAGGGGTGTTGAATTATATTGAAGGCCTTTTCTGCATCTTTTGAGATAATCATGTGGTTTTTGTCTTTTGTTCTGTTTAAGTGACAGATTATATTTATTGATTTGTGTATGTTGAACCAGCCTTTCATCCTAGGGATGAAGCCAACTTGATCGTAGTTGATAAGCTTTTTGATGTGCTGCTGGATTTGATTTGGCAGTATTTTCTTGAGGATTTTCATATCAATGTTCATCAGAGGTATTGGCCTGAAATTTTCTTTTTTTGTTATGTCTCTGCCAGGTTTTGGTATCAGGATGATGCTGACCTCATAAAATGAGTTAGGGAGGAGTGCCTCTTTTTCTATTGCTTGGGATAGTTTCAGAAGCAAGGGTACCAGGTCCTCTTTGTACCTCTGGTAGAATTCAGCTGTGAATCCATCTAGTTCTGCGCTTTTTTTGGTTGGTAGGCTATTAATTACTGCCTCAATTTCAGAGCTTGTTATTGGTCTATTCAGGGATTCGACTTCTTCCTGGTTTAGTTTTGGGAGGGTGTATGTGTCTAGGAATTTATCCATTTCTTCTAGATTTTCTAGTTTACTTGTGCAGAGGTGTTTATAGTATTCCCTGATGGTAGTTTGTATTTCTGTGGGATCAGTGGTGATATCCCCTTTATCATTTATTATTGTGTCTATTTGATTCTTCTCTCTATTCTTATTTAATAGTCTGGCTAGTGGTCTATATATTTTGTTAATCTTTTCAAAAAACCAGCTCCTGGATTCATTAATTTTTTGAAGGGTTTTTTGTGTCTCTCCTTCAGTTCTGCTCTAATCTTAGTTATTTATTGTCTTCTGCTAGATTTGAAATTGTTTGCTCTTGTTTCTCTAGTTCTTTTAATTGTGATGTTAATTTTAGATCTTTCCTGCTTTCTCCTGTGGGCATTTAGTGCTATAAATTTCCCTCTAAACACTGCTTTAGCTGTGTCCCAGAGTTTCTGGTACATTGTGTCTTTGTTCTCATTGGTTTCAAAGAACTTATTTACTTCTGCCTTTATTTCGTTATTTACCCAGCAGTCATTCAGGAGCAGGTTGTTCAATTTCCATGTAGTTGTGCAGTTTTGAGTGAGTTTCTTAATTCTGAGTTCTAATTTGATTGCACTGTGGTCTGAGAGACTGTTTTTTATTATTGCCATTCTTTTGCATTTGCTGAGGAGTGTTTTACTTCCAATTATGTGGTCAATTTTAGAATAAGTGCAATGAGGTGCTAAGAATAATGTATATTCTGTTGATTTGGGTGGTGAGTTCTGTAGATGTTTATTAGGTCCTCTTGGTCCAGTGCTGAGTTCAAGTCTTGAATATCATTGTTATTTTCTGTCTCATTAATCTCTCTAAGATTGACAATGGGGTGTTAAAGTCACCCACTATTATTGTAGTGGGAATCTAAATCTCTCTGTAGGTTTTATTCAGTTGTGCCCTGATATGTTTGGCTCTGTGTCCCCACTCAAATCTCATCTCAAATTGTAACCCCCACTTGTTGAGGGAGGGATCTGGTGGGAAGTGATTGAATCATGGAAGTGGTTTCCCTCATGCTGTTCTCATGACGGCAAGTGACTTCTCATGAGATCTGATGGTTTAAAAGTGTGACACATCCCTACTTGCTCTCTCTCTCTCTCTCCTGCCACCATGTAAGACATGCCTTGATTCCCTTTCACCTTCGGCCATGATTGTAAGTTTCCCCAGGCCTCTCCAGTCATGCAGAACTGTGAGTCAATTAAACTTCTTTTCATCATAAATTACACAGTCTCGGGTAGTTCTTTATAGCAGTGTGAAAATGGAATAATAGATGGCCCATCTACTATTTGGTCACATCTACAGACTTTTAAAATAAAAAATGACTATGTCTTTTATTAACTAAGACTCTTACTTTTTTTTCTGTATCCTTACTTTACTGCATAGCTTCTTATTTCTGGTACATGGGTGCTATTCCTTCCTTTATATATTTGAGGATTGTTATGTTAAACTTCAGTAGGTCCATTAAGTTACTCTTCAAGTATATCTTCTCTTCTTTGGAAATAGCATTCCTCATATGTTTTGTAATTATTTCTGTGAGTTCATCTTCTGTGGGAATTACTATAAATGAGAATGTTTTCATCCTGAGATGTGGAGGCCTCTCTAGGTAGTGTTTTGCTCTTGCTTCTTCTTGGCCTCATTAGGCTTATTTTGCTTTTAAGCAAGTTTGTTTTTATGTGACTATCATGAATTAAGGCTCAGCATCCTTAAAATGCAAATTTGGGTTTCTGGTTTGTAGAATTTTTCTTCCTATAGTCCAGGTTTGTAACTTGATCCAGCAGTGACTTTTAGCCCCAGTCTGAAGTCAGGTATACAATCCCCACTCTGCATCCCTGCTATGTAAAGACTGTAGTTTTTGCTTCTTTGTAACTGCATTGGAAACCCAAGCACCTTGGCCTCTGCCTAATCCTGACATTCCAAAGCCATTCAGATTGATTTATTCCTTTTGTGAATTCCTTTTCTGATTCTGGCACTTAGAAATTTATTTCCCTTTATTAATTTATTTATATGTTATCAAACATTTTAATTAGTTTTTAGTACGGGGGAAATTAGAATGTGTGTTCTATGCTTAATCAACAATCTGGACTCAAGTTCAGAATGTACATGTTTATAACATAGATTACGTAGATATTTGTACTCATAAAACATAATATTATGTGCAAATTAACCAATATGCAGAATGAATCTTCATAAAAACTAACGGAGTTAATCAGCATTACAATTTTGAGTATAAATCATTTAGAATAAAGTTAACTTCAACCTCTCTACCAGCTCCTCCACCCACACTGCTCTAGATAATACTATAATATTAACAATGTTGGGTTATCAGTGGAAATTGTTTTTTTATGCATAATTATTTACTGTGGTTTCAGTAGTCTGAGACTTTGCTTTTGGAGAAGTTTATAGCTTTGAACTCTTTCTCCACCTTTTGTTCATCTTTCCTATAGGTGGCTGTGCAAGAAGAGCATTTGTTGTAAGATTTTTCTCCTAGTACCATCATTTTCAATGGCCTTGTGCCACTTGGCACATAACACAGGAACTAGTGAATGACCCAATGTTTTAACTGTCAGTCACCATGAACTACTTTATGAAACAGGCTTAACAGCTCATAAACTGAAAGCAATCCTGTTTACTGCCGTCTCTAGATTCATAGATTGTTCGTAGCCTGTTACTGTTCCAGCAACACTCAGGGGCAAAGCACCTAAACTACTTTATGTATTTCTTGATGTTTCTTAAGAAGGGCTGATTTTGTAAGCATCCTTGTATTTTTTTCATCTAATATAATAGGATTAGACCTTGAGGTGACTATATCAGAACTACTGACAGCTTTCTACAACATGCAGTGCATGAATATATCTACTATATCTAAAAGTTTTGGAGGAGGAGAAATAGTCCTACAGAAACAGTATTTGAAGATGAATACATGGATTCACCATTCTTTTTTTTAAGCCTGTCGCTGTAGGTTAATTGATGCCTTCTTTTCTTTGTCTTATTGGCCTGTCAGCACTTTTGTCTTAGTCTTGAATTGCTTTATTCTCTGCTGAAGGTAGATGTATATTCTGAAAATAAACTTGAATCTATGAAAGTGGCTAACATATACTGATGTCCCTGTTTTGTAAATTGAGTTCAGATATAGGCTATCTATCTGTTTGGCAGCAGGAGAGGTACCTTTTGGTCTGAATTTTACTGTTTGAGATGTTAGAGTTGCTTTCTAAGGTGGATGGGGTCAGGGCAGTATCAGATTCACACATTACTGTCTTTACTGAATTTATATGAATGACCTCCTTTGAAGATTGAAGAATCCAACACAAGTATGCATAAGGCTCCTCTCAACCAGACAATACTATTTTCACCTCTTTTTCTTTTTAAGAGATGTTATTGGCTTTTAACATATACCAATTTTTTAAAAAGCTCGCAGAAAAGCTATACAATTTTAAGAGAATATTGATAATCATGAACACATAGAAGATACTTTTGTTACAAATTTTGCAAGATAAAAAATTTATGATTTTTCTCTCATGTCTAAGATCATTTGGTTATGTTCCTAATAAAACTCAGCCCGTGGAAATCACCAGCATTAGTATTTAATATTACAGCACCCTTGTGAGAAAGATAACTATTATTGTCCCTTTCTTACAGAAACAAAGAAGGAAATGACTCCCGTGGCAACATTATCCGTAGTAGACATGAGTATTAACGTTGTGAAATGTTCAATTTCTGTTCCTAAACTATAATTACTGCCACATAGGTAGGGCAAAAATTAGCTAAGCAACCACAGGCATCAAGGGAAATAGTCACATATAATGTAAGTGTTATATATATACATATATATATACATATATATATACATATATATACTTAATTTTTGATTAGATTTCAAATTCAGCTACCATCTTTTACATATTTGAAGAATATTTGGAGTTAATGTATTGTTCATATACTTATATCAATGGAAAAGATTTTCCATTATAAGATTTCTTATAAACAAGGCCCCTTACGGAAAAAAATTACCTGTATCTTTTATAAGGTGGTAACCATTCTCTGAATTTTCCCCATAGTAGTTGGATATTTTAAAGGATTCATGGGACTTAAAACTCAGTATTCAATTGATTTCAATTTCCTGTAATTATCCTGTCGACTTTATCTCTAGTGAATTCTGTGCCCCAAACATCTTAAGTAAAGTGGCTAACATATGGCACAGTCAGTAAGCGGATGATTAAGGGCACACATCCAGATCTGCATAAGCATGTTTCTCTCTGCCTGCTTGCCTTCACCTCTCCCTCCCTCCCTCCCTCCCTCCCTTCTATTCTCCCTCCCTCCCTTCCATCCTCCCTCCCTCCCTCCTTCCTACCTTCCTTCTTCTTCCCTTCCTTCCTTCCATCCTTCTTCCTTCCTTCCATCCTTCTTCCTTCCTTCCATCCTTCTTCCTTCCTTCCATCCTTCTTCCTTCCTTCCTTCCTTCCCTCCCTCCCTCCTTCTTTCATTCCTCCCTCCCTCCCTCCTTCCTTTCTCCCTTCCTCCCTCCCTCTCTTCCTTCTTTCCTTCTTTCTTTCCTCCCTCCCTTCCCCCCTCCTTCCCTCCCTCCCTCCTTCCTTCCTTCCTTCCCTCATTCCCTCATTCCTTCTTTCTTTAAATTTTTTAGACTTAAATTTGTGAGTTATCTGGAGAAGCTCAAGTAGACTTTAAAAGAGAGGTTTACTCTCATTTCATACAGGAAATAACTTGCTAAAATGATGAGGCACCTCCATATTAGACAACATATGTGGATACTGATTTGCTATTCTAGTAACTTCTAGGTCTCAGTTGGCCTAGGTCCACCACAAACTGGCTAAATGCATTTTGGTTGTTTCATTTTAATAAAAAAAATCAAACATTTGACTTTCTAGTTTTTTTTAGAAAGTTCCACTAGTTTATCTATCAAAGTTTATTGTTACCTTGGTTAAGAAAGAATGGAAATGTTTAGGGAAATAGGCCTTGTGAAGTTTTCCAGCTTATTTTTTAAACATACCCAAATATATTTAATTAAATAACATATGCAAACTTTGTGACCCCATTGTGTGAGTAAGCACACACATATTTAAAACTGCCTGGATAAATCTGTTTATGGGACAGCATTAATACTATCTTAAGAAGCTTTAAAGAAATAAGGTATCAGTTTCTCTAAAGCATTTTTCCCAGTATCTACAAAATTTGCTCTGAAAGAAACTTATCTACTTGAACTATCACAAACAAATTTTCATCTGAGATTAAAATTCAGACTTTTAAGTAAAATGATAGAAGGGAAAGAACAAATTCAATTCCCTGCAGTGGACAACTTAGAGTCTTTCTCCTCATGATGAATACCATTTTGCATGGACTATGACCACATTATAGACTTTGCTGACTAAACACAATCTCATAACTACCTTTTTGTTTATCTTCCCATTTGTGCCAATGTACATTTTTATAGGTATACAACTTTATATTTAATTTTTCTATGAATGTACATATTTTATATCTGCTTTTGAATGGCAAGGTTCTGATGTTAGGAGATGGCATAATTTTGGCTTTTTGTCACAATCTGCACCAGGAATCTTTAATTCAATTGATGCTCAATTATTTTATTTTATTTTTGCTATTCAACTTAACATGGATCTTGAGTAGTGCTGTGATTTCCATTGTCAACATCATTAGGTAAGTAACATTCATGTGGCCCTGTGCTGTGAAGGTTTCTCAGGACTTGCATATGAATGATCTCACTTAATTTTCAAAGCAACCTGGTGAACTAAGCCTTCCAAAATTGACTCACTTGGCCATATTCCACTGGCTAATCTGGAATGCTCTATGCCTGTGCCATCTGTGAATGGAGTGAAAACATTCTGCCAAACCAACCAGATCATTGATGTTTTTATTTTTTAACTTGATAATATATTTTCAGGTAAGCAAGTAAAATGCACAATTGTTTATAAAACTATGGAGGCAAAAGAATATTATATAATACAGAGGTTTTTTATATTTCCATGTTTGATCACAAATATCCTGCAAAAGAAAAAAAAAGTTAATTAAAGTACTAATAATTGTGATACACTTCTGGAATAATCTCACAGATATGGGTGTCTCAAATTTCTTAACAAGACCTTTAAATACCACGAAAAATCTGTTTAGTTTTAACAACGCAAACAATGACTCACATATATTAAGTATAGCTTCCAGCCCCCCAAATATGTGTATATAATTTGTTAATTATCCAAATATATGAATTATATGACCATTTTAAAATAGAAGGCAATATGTTAACTATACACACTCCTTTATGAAATCTGTAAACAATAGTGTTACAAAAATTACACATTTTATTTAATTTAAATCATTATACACTAACTGGCTTTTTAATTATGCTCTGTCATAAGAATAAGTTTATATGTGTATAATTAAAAAACCTCATCATTTTGTAAAATACAGAAAACTATAGATAAGTACTGTTAACATTTTGATTCTATCTCACGAGTGTATGTGTATATATATATACACACACATACATACATATACATATATTTATAACAAGTAATTGTGGTTATTTTTTAATATACTTTACTTTTTAGGGACGTTTTATGTTTACAGAAGATTTGAGCAGAAGGTATAGAAATTTCCTCTATACGCTCTGCACCTGTTATGCACAGCCTCTCCCACTATCAACAACCTGCACCAAAGTGGTACATTTGTTACAATCCCTGAACTTACACTGACCACTGACATATCGTTATCACCCAAAGTTCATAGTTTACATGAGGGTTCACTCTGGTATATTCCTTGGGTTCTGACAAACGTATAATGACATGTATGCACCTTTTCAGTGTTCTAAAGATTCGTTTCACCGCCCTAAATATCTGTGCTCTGCCTATTCATCCCTCCCTTCCCCTCTACCCTCTGGAAACCAGTGATCCTTTCACTGTCTTTGTAGTTATTTAATGTTAATATTATGTGAATAATTTAGTTTATAAACACATTCCATATCATTAAAAATGTCAAATTATAGTTTTATAAAATTATATAATATTGTTTTGAGATATTATTCCCATATTTTTTTGCCATACAGTTTTTAACCATTCTGATATTGTTGGATATTTACTTTTCTTTCTTATTGCTATCATAAATAGTTCCCTTATGAAAAATTTTGTTCATTAATTTTTGAAAAATATTATGTTTCTCTTAGCATACAACACAAATGTTGAAGGCCATATTTTCCCATTGCTGAGAACAAAAAGGTTGATTTCATCCACTACTCCTCCATTTCTCTACTCCCTTACTTCAGATACGTCATCAAGCCTGTCAACTCTAACTAAAATCTATACCCAAATCCACTCATTTTTACCACATCCAGATGGTAAATTATATTTGGAAGGGCAAATAAACTGATACCTCAATAAAATAAGAATTATCTTTTAAAGAAAAAAATTAACTTGAAAATTACATTTTAAAAACATATATGTGTCAATATAAAATACCAAGAAATAAATTTAGCAAAACATGTGAAAGATTACTCTATTGACAGTGTTGTATTGATGAAGAAATTGATTTAGAAAATCAATAAAACAGAATAGAGAGTTCAGAAATAGATCTGCAGAAATATGGCCATACGTCTCATTTTTGGCACAGTTGCAAAAGAAATTCTATGGAATAAAGCATTTCCAACAAGTAATATTAGCACAATTGGTAATCCATATACAACAACGTTAAGTCTCATATAAACCTCACACCTTGTGCAATCAAAATTGATCAAGATCTATATATAAAATATGAAACCATAAAACATTTAGAAGAAAATCTTCCTAATCTGAATTTAGGTGAAGAGTTCTCAGACACTTAAAGCACAATTTATCAACCAAAAATATTATACAGTGAATTAATTGAAATTTAAAATAATTTGAACTATTAAAATATATTACCCTGCTGCCTTCTGAATTTCACGTAATAGTTACCACCATTGTTTTATAGATTCCTTAGGATTTTCTGTACAATCAACATGCTCTCTGAAAATAGTGATATTTATGCTTATTAAATTTTTTTCAATGTTGCTATGGATAAGATCTCCTAACCAATATTGAACAGAAGTGAAAAGGGTAGGTATCCTTTTTCAATCAAACTGTGGGGGGTAGGGGCAAAAGTTATATAATATTTTTAAACTACCGAAGTTAAGTTGCTATAAACATAAAGTAGTCTATTTTATCTACAAGACTCTATGTTAGCCTCATGGTAATTACAAAGAAAGAAATTATAGCAGATAAACAAATAAGAAAGAGAAAACAAAGCTTAGTATCACAGAAAACCAACAAAACACAGAGGCAAACAAAAAGAGAGAAAGAAAGGAACAAACAGTCTACAAAACAACCAGAAAACAATTAACAAAGTAGCAGGAGTAAGTCCTTATTTATCAGTAATAACTTTGAATAAATATAGATTAAATTCTCTAGTTAAAAGGTATAGAGTGAGGCTGAGCGCTGTGGCTCCTGCCTGTAATCCCAGCACTTTGGGAGGCCGAGGTGGGTAGATCACCTGAGGTCAGGAGTTCGAGACCAGCCTGGCTAATGTGATGAAACCCTGTCTCTACTAAAAATAATTAATAAATAAATTAATTAAAAATTAGCCTGGCGTGGTGGTGGGTGCCTATAATCCCAGCTACTTGGGAGGCTGGGGCTGGAGAATTGCTTGAATCCTGGAGGCAGAGATTGCAGTGAGCTGAGATTGCGCCATTGTATTCCACCCTGGGTGACAAGAGCAGAACTACATCTCAAAAAAAAAAAAAAAAGGAGAGTGGCTGGATGGATAAAAAATGAGGCCTAATTATATGTTGACTATAAGAAACCCACCTCATGATTAAAAACAAAACAAACAAAATAAAAAATGAAATTGAAGGAATGGGAAAAGATATTCCCTGCAAACAGAAACCAAAAGTGAGCAGAAGTAGCCATAATTATATGTAAACCTGACAAATACATGAAAATTAAACAACATGCTTCTAAATAACCAATGGGTCAATGAATAAATTCAAAGGAAAATTTAAAAATCCCTTCAGACAAATGAGAATAGAAAACATCACACTAAACCCTATGAATCAGCAAAAGCAATTCTAAAAAGGAAGCTCACAGCACTAAATGCTTACATAAAAAAATAGGAATGATTTTAAATAAAAAACTAACCATGCTCTTTAAGGAACTAGAAAAAAAAGAACAAACTAAACCCCAAATTAGCAGAATGAAAGAAATATTAAAAGATATTCCCTGCAAACAGAAACCAAAAGTGAGCAGAAGTATAGAGTGGCTGGATGGACAAAAAATGAGGCCTAAGTATGCATTGACTGTAAGAAACCCACTTCACCATTAAAAACAAAACAAACAAAACAAAAAATGAAATGGAAGGAACGGGAAAATATATTCTTTGCAAATGGAAACCAAAAATGAGGAGAAGTAGCCATAATTATGAGAGGTAAAATAGACTTTAAGTAAAAAGCTGCAAAAAGAGGCAAAGAAGAACATTATCTAAAGATAAAGGGATCAATTAAACTAAAGGATATAACAATTATATATACACCAAGACTGGAATATGCAAATATATAAAGCAAATATTTTTAAATCTAAAGGAAATGATAGTTGCAATACAGTAATACCAGGGGACTTCAACACTCCACTCTCAACAATGGACAGGTCATGTACACAGAAAATCAACAAAGAAACATGAGACTTAAACTACATCATAAACCCAATTAGTCTTAGACATTTAGAGAACGTTCTATCCAACAGCTGAATAATACACATTCTTCTCAACTGCACATGGAGCATTCTCCAGGATAGATCATACGGTAGGCCACAAAACAACTCTTAACAAACTTAAGAAGATACAGTTCATAGTATCAAGTATCTTTTCAAACCACAGTGGTATAAAACTAGAAATTAAGAACAGTAAAAATTTTGGAAACCTGACAAATACATGAAAATTAAAAAACATGCTCCGAAATAACCAATGGGTCAATGAATAAATTCAAAGGAAAATTTAAAAATCCCTTCAGACAAATGAGAATAGAAAACATCACGCCAAAACATATGAATCATAGCAAAAGTAATTCTAAGAAGGGAGTTCATAGCACTAAATGCTTACATCAAAAAATAAGAACGATTTTAAATAAAAAACTAACCGTGCTCCTTAAGGAACTAGAAGAACAAGAACAAACTAAACCCAAACTTAGCAGAAGGAAAGAATAAATATCAGAGCAGAAATAAAAGAAATAGATACTAAAAATAAACCTAAGAGACGAATAAAACAGAATTGATTTTCCAAAAGATAAACAAAATTAACAAACCATTAGCTAGACTAACGAAGAAATAAAGACTCAAATAAATAAAATAAGATATGGAAAAGGAGACATTATAACTGATGTCACAGAAATGTAAAGAATCATAAGAGATTATTATGAACAAGTATATGCCAACAAATTTGAGAACATAAACAGATAAATTCCTAGACAAACATGACCTACCATTACATTATGAAGAAATAGAAAATCGAATCAGATCAATAACAAGTAAGGAAATTAATCAGTAATAAGTGTCCATCCATCCATCTATCCACCCATCCATCAATCAATCAATAATAAAAGCCCAGAACCTGATGGCTTCCCTTGCTGAATTCTAGCAAACATTTAAACAGCTAATACCAAAGTTCCTCAAATTATTACAGAAAATTGAGCAGGAATGAATGTTTCCAAACTTATTTTACAAGGCCAGCATTATGACCCTGATTCCAAAGCCAGAAAAAGACACACAAAAAAATGAAAACTACCGACTAATATCCCTGATGAACATAGAGATGCAAAATTCTCAGCAAAATACAAGCAAACCAAACAACAACACATCAAAAAGATCATTCACTATAATCATGTGGTACCTATCCAAGGGATGCAAGCAACATATGAAAATCAACAAACGTGAAAAATCATATTGACAAAAAGAAAAAAGCATTCCAATAGATGCAGAAAATTCATTTGACAAAATTCAACATCCCTTCCTGATGAAAATTCTCAAGAAATTAGGCACAGAAGATATGTATCTCAACACAATAAAGGCCATATATGATAAACCCACAGCTTTCCTCCTCTTTGCTGAAAACTTTTCTGCTAAGATAAGGAATAAGACAAGAATGCCCACTTTCACCACTCCTATTCAATAGACAAGAAATTCCAGACAGAAGAATTAGGCAACAGAGAGAAATGAAAGGCATCCAAATTGGAAAGGAGGAAATCTCTCTGTTTGCTGAAAACGTGATCTTGTATATAGGAAATCCTAAAAACCCCAACAAAAAATTGTTCGTGGAATACATAAACAAACTGAGTAAGTTTGCAATATACAGAATAGACATGAAAATTTCACTAGGGTTTCTATACATTAATAGTAAACTCTCTCTTAAAAAATTAAGAAATATCGTAAATTCCGTTTACAATAGACACACACCAAAAATAAGATACCTACGAATAAGTCGGGAGCAGTGGCTCATGCCTGTAATCCCAGCACTTTGGGAGGCCGAGGCCAGCAGATCACCAGGTCAGGAGACTGAGACCATCCTGGCTAACACGGTGAAACCCTGTCTCTACCAAAAATACTAAAAATTAGCCAGGCGTGGTGGTGGCGGCCCCCTGTAGTGCCAGCTACTCGGAAGGCTGAAGCAGGAGAATGGCGTGAACCCGGGAGGCGGAGCTTGCAGTGAGCTGAGATCGTGCCATTGCACTCCAGCCTGGGTGACAGAGCAACAATCTGTCAAAAAAAAAAAAAGACCAAAAAACTAGGAATAAACTTAACAAGTTGAAATATCTCTAGACTGAAAATTATAAAACATTGATGAAAGAAACTGAAGACACAAATAAATGGTAAGATATTCTGTGTTCATGGATTGGAAGAACTAACATTGTTAAAAATGGCCCTACTACCCAAAGTGATCTGCAGATGTAATGCAGTCCCTATCAAAATATGAATGACATTCTTCATAAAATAGAAAACACAATTCTAAAATTCGTTTGGAACCACAAAGGACCCTGAGCAGCCAAAGCAATACTGAACAAAAAGAAAAAAGCTGGTGGCATCATACGACCTAACTTTAAAATATATTACAAAACTGTAGTAACCAAAATAGCATGGTTTTGGCATAAAAACAAACAGACAAAAAGAACAGAATAGAGAGCTCAAAAATAAATTCATGCACCTATAGCCAACTAAGTTTCAACCAAGGTGCCAAAAACACACATTGGAGAAGAGACAGTCTCTTCAATGAATGTTCCTGGGAAAATGGAATATCCACATGCACAAAAATGAGACAAAACTTTCACCTCTCAACATATATAAAAATCAACTCAAAATGGTTAAGGACTTAAATGTAAAACTCAAAACTATGAAATTAGTATAAGAAAATATAGCATAAACACTTTATGACATTGGCCTAGGCAATGAATTTTAAATTAAATCTTAAAAGCTCAGGCACCGAAGAAAAAACAGATAAATTGGATTTCATCAAACTAAAAAGCCTTTGCACTGCAAAAAAAGCAACAAAGTGAAGGGACAACCTACAGAGTGGGAGAAAATATTTGCAAACTATACATTCAACAAAAGGTTAATATCCAGAATGTACAGGGAACTTAACAGCAACAACACCACCACCACCACCCAAATGACTCATTTTAAAATGAGCCAAAGACATCTACAGACATTTCTCAAAATAAGACATTCAAATGGCCAATATGAAAAAAAATGCTTGACACATTAATTATCAGGGAAATGCAAATCAAAACCACAATTAAATACCACCTCACTTCAGTTAGAATGGCTATAATTAAAAAAAAAAAAAGGAAACAAGTGTCAGTGAGGATGTGGTGAAAAGGCAACACTTACACACTGTTAGTGGGATTGTAAATTGGCACAGCCATTATGGAAAGAAGTGTGGAGGTTCTTCAAAAAAATAAAAATATCACTACCATAGGATCCAGCAATCTCATTGCTGGGCGTATATCTAAAGGAAGTGTAATCTGTATGTCAAATAAACATCAGCACTCCCATGTTTATTGTAGCACTATTTACAATACCCAAGGTATGAAATCAACCCATGTTCAACAATGGATGAATGGATACAGAATATATGGCATACACACACACACACACACATATACACACACACACAACAAAGTACTATTTAGCCATAAAACATTAAGTCCTGTCATTTGTAATAACATGGATGAATCTGGAGGACATTATGTTAAGGGAATTAAGCCAGGCACAAAAAACAAATACTGCATGAGCTAATGCATACGTGGAATCTGAAAGGAAAAAAAAAGTTGATATAAAAGTAGAGAGTAGAATAGTGTTTACCAGAGACAGAGGATGGATGGAGAGAGGGGAGGATGGGATGAGAATGATCAAAGGGTACAAAGTAACAATTAGATTCGAGGAATAAAATCCGGTGTTTTATTGCACAGTCAGGTGAACACGGTTACCAGTAAGGCACTGTATATTACAAAATAGGTGGAGGAAGAGAGGCTACTGAATATCCTCACCACAAAGAAATGACAAGTGCATGAGGTGATCATAAGGCTAAATACCTGCTTTGATCATCATACAACATACATATGTGTCAAAAAATCAAATTTTACCCCATAAATATGTACAATTACAGTGTATCAATAAAAAATAACCATTACAACTGAAGTTTAGTGATTTCATAATGTACTCTTTATTCTTTCACATTTTTTCTCCTTGGAATTATTTAGCAGAGCTTGGAGAAGTCTGAGCGCTGTTTTAATGGTCTATTTCTCCTTGTCATGTGAACATTCATTAAAACTAGTCTTTAAAATTGGAAAGGCTCAATATGCATATCTTGATTATAACTGTATAAATAACGTATACTTTGCCATATTGACTCAGTAAGCGTCATAAGTAAGATTATTATATTTTCATTTTTAAGGTACTTTTCTTCAAATAAGTTATTTCTTTTGAATGAGATTTAACCTATTCTGATTGTGAAACCTTTAATGTATATGATTTTTAAAAACATTTCTGAAACAAATAAACAGAAAGTTTCACTGATTTTAGAAACCCTGATGGTTTTAAACTGTGTAGCTCATTTCTTTGTTCAATATAACAAAGGAAACTTCTTAGGCTTTCTGACTGCACTGTTCTGGTTTGTGCCAGGTTACTATTGCCTTTTTCAAAAAAGAAAAATGTTCAGCACTGTGACTCTGACTGCTTATTCAAAGACTAGAACCTTGAAAAGGGTATTGAGATGGCCTCATAGCTAAATTTCCATTATTTTTATGGTTTTGGGAATCTGGTTTTCAAAAATTCATCATTTAAAATATTTTTGACAAAGAACAGCATTAGCTGTATGGGAAAGGAGTTGTAGAATATTTTCTATCCTGTACAAATAGATTAGTTAATCAACACTGTCTTTCATATTTTCAGTCGTTTACAGCATGAAGAGATTTCCACTAAGCCAATAAAAATGTGACGTGCTTGGAGAAAAAAGGATGGAGTTAAATACCATACATTCTGTCTTACTGGCCAAGATTATAAGAACTTGAAAGATGATTCCCTTCTTGCCTCTCTCCCCTTCTTCATCTGCCTCCCTTTCCCCTTCCCTCCCCTCTTTTTTCCTTTTCTTTCTTCCTTCCTCCCTTCATCCCTCCCTTTCATCCTTTATTTTTCTTTCTCTTTTTTCTCTTGTTCTCTTTTTCTGTTTGTTTCTTTCCTTCTTTCTGTTTTCATTTTAAGGTACAAAGAATTGCGTAAGAGCCATGAGAAATGAAGTTAGTGCCTGTTGTTTAAAATAACAACAGATGCCATCTATGTGCATATAAAATATAAAATATAAGATAGATTACATAATATATTCTAACAATATACATCATAAATAATATGTAATATACTTAATCTTATTTCTCATTATTAAAATGTTTTCTATTTTTTGTATCATAAATAATAAGTAAATTTAATTATACACAAATCTTTGCCAAGTTTTTGACTATTTCTTTCAATTATATTTTTAAAAGTAAATTTACTAAACGTATGAACAAATTTTAAAAGATCAACGTGTTTATTGCTGTTACAAAAGCTATTGGTGTATGGTACTTATTTTGAAGCAGGTTTCTTTATGACACTGCAATCATTTCCAGGTTTTTTTTTCCCCCAATTATTTCTCTTATCTTAGAAATGCCCAGTTATCCTTCACAACTTGGATCCCAGAATGCTGGCAGTTAGGTTTATACCCTCTGTGCAGGAGGTGGGTAGACTGCAGCCTAGGGAGTTTGAGGAGACAAAGAACAAAAAAGCTAAAGTTACCATCATCCAAGTTTCCCTAATAAAATAGCCTTGCCAGCTGACCAGCAATGATGTTCCTAGTTGACAATGACCATTCATTAGTGCAGAGCTACTAATCAGCTTTTAGATATTATGCCTTTACATATGAATAGTCAGGATTCATTACACCCAAGACAGAGACCAAAACAGATATACAGGAAACCACACATCTAGTGAAAGACCAGAAAGTCAGAAAACCAAATGGTAAGTATATCAGAAGTATCAGAGAAAATGGAGGGAACAAAATAAACACAATACTTCAAAATTTCACAGAATTGAAGTGTATGCATTTCAGTATTCAAGAAAAATATATTCAATGGAAAAAAATTGACTCATACTGAATTGTAACACCAAGAAATGTCAAAACACTATAGTAAATGAAACAATCTCCACAGCTTATTGGGGGAAAAAACAAACCAAAACTAAAAGGCTACATACAAAAAAAAAAAAATCAGTAGTAGTTCAGAAGCTTATGGATATCTCTTTTGTGACACCAAAAGCTAAAAGGTAATGGAGCAAGACATTAACTTTTTTTTTAAAGAAGTTCTTTTATTTAAAAAATTTTAAACATTGAATTTTATATACCTACTATTAATTATGTATAAGGTAGACCAAAGACATTTTCAGATATGTGAGTTCTCAAAAAATGTACCATCCATGTATCCTTCCTTAGAAACCAAAAGAGTAAGTAAATCAAGAAAGAAAAATATAACGGGATCTAGAAAGCAATGGCTCCAACTTAAAAAAAAAATGAAGCCCAAGATCACAGTGAAAGAGTTGTGCCCCAGGTGTAGAGGGCAGGTCACAAAACTCCAACTCTAAGACAAGGCAACACTAGGACCCTAAGGTATTAATATTTGAATATATTGAGAGAATATGTAGATAATGCTGAGTGAGCTTGGGGCTGAATTAGTAGGAAACAGAACACCAAAATGTAAAAACAAGATAAATATTACTTTCAATAAGATAAAGAAAAGTTGTATCACCCATAAAGTAACCATGATCTAGTATATAGCTTATCTAGGAATACTGTTTACATTATCATAATAATCTAAGGACAGAATTTTGACCTAACTAAAAGTATGATAAACAAATATTCAGAGGCCAGGTGGATCTAGATATATTTCAGAAGTGAAAATGATTTTGGAGAAATACAATTTTTTTTATCTTGGAGGTAGAGATGAGTGGTGTTTGATTGACAGATAGCTAAATTCTTATTTTCCCCACTGGGAAATTGATTAATAATTCTTAGAAAAATTCTTATAAATTAGGAATTAGACATATTGAACTTAATGAGGTCAAAGGGTTAAAAGTTGTTGCCTCTGGGAAATAGAAACTGCAAAAGGGGTTAAAGGGCCCATAATTTCATGAAACCTTATAGAATTACTTATTTCCTTAATCTAAAAGAATCTCTTCGCTCAAATCAATAGCTAATTTTTTAAAAATCTATATGAATAAATATTTGATTACTAAAATTCTAAATTTTATACAAGGAAAATTGCAGCAAAATGTTTTTTCATCCAAACAACACATGGCACATGCAAAAACAGAAGCAAAAACAAAAAGACAACAACAAAAATTCTTAGTGGAATATAATTCTAAATAAACTGTTCCACAGAATTTCTATGCCTTATATTAGCTGCTAAGTTGTATTGACCCTATTATACTGGGTGTCTTACCAAGCAGTCATATGTTTTTGAATAATTAATTACTGCTTACTGTGGTGATACATCATTAGCATAAGATAATGGCATCTTCAGATAGCCACAGAATCTTTAGCCAGACAGAGTCTTTGGCAAATAAATAATGTGTGTATGTAGACTCCAGTACAAGACAGAATCATGAATAATTTTAGGGAAACTTACAGATCTTAAGAATTGGATAGCAGGTGCTTTTGTTTCAATCTCAAGTAACAGTTTGTCAATGACATATCACATAATCAGATTTTCTATCCATGGATTTATTGGCTGCAATAGTTACTAATATGACAAATACATTATTCTACAATGAGGAATGCCAACACTGAAGCACAGATGGTCTCCTCCAGCAAGTGACAATTTGAAGCATCAGATTTATCATGAAACAGACATAACTGTTTAGAACAACAGCACTTTGGCCATAAAGGAAAGAACAATAGGAACAGTTGTAATTAATAGCAACTGTAGCTTTATATTTCTGTTCACACTTAAGGGAACCTTAATAATAGAAGTTTTTAAAAGACTTTTTAAAGTTCTATGTCAAGAATTTAATCTCTTTATTGAACTGCAATTGTCTTAATTTGATTACATTTGCATTTTATTCTTATTGTTTGCTGGCATTCAGCAATGTGGTGTGTGGTGTGTGTGTGTGTGTGTGTGTGTGTGTGTGTGTGTTTGCGTTTGACAGAGAGAGAGAGAGAGAGAGAACAAAGCTAATTTCTTTCTATAACTATACCTACCTAAGAAAACGCCAGCAGGAAAGTTTGACAACATCACCTGTGGGAAATAGCAAAAAGAGCATTGTGGGTACTATCAATGTCCTGTGGGGATTGGTGGTGGGTGGCAAAAATCAATTACATTCTTCACAAATAAATCCAGGGGGAAGGAAGACAATGTGTTAGTTAAGCTTTAAATAGGAATCACCCATGGAGTTAGTAGCACCCAGGCATGACCTGGTTGTGGAACACAATTGAAAGCAAAAAATAAAAGGTTGGGCACATGAGTATCAACCCTTGCACAAGTGAAACAAAATTTCCCAGAACTAAGCTTGTTTTTAAGCTGTTCTTTATTTTTTTTTCCATTGCCCATATTAATTGCCATAAATCATTTCTAAGGCAGACTTGCATCCCAAAGGACTTGCAAAACTGGCTTAAGGGATATCAAGGTTTAGTGTCAACAGGATAGCAGCTGTAATTTTAGTAGAAGGGTCTTATGCTCTTTTTTTTTTTTTAGACTTGCCTTTGTGACATAACACTCAGTTCCAAATCTCACTCTATCCTATGAAAGAGTTCAAATGAGAATTCAAATAGAAGAGAGATTTGGATAACAACCATAGAAAGTTAAGTAGAAAGGAAAAAAAAAATCCAAGTTTGATGTTATGTGTATAACGGTGTGCTGATGGCCAGTGAGAAAAGCAGTGGTTAAAATTCTGTGTGATGAAAACACTGCTTGTATGCTTTAGTTGAGTAGTTGCTATCATTTCTTGAATACCTATATCTATAGATTGATCTCTTAATCTATTGATATAACTATAAATATAGTTATCTCTCTGATATTTAGAAATACAAGGTTAGTGCATTATGCCAATTTTGAAGATAGGACAATGAAACAAGGAGTATGTTACAGACTTCATACAGGAAAAAAAAGAAGAAGAGTGATAGACAGAAAGAGAGACTACAGCCAGTTGAAACATGTTGGATGTTGGAACAGACCCTGACAGAGGAGACGAAGAGTGGATGGATCCCATATATTTCAGAGGTAGAAATACCTTTGAGAGACTTGTACTCACATATAAGTATGTATTACACAAAACATTTTTCCCTTAACTTGAAAGATTTTTCTCTTATTCCCTTGCCTCATAATCTCTGCTGCTTTCTTTCCTGGGCATTATAGGTTCTAGGATTTTTTTTGTAACATCAGAATGGTAGAAATATCCAAAAGAGATTATTTGGTGGCAGCAGTGCTCTAATTATTGCTTTTATGACATCTTTGGCTTATAATTTGCCTTGCTTATTAAAATGTTAAGTTTTCCTCTATATGCTGCAATATTTATGTGAAAAGTGTTTCTCTCTAAATTAAAAAACCCTTATGGATTGTAACTGTTCATTTTCTCTCTGGGATGTACAAAGTTTCAATTGTATTTGACAACTTAAGAGAAGTTAAATCAGCAGCTATATATTTAACTTTGAATTATAATTGAAATAAAACAAACAAAAAGTTTATGAAATGCTAAATTTGATTAGCTTTGATATATTCATGCAACCCTGAGATTATTATCAATATCAAGATAAAAACATTTCTATTATCCCCAAAGTCTCCTTCTGCCCTTTTCTGATTCATCCCTCACCACCCCTACCCAAAGCAACAGTTAACCTGTCATCTGTTACAATTGAGTTTACATTTTCTAGAACTTTATTATATTAATGCACATAGTATTTTTGGCCCAATATTTTCCTTTACATTAATAATTTTGAGAATCATCTACATTGCTGCATATAATGTTAGTTACTTTATGTTATCACCTAGGAAGTGTTTTATTTAACAAATATACTCCAATTTGTTTGTTCATTCATCTATTGATAAGCATATAAGTTGTTTCAAGTATGGGACTATTGCAAATAAAGTTCTAATAAGCATTTATGGAAAAGTCTTTGTACAGACGTATGTTTTCAGTGAAGTATGGTCAGTGCTGAGTGAGAAGCTATTTGACAATGATATGGTAGGTAAAACATTAACTTTGTTAAGAAACTGCCAAGCTGTTTCCCAAAGTGATTATTCCATTTTACATTCCCATCAGCACAGCATGCAAATTCTAGTTGCTCCAAATCTTCACCAACACTTGGTATGGTAAGATTTTTATTTTGATCCATTCTTATGGTTATGTAATAAAATTTAATTTTCATTTATTTGGTGAATAACAATGTTGAATGTATTTTCATGTACTTATCAGGCATTCATATATATTCTTTTGCATTAATTTTTATTGGATTTTTTGTTTTCTTATTATTGGATTGTAAGAATTCTTCATATATTCTAGATACAAGGCTTTTGTCTAATAAATGTGTTTTGAATGTTTTCTCACAACTTGTGGTTTGCCCTTTCATTTTTACAATGATATCTAGAAATGTATCTCATTGAGGAGGTGAAAGATCTCCACAAAAAGAACTACAGAACACTGCTAAAAGAAATCATAGATGATTAAACAAAGAAATGGAAAAACATTCCATATTCATGGACTGCAAGAATCAGTATCTCTAAAATGGCCAAAGTAATCTATAGATTCAACACTATTCCTATCAAACTACCAACATAATTTTTCACAGAACTGGAAAAAAATATTCTAAATATCATATGCAACCAAAAAAGAACCAAATAGTCAAATAAATCCTAAGCAAAACAACAAATAAGAAAAGCCAAAGGCATTCCATTAGCCAAATGAAACTATACTGTAAGGCTACAGGAACCAAAACAACATGGTACTGGTATAAAAACAGACACACAGACCAAGGGAACAGAATAGAAGACCCAGAAATAAAGCCACACACCTATAGCTATCTAATCCTCAACAAAGTTGGCCAAAATAAGCAATAGAGAAAGAACTCCCTGTTAAATAAATGGTGCTGGAATAGCTGGTTAGCTATATGCAGAAGAATGAAACTGGACCCCTATCATTCACCATACACAATAATTAACACAAGATGAGTTAAAGATTTAAATGTCAGACCTCAAACTATAAGAATCCTAGCAGAAAACCTAGGAAACACCATGCTGGACATTGACCTTGGGAAAGAATTTATGACTAAGCCCTCATAAGCAATTGCAATAAAAACAAAAATTGACAAGTGGGACCTAATTAAATAAAAAAGCTTCTGCACAGCAAAAGAAACTATCAAAGTAGTAAACATACAACTTACAGAATGGGAAAAATATTTGCAAAATATGTATCTGACAAAAGGTCTAATGTCTAGAATCTATAAGGAACTTACACAACTGAGCAAGAAAAAACAAATAATCCCATGAAAAAATGAAGAAGAGACATGAGCAGACACTTCTCAAAAGAAGACATGCAAGCAGCCAACAAACATATGAAAAAAATGCTCATCATCTCCAATAATCAGACAAATGCAGATCAAAAACACAGTGATATACCATCTCACACCAGTCAGGATGGCTACTATAAAAAAAGTCAGAAAAAAAAAAAAAACATGTTGGCGAGGATGCAGAGAAAATAAAATGCTTATACACTTTTGGTGGAAATTTAAATAAGTTAAGCCACTGTGGAAAACGATTTGGAGATTTCTCAAATAACTGAAAACAGAACTATTATTCAACCCAGCAATCCCATTTTGGGTACATATCCAAAAGAACACAAACAGTTCTACCAAAAAGACACATGCAATCCCATGTTCATCGTAGCACTATCCACAATAGCAAAGACATGGAATCAACCTAGACACCCATCAATGTCAGGCTGAATAAAGAAAGTGTCGTTCATATACACCATGAAATACTACCCAGCCATAAAAAAGAATGAAATCACATCCTATGTAGCAACATGGATGCAACTGGAAGCCATGGTCCTAAGCAAATTAAGGCAAGAACAGAAAACAAAATACCACATGTTCTGACTTGGAAGTGGCAGCTAAACATCAGGTACTCATGAACATTAAGATGGCAAAAACAGACACCGAAGACTATGAGAGGGGGAAAGAAGGGAGGGGGACAAGGGTTGAAAAACTAACCATTGGGTACTATACTCAGTACCTGGCTGATGAGATCATTCATACTCCAAACCTCAATATCACAGATATATCCAGGTAATGAACCAGCACATGTACCCCATGAATTTAAAATAAAAGTTGATAAAGAAAAAAATGATATATTTCAAAGGGCAAAACTAGTTGTATTGATGAGGCAGTTACTAATTTTATCTTTTTAACCCAAATGTGATACATATATGCCTATGTTCTATTTAAGAGAACTGTAGCTTTGCCAAAGTCACAAATATTTTTTCCTTTGCATTCTTTATCATATTTAATTATTGTATTAGTCTGTTCTCATGTTGTTGATGAAGACACATACGTGAGACTAGGTAATTTATACAGAAAAAGAGGTTTAATGGATTTACAGTTCCACATGGCTGAGGAGGCCTCACCATCATGGTGGAAGGGAAGGAGGAGCAAGTTATGTCTTACATGGATGGAAGCAGGCAAAAGAGAGAGCTTGTGCAGGGAGACTTCTGTTTTTAAAGCCAGCAGATCTCATGAGACTTATTCACTATCAAGAGAAGAGCATGGGAAAGGCCCACCCCCATGATTCAATTACCTCCCAACAGGTTCCTCCCATGACACTTGGGAATTATGGGAGTTACATCAAGATGAGATTTGGGTGGGAACACAGCCAAACCATATTATTCCACCCCTGGTCCCTTATAAATCTCATGTCCTCACATTTCAAAACCAATCATGCCTTCCCAACAGTCTCCCAAAGTCTTAACTCATTTCAGTATTAACTCAAAAGTCTAAAGTCCAAAGTCTCATCTAAGAGAAGGCAAATCCCTTTGGCTTATGAGCCTGTAAAATCAAAACCAAGTTAGCTACTTCCTAAATACAACGGGGGTACAGGCATTGGGTAAATACAGCCATTCCAAGTGGGAGAAATTGGCCATAACAAAGGGTATACCAGCCCCATGCAAGTCCAAAATCCATCAGGGCAGTCAAATCTTAAAGCTCCAAAATGATATCCTTTGATTCTATGTCTCACATCCAGGCCATGCTGATGCAAGAGGTGGGTTCCCATGGTCTTGGGCAGCCTCATCCCTGTGGCTTTGCAGGTTACAGCCTCCCTCTCAGCTGCTTTCATGAGCTGGCATTGAGTGTCTGCAGATTTTCCAACTGGACGGTGCAAGCTGTAGGTGAATCTATCATTCTGGGGTCTGGAGAACAGTGGCCCTCTTCTCACAGATCCACTAGGTGGTGCCCCAGTAGGGATTCTGTGTGGGACCTCCAACCCCACTTTTCCCTTCCACACCACCCTAGCAGTTCTCCATGACAGTCCTGCCACTGAAGCAAACTTCTTCCTGGGTATCCAGACATTTCCATACACCCTTGGAAATCTAGGTGGAGGTTCCCAAACCTCAATTTTTGACTTCTCTGCACCTGCAGGCTCAACACCACTTGGAAGCTGCCAAGGTTTGGGGCTTCCACCCTCTGAAGCCATGGGCTGAACTGTAGCTTGGCCATTTTAGCAATGGCTGAAACAGCTGGGATGCAGGGCACCAAGTCCCTAGGCTGCACAAAGCAGTGGGGTCACGGGTCCAGCCCACAAAATCATGTTTTCCTGGAATTGCTCTGCCTCTGGGTCTGTGATGGGAGGGGCTGCCACAAAGGTCTGATATGCCCTTGAGACATTTTCCCCATTATCTTGGTGATTAACATTTGGCTCCTTGTTACTTATGTAAATTTCTGCAGCTGGCTTGAATTTTTCCTCAGAAAATGGGTTTTTCTTTTCTACTGCATTGTCAGGCTGCAAATTTTCCTAACTCATATGTTCTGTTTCCCTTTTAAAATGGAATGCTTTTAACAGCACCCAAGTCACCTCCTGAATACTTTGCTGCTTAGAAATTTCTTCTGCCAGATACCCTAAATCATCTCTCTCAAGTTCAAAGTTCCACAAATAACTAGGGCAGAGTAAAAATGCCAACAGTCTCTTTGCTAAAACTTAGCAAGAGTCACCTTTGTTCCAATTCTCAAGAGGTTCCTCATCTCCATCCGAGACCACCTCAGCTGGGCCTTAATGTTCATATAACTATCAGCATCTTTGTCAAAGCCATTCAAACAAGTCTCTAGGAAGTTCCAAACTTTCCCACATTTTTCTGTCTACTTCTGAGCCCTCCAAACTGTTCCAACCTCTTCCTGTTACCAAGTTTCAAAGTCACTACCACATTTTTGGGTATCTTTTCAGCCACTCCCCATGCTACTGGTACCAATTTACCATAGTAGTCTGTTCTGATGTTGCTGATAGCGACATACCTGAGACTGGGTAATTTATACAGAAAAAGAGGTTTAATGGACTTACAGTGCCACGGGTCTGGGGCAGCCCCACCGTCATGGTGGAAGGCAAGGAGGAGCTAGTTATGTCTTACATGGATGGCAGCAGGCAAAAAGAGAGAGCTTGTGCAGGGAAACTTCCACTTTTTTTTAAATTTATTATTATTATACTTTAAGTTTTAGGATACATGTGCACAATGTACAGATTTGTTACATATGTA
The DNA here is from genome assembly GCF_028885655.2 of Pongo abelii. Classification (NCBI taxonomy): domain Eukaryota; kingdom Metazoa; phylum Chordata; class Mammalia; order Primates; family Hominidae; genus Pongo; species Pongo abelii. Next base: position 66,812,434 of record NC_071996.2, on the reverse strand, counting down.
TACATGTGCTATGTTGGTGTGCTGCATCCATTAACTCGTCATTTAGCATTAGGTGTATCTCCTAATGCTATCCCTCCCCCCTCGCCCCACTCCACAACAGTCCCCAGACTGTGATGTTCCCCTTCCTGTGTCCATGTGTCTTCATTGTTCAATTCCCACCTATGAGTGAGAACATGCAGTGTTTGGTTTTTTGTCCTTTCAATAGTTTGCTGAGAATGATGGTTTCCAGCTTCATCCATGTCCCTATAAAGGACATGAACTCATCCTTTTTTATGGCTGCATAGTATTCCATGGTGTATATGTGCCACATTTTCTTAATCCAGTCTATCATTGTTGGACATTTGGGTTGGTTCCAAGTCTTTGCTGTTGTGAATAGTGCCGCAGTAAAATACATGTGCATGTGTCTTTATAGCAGCATGATTCATAATCCTTTGGGTATATACCCAGTAATGGGATGGCTGGGTCAAATGGTATTTCTAGTTCTAGATCCCTGAGGAATTGCCACACTGACTTCCACAATGGTTGAACTAGTTTACAGAGCCACCAACAGTGTAAAAGTGTTCCTATTTCTCCACATCCTTTCCAGCACCTGTTGTTTCCTGACTTTTTAATGATCCCCATTCTAACTGGTGTGAGATGGTATCTCATTGTGGTTTTGATTTGCATTTCTCTGATGGCCAGTGATGATGAACATTTTTTCATGTGTCTTTTGGCTGCATAAATGTCTTCTTTTAAGAAGTGTCTGTTCATATCCTTCGCCAAATTTTTGATGGGGTTGTTTGTTTTTTTCTTGTAAATTTGTTGGAGTTCATTGTAGATTCTGGATATTAGCCCTTTGTCAGATGAGTAGGTTGTGAAAATTTTCTCCCATTCTGTAGGTTGCCTGTTCACTCTGATGGTAGTTTCTTTTGCTGTGCAGAAGCTCTTTAGTTTAATGAGATCCCATTTGTCAATTTTGACTTTTGTTGCCATTGCTTTTAGTGTTTCAGACATGAAGTCCTTGCCCATGCCTATGTCCTGAATGGTATTGCCTAGGTTTTCTTCTAGGGTTTTTATGGTTTTAGGTCTAATATGTAAGTCTTTAATCCATCTTGAATTAATTTTTGTATAAGGTGTAAGGAAGGGATCCAGTTTCAGCTTTCTACATATGGCTAGCCAGTTTTCCCAGCACCATTTATTAAATAGGGAATCCTTTCCCCATTTCTTGTTTTTGACAGGTTTGTCAAAGATCAGATAGTTGTAGATATGTGGCATTATTTCTGAGGGCTCTGTCCTGTTCCATTGGTCTATATCTCTGTTTTGGTACCAGTACCATGCTGTTTTGGTTACTGTAGCCTTGTAGTACAGTTTGAAGTCAGGTAGCGTGATACCTCCAGCTTTGTTCTTTTGGCTTAGGATTGACTTGGTGATGCGGGCTCTTTTTTGGTTCCATATGAACTTTAAAGTAGTTTTTTCCAATTCTGTGAAGAAAGTCATTGGTAGCTTGATAGGGATGGCATTGAATCTGTAAATTACCTTGGGCAGTATGGCCATTTTCACGATATTGATTATTCCTACCCATGAGCATGGAATGTTCTTCCATTTGTTTGTATCCTCTTTTATTTCATTGAGCAGTGGTTTGTAGTTCTCCTTGAAGAGGTCCTTCACATCCCTTGTAAGTTGGATTCCTAGGTATTTTATTCTCTTTGAAGCAATTGTGAATAGGAGTTCACTCATGATTTGGCCCTCTGTTTGTCTGTTATTGGTGTATAAGAATGTTTGTGATTTTTGTACATTGATTTTGTATCCTGAGACTTTGCTGAAGTTGCTTATCAGCTTAAGGAAATTTTGGGCTGAGACAATGGGGTTTTCTAGATATACAATCATGTCATTTACAAACAGGGACCATTTGACTTCCTCTTTTCCTAATTGAATGCCCTTTATTTCCTTCTCCTGCCTGATTGCCCTGGCCAGAACTTCCAACACTATGTTGAATAGGAGTGGTGAGAGAGGGCATCCCTGTCTTGTGCCCGTTTTCAAAGGGAATGCTTCCAGTTTTTGCCCATTCAGTATGATATTGGCTGTGGGTTTGTCATAGATAGCTCTTATTATTTTGAGATATGTCCCATCAACACCTAATTTATTGAGAGTTTTTAGCATGAAGTGTTGTTTAATTTTGTCAAAGGCCTTTTCTGCATCTATTGAGATAATCATGTGGTTTTTGTCTTTGGTTCTGTTTATATGCTGGATTATATTTATTGATTTGTGTATGTTGAACCAGCCTTTCATCCCAGGGATGAAGCCCACTTGATCATGGTGGATAAGCTTTTTGATGTGCTGCTGGATTTGGTTTGCCAGTATTTTATTGAGGATTTTTGCATCAATGTTCATCAAGGATATTGGTCTAAAATTCTCTTTTTTGGTTGTGTCTCTGCCAGGCTTTGGTATCAGGATGATGCTGGCCTCATAAAATGAGTTAGGGAGGATTCCCTCTTTTTCTATTGATTGGAATAGTTTCAGAAGGAATGGTACCACCTCCTCCTTGTACCTCTGGTAGAATTCGGCTATGAATCCATCTGGTCCTGGACTTTTTTTGGTTGGTAGGCTATTAATTATTGCCTCAATTTCAGAGCCTGTTATTGGTCTATTCAGAGATTCAACTTCTTCCTGGATTAGTCTTGGGAGAGTCTATGTGTCGAGGAATTTATCCATTTCTTCTAGATTTTCTAGTTTATTTGCGTAGAGGTGTTTATAGTATTCTCTGATGGTAGTTTGTATTTCTGTGGGATCAGTGGTGATATCCCCTTTGTCATTTTTTATTGCATCTATTTGATTCTTCTCTCTTTTCTTCTTTATTAGTCTTGCTAGCGGTCTATCAATTTTGTTGATCTTTTCAAAAAACCAGCTCCTGGATTCATTTATTTTTTGAAGGGTTTTTTGTGTCTCTATTTCCTTCAGTTCTGCTCTGATTTTAGTTATTTCTTGCCTTCTGCTAGCTTTTGAATGTGTTTGCTCTTGCTTCTCTAGTTCTTTTAGTTGTGATGTTGGGGTGTCAATTTTAGATCTTTCCTGCTTTCTCTTGTGGGCATTTAGTGCTATAAATTTCCCTCTACACACTGCTTTGAATGTGTCCCAGAGATTCTGGTAGGTTGTGTCTTTGTTCTCATTGGTTTCAAAGAACATCTTTATTTCTGCCTTCATTTCGTTATGTACCCAGTAGTCATTCAGGAGCAGGTTGTTCGGTTTCCATGTAGTTGAGTGGTTTTGAGTGAGTTTCTTAATCCTGAGTTCTAGTTTGATTGCGCTGTGGTCTGAGAGACAGTTTGTTATAATTTCTGTTCTTTTACATTTGCTGAGGAATGTTTTACTTCCAACTATGTGGTCAATTTTGGAATAGGTGTGGTGTGGTGCTGAAAAGAATGTGTATTCTGTTGATTTGGGGTGGAGAGTTCTGTAGATGTCTATTAGGTCCACTTGGTGCAGAGCTGAGTTTAATTCCTGGATATCCTTGTTAACTTTCTGTCTCATTGATCTGTCTAATGTTGATAGTGGGGTGTTAAAGTCTCCCATTATTATTGTGTGGGAGTCTAAGTCTCTTTGTAGGTCACTAAGGACTTGCTTTATGAATCTGGGTGCTCCTGTATTGGGTGCATATACATTTAGGATAGTTAGTTCTTCTTGTTTAATTGATCCCGTTATCATTACATAATGGCCTTCTTTGTCTCTTTTTATCTTTGTTGGTTTAAAGTCTGTTTTATCCAAGACTAGGATTACAACCCCTGCCTTTTTTTGTTTTCCATTTGCTTGGTAGATCTTCCTCCATCCCTTTATTTTGAGCCTATGTGTGTCTCTGCATGCAAGATGGGTTTCCTGAATACAGCACACTGATGGGTCTTGACTCTTTATCCAATTTGCCAGTCTGTGCCTTTTAATTGGAGCATTTAGCCCATTTACATTTAAGGTTAGTGTTGTTATGTGTGAATTTGATCCTGTCATTATGATGTTAGCTGGTTATTTTGCTCATTAGTTGATTCAGTTTCTTCCTAGCCTTGATGGTCTTTACAATTTGGCATGTTTTTGCAGTGGCTGGTACCGGTTGTTCCTTTCCATGTTTAGTGCTTCCTTCAGGAGCTCTTTTAGGGCAGGCCTGGTGGTGACAAAATCTCTCAGCATTTGCTTGTCTGTAAAATATTTTATTTTTCCTTCACTTATGAAGCTTAGTTTGGCTGGATATGAAATTCTGGGTTGAAAATTCTTTTCTTTAAGAATGTTGAATATTGGCCCCCACTCTCTTCTGGCTTGTAGAGTTTCTGCCGAGAGATCAGCTGTTGGTCTGATGGGCTTCACTTTGTGGGTAACCCGACCTTTCTCTCTGGCTGCCCTTAACACTTTTTCTTTCATTTCCACTTTGGTGAATCTGACAATTATGTGTCTTGGAGTTGCTCTTCTCGAGTAGTATCTTTGTTGCGTTCTCTGTATTTCCTGAATTTGAATGTTGGCCTGCCTTGCTAGATTGGGGAAGTTCTCCTGGATAATATCCTGCAGAGTGTTTTCCAACTTGGTTCCATTCTCCCCGTCACTTTCAGGTACACCAATTAGATGTAGATTTGGTCTTTTCACATAGTCCCATATTTCTTGGAGGCTTCGTTTCTTTTTGTTCTTTTTTCTCTAAACTTCTCTTCATGCTTCATTTCATTCATTTCGTCTTCCATCGCTGATACCCTTTCTTCCAGTTGATCGCATTGGTTACTGAGGCTTGTGCATTCGTCACATAGTTCTCGTGCCTTGGTTTTCAGCTCCATCAGTTCCTTTAAGGACTTCTCTGCCTTGGTTATTCTACTTATCCATTTGTGTAATTTTTTTTCAAAGGTTTTAACTTCTTTGCCATTGGTTTGAACTTCCTCCTTTAGCTCAGAGTAGTTTGATCTTCTGAAGCCTTCCTCTCTCAACTTGTCAAAGTCATTCTCCATCCATCTTTGTTCCATTGCTGGTGAGGAGATATGCTCCTTTGGAGAAGGAGAGGTGCTCTGATTTTTAGAGTTTCCGGTTTTTCTGCTTTGTTTTTTCCCCATCTTTGTGGTTTTATCTACCTTTGGTCTTTGATGATGGTGACGTACAGTTGGGTTTTGGGTGTGGATGTCCTTTCTGTTTTTTAGTTTTCCTCCTAACAGTCAGGACCCTCAGCTGCAGGTCTGTTGGAGTTTACTGGAGGTCCACTCCAGACCCTGTTTGCCTGGGTATCAGCAGCAGTGGCTGCAGAACAGTGGATATTGGCGAACCGCAAATGCTGCTGCCTGATCATTCCTCTGGAAGTTTAGTCTCAGAGGAGTACCTGGTCGTGTGAGGTGTCAGTCTGCCCCTACTGGGGGGGTGCCTCCCAGTTAGGCTACTTGGGGGTCAGGGACCCACTTGAGGAGGCAGTCTGCCCATTCTCAGATCTCAAGCTGCGTGCTGGGAGAACCATTCTCTTCAAAGCTGTCAGACAAGGACATTTAAGACTGCAGAGGTTATTGCTGTCTTTTGTTTGTCTGTGCCCTGCCGCCAGAGGTGGAGCCTACAGAGGCAGGCAGGCCTCCTTGAGCTGTGGTGGGCTCCACCCAGTTCGAGCTTCCTGGCCACTTTGTTTACCTACTCAAGCCTGAGCAATGGTGGGCGCCCCTCCCCCAGCCTCGCTGCCACCTTGCAGTTTGATCTCAGACTGCTGTGCTAGCAATGAGCGAGGCTCCGTGGGCATAGGACCCTCCGAGCCAGGTGCGGGATATAGTCTCCTGGTGTGCAGTTTGTTAAGCCTGTTGGAAGAGTGCAGTATTAGGGTGGGAGTGGCCCGATTTTCCAGGTGCCATCTGTTACCCCTTTCTTTGACTAGGAAAGGGAATTCCCTGACCCCTTGCACTTCCCAGGTGAGGCAATGCCTCGCCCTGCTTTGGCTCACACGCGGTACACTGCACCCACTGTCCTGCACCCACTGTCAAGCACTCCCCCATGAGATGAACCCGGTACCTCAGTTGGAAATGCAGAAATCACCCGTCTTCTGCATCACTCACGCTGGGAGCTGTAGACTGGAGCTGTTCCTATTTGGCCATCTTGGCTTCCGAAACTTCCATTTTTAAAACTGTCAGATTTCGTGAGACTTATTCATTATCACAAGAACAGCACAGGAAAGACCTGCCCCCATGATTCCTCCCACTGAGTTCCTCCCATGACATGACATGTGGGAACTGTGGGAGTTACATCAAGATTAGATTTGAGTGGGGACACAGCCAAACTATCTATTATTTTAGTTCTTATATTTATACCCGTAGTCCGTTTTGCATTAATTTTTTATTTAGTGTGAGGTCAATAACTGGATATTCAGTTATTGCAGCACATTTTGTAGAAAAAAAATTCTTTTTCCCCATTGAACTACTTTGTTACCTTTGTAAGAAATCAAGTGACAAAATTACATATATCTATAACTGGGCTGTTCTGTTCCACTGATATATATTTGTGTGCTTTTCTGTTTGTTTTTAGTTTTTGTTTTTTGAAAAATCAAATTGTCTCAATTATTTCAGCTTTACAGTAAAACTTAAAATCAGGAAGGGTAAGTTCTCATACTTTGTTCTTCCTTTTTAAAATTCCTTTTGTTATTTTAGATCTTTTGTATTTCCATGTAAATTTTAGAATCAGCTGGTGAAATTCTAGTAAAAAAAAACACTTGGACTTTTTATTTGGATTACTTTGAATCTATAGACCAATTACCATCTTAACACTATTCAGTCTTCAAATTTATAAACCTGTTATATCCTTCTGTTTGTTTCCGTCTTCTGGACTGTCCTTCAGCATTTTTTGTAGTGTTCAGAGTAAACTTTTTAAACGTATTTTCTAGGTTTTTATGATTTTTGATGCTACTATAAATGAGATTTTTACAATTAATTTTCCAGTAGTTTTTCACTAGTATAGGATAACAACATTCATTTTTTAAATGAATGTTATATGACACAAACTTGCTAAATTCATATAGTAGTTCCATTAAATAGTAATCATTTTATGCATTCCTTGGTATTTTTTATGTAAAAAATCATGTCCACTATCATGGACAGTTTGACTTGTTGATTTTAGACATTTATGGCTATTATTACTTTTCCTGGTTGTATTGCAATGTCTAGGACATTCTTTGAAATATTAAGTGGATGGGGTAAAAGTGACCATTTTTACTTTGCTCCCAATCTTATGGGTAAAAATTTAGCTTTTCACCATTAAGTATGGCATTTTTCATAGAAACCTTCATCAGTTTGAGGACATTTTTTATTATTTTTACAATTATGAGAGTTAAAAATCAGGAATGAATATTGAATTTTGTAAAATTGCCTTATTTTTCTCCTTTATTACATGAATACATTGACTGATTTTTGGATGTTAAACCAAGCTTGCATTCTAGGGATAGAAGATACTTTGTCATGACGAATTATCAATTTTTCTATACCATTGGATTTAATTTGCTAACTGTTCTGAAACTTTTAGTTCCAACTTTTTTGACTCATGAGGGTTATTCTATAATTTTCCTTTTCTTTTCTTTGGTCCCTTCCCTTCCCTTTCTTTTCCTTCGTTTTCTCTTTTCTCTTTTTCTTTCTTTCTTTCTTTCCTTCCTTCCTTCCTTCCTTCCTTCCTTCCTTCCTTCCTTCCTTCCTTCCTTCCTTCCTTCCTTCCATTTCTTTGCCTTGTTCTCACTCTGTTGCACAAGCTGGAGTGCAGTGGTGCAATCCTAGCTCACTACAGCCTTGAACTCTTGGGCTCAAGCAACCCTCCTGCCTCAGCCTCCAAAGTAGCTGGGAACACAGATATGTGCCACCATGCCTGGGTAATTTAAAAAAAAATTTGGAAATGTTTTCTCACTATGTTGACCAGCCATTTCAAACTCTTGGCCTCAAGCAATCCTCCTGCTTCAACCTCCGAAAGTGTTGAGATTACAGACATGAGCCACCACACCTGGTCTTAATTTTCTTTTTCATAACATTTTTCTCAGGTTTGCTATTTGCATTATGCAAGCATCATAAAATGAGTTGAGAAATAAAACATTCTCTATTTCCTGACTTTTTTTCCTATTATGTTATTCCCATTATCTAACAAAGGACCCATTACTCAATTGTTCTTAAGTAAGCCCTTTACAAGAGGCCTGTCTAAAGAAACTTATCTATTCTCATTCTTTCCAACATTTCTCCTCCTATCCTGTTTTAGAACTACACAATCTGATTTTGCTCCCTCCATTGTACCAAATAGCCTCTTATTGAAATCATTAAAGAGTTTTACATTGCTAAATATATTAGTCACTTCTCAGTTGTTCTTATTTACCTAACGCAACATTTTAAACAATCTCTTTATTTTACTTTAGAGTTTCTCTTCACTTAGCGTCTAAGATGACACACTAATATGGTTTTCATCATATCTGGCTTATGTTTTCTTACCAGTACCATTTGTAAGCTCCTCCTTAGTGCTCTCCTTCTAAATTTGGAAAATCATAGAACTTTTCCTTAAACTTTTAATCTTTACTATACATACTTTCTTTCCAAATGATTGGATACAGTCTCAAGGCTTTAAATGCTATGAACATGTAGATTATTCCCAAATTATTATTTCTGTTCTAGACTGCTCCTCTGAGCTTCACACTCATGTTCAGTTTTCTACTAAAATTCTCCACTTAGATACATAATAAAAAAATCTCACTTCATGTGTCTACCTTTCGTAATACTGCCCTTTCAAGTGATCACATTCAGTCTTGAGAAGGCAAGAAATAGAGAAAAAAGGAAGAAAAGATTAAGACAAATGGAAAACAAATAACAAGGTTTGATTTAAACCCAAGCATATTAATAAATTATATTAAATGTAAATAGCCTAAACATACCAGTTAAAAGGCTAAGAGTACTTATATGTGAAATTTTACAAAGTTGTACTCATGGAAGTACAGAAGAGAATGGTCCTTAACAGGTGCTGAGGTGGCTTTTGAGAGATGTTGGTCAAAGGATAAAAATTTTCATTTATGAGTAGTAAGTTCAACAGTTCTATTACGCAACATGGTGACTATTAGTTAATAAAAAATTACTATGTTCTTAAAGATTGCTAAAAGGGTAGACTTCAAGTGTTCTCACCACAGAAAGGATAAGTATGTGAGGTAATACATATAGTAATTAGCTCAGTTTAGCCACTCCATAATCTATACCTATAACTATGTATCTATACCTGTAACTATGTATTTCAAAACAACATGGTGTACCTGATAAATATATACAATATTTTGTCAGTTAAAAAAAGGCTGAGATTGTCAGATCGAATAAAGATGCAAGAACAATCTACCATGTACAAGAAATGGACTTTAAATACAAGTACAAAAACAAACAAACAAAAAAAACTAAAGTAAAAGGATTAAAAGATATACTGTGGAAGTACTTATCAAATAAAACCAGCGTGGCTATACTAATATCAGACAAACTTAGGTTTCAGAGCCAAAAATATTACCAGAGATAACAAAGGTTATTTAATAATGATAAAATTATAAATTTATCAAGAAGACATAACAATCTTAAATGTGTATCTACTAAATAACAAAACCCTACAATATATTAAGCAAAAGCTAAGAAAATTGCTTGGAGAAATAAATTATAATTATAGTTGAAGATTTCCACATCTCTCTCCCAAACTGATGGAAAAAGTAAACAGAACATCAGTAAGTATGTAGAATATTTGAATAATGCTACCAACACTTTCCCTGTGTCTAAAAAATATACATTAATTTAGAAGTACATGGAATATTCACAAATATAGATTATATTCTGAGTCATAAAGCCAGTCTCAATCAATATGCAAGGATTGAAGTCATAGAATACATGTCCTCTGACTAGAGTAGAATTAATTTGAAAATCAGTAACAGAAAGGCACATCTGGAAAATAACCAAATATTTGCAAACTAAAGAACTTAATTCTAAATAGCCATGGGTCAAGGAAGAAATCAAAAGGAAAATCAGAAAGAATTTCAAGATGAACAAAAGTGAAAACATACCGAAACTTGTGGAATGGTCTTAAAGTAGCCTTTAGGAGGAAATTTATGGCACTAAATGCCTAGGTCAGAAAACAGAAAATGTCTCAAATTAATTATCCCGGCTTTAAGCAACTAGGAAAAAAAGAAAAACTTAAATGATAAGTAAAACTAAGGAGAATATAGTACAAAAAAATCAGAGTGGAAGTCAATGAAAGAGAAAACAGAAAATAATAGAAAAAAGTAACAGAAGCACAATCTGGTTCTTTGAGAAGATCGATAAAATTGTAAGCCTCTGATTAAGCAGAATGACTAAGAAAATAGAGAGAACACAGGTTACTAACATCAGTAATGAGAGAGGTGACATCACTACAGATATTAAATATAAGACGTAAATTTATGACTACCTTTCTGCTGATAAATTTGACAACTTAGATGAAATGGGAAAAGTCCTGGAATAAACAAAGCATACCCAAGAAGAAATAAACACCATAAATAGCACCATATCTATTGGAGATATCAAATTTGTGGCTAACTGCACTCTTACGAAGAAAATTGGAGGTCCGAATGGATTGCCCTCACCAGGAACTGCATCTGCTGGCGCTTTGACTTTGGACTTCCCAAGACTCTGGAACTGTGAGAAATAAATGCCTGTTGTTTAAGCCGCTCAGTCTATGATATTTGCTACAGCTATCTAATGTCCTTTACAATGTTATTGTTTCTTCTCAAGAGAGAATTTGTATTCTTACTTTAATTAATTTTTAGGTTTGTATTGCTTCTATAAATAGAATCTTATTTGTAAGTCATATTTTATTGGATTATTGCTGAATTTAAAGAAATACTTTTAATTTTTTGAGTTGATTTTTTAGTTGACAAATCTGCTGAAACTTTTATATTAATTTTTAAGGTAGGTGTTCTTGTCTTTATAGTGTATTTATTCTATCCCAATTCTTACACTTCATTACTTTTTATTTCATTTTCATGTTAGTCCAGACCACTAGAATATATTAGTCATTAGAAATAGTGTGCATAAAGAAAATAGGCATCTCTGTCTTACTCCTGACCCATTGAATCTATCCATTTTCTAGTTTCTCTACTGGTGTAGGTTTTGGTATATCCCATTTTGCTATACAGCCTCTAAGTTGATCCCCAATAATCCCTACCTTCTGGTATTTAGGCCATTGTGTATTCTTCTTGAGTGGGGAGCCAGCCAATTTATTCACTTATACATAGAATATGGCAGAAATGATGGGATATCCACTTCCGAGTTTAGGTTTTAAAAAGGCTGTTGCTTTAGTCTGTTTTAGCAAATGAGTACACTCTTTCATTTGCTCTGGGGGAAGTCAGCTATCATGTCATGAGGCAGCCCTGTGGACAGGTCGTCATGAGTGAGCTTCGAAGTAGACCTGTGGTCAGTCAAGAGTTAGGTGAATAAACATAAACTTGGAAGCAATTTGTCTTAGGTGTTTCAACATCAGTGTGAGTGCATTTGGAAATGGAACCTCCTATAGTGGAAGTTTGAGATGCCCAGAACTGTGGCCAACATCTTAATCACAGCCTTGTGAAAGACTGCTGCAGAACCACCCAGTTAATCTGCATTCACATTTCTGATTCATGGAAACTATGAGATAGTAAATGTTAGTTGTTTTAAACTGCCAAGTTTTGGGGTAATATGTTATGCAATAATAATAACTAACACATACATTTACCTACTCTTTTTTAAAAAAATCCTGCTCTTCCTAGCTTGCTAAAGGTTTCTAAAATCGCCACTTCAGAAAAATCATATTTTAAAAAATAATGTGGTAAAATTTACTGAAATATTTGGATGTTAAGACATCCTTGCATTTCTCTGCATGATCATGACAAATTCTAGTTAGCTAATATTTTCTTTAGAACTTTTACTTGCATGTTTATAAGTGAAAGCACTCATGATTTTGCTCACTTGCATTGTTTTAGCATTACAGTATCCCATAAATACGTGGGCTAACTTTTGATCCCTTTCAATTTTCTTAAAAAAGAAAAAAGTTTATGAGACAAATGAAGTGTTACCTGTTGAATTGACAGGTAAAGCCATGTAGACCTAAATTTTTGAAGAAAGGGAGGTTTTGACTAAAATTACAATTTTTATAATATTTTGTAGTGATTTATTTTATCTTTTGTCAACTTTGGCATTTTATGTTTTCCTAGGAATATGTGCATTTCATATGGGCTTTCAAATTTTGTAATGTAGTTGTTCTAATACGTTATTAAAATCTTTTTTTGTGTCTTAATTATTTACCCCTTCTGTTCTGCATTGTGTTTATTTATATCTTTTCTCTTTTTTTCTTGATCAAGCCTTCCAAGTTCTTTCTTACTAATATTTTCAAAAATAGTTCTGTTTTTGTTCATTTTTTCTATTTTTGTTGTCAGTTATAAATATTTTTCCCTTATCTCTCTCTCTTTTTTTTTTTTTTTTGAGAAGGAGTCTTGCTCTGTTGCCCTGGCTGGTGTGGTGCGATCTTGGCTCACTACCACCTCCACATCCGGGTTTAAGCAATTCTCCTGGGCCAGCCTCCCAAGTAGCTGGAATTACAGACATCCACCACCACACCTGGCTAATTTTTGTATTTTCCATAGAGATAGGGTTTCACCATTTTGGCCAGACTGGTCTCGAACTGCTGACCTCCACCAGCCTTGGCCTCCCAAAGTGCTGGGATTACAGGCATGAGCCACCATGTCTGGTCCCTTATCTTTATTATTTATTTCATTTGTTTCTTTAGGCATTGCTATTTATAATCTCTTTCATCAAACATTTAGTTTGTTTATATTTAATTATCCGTATTTCCTGATATATGGATTTAAACTATAAATTCCCTAAGTACTACTTCAGTTCTGTCCCACATATTTTGATATGCACTGCTTCTTTTGTCATTATGTTATAAAATATTTCTTTATTACTCCGATCATTTCTTTTGAGCCCAAGGATTAATAGTATATAATTAATTTCTAAATATGTAAGAAATTAGAATTATCTTTCTGTATTAATTTAAAAGTTTATTGCACTGTGGACAGTGAACAAATGCATCATATTGACCTTTGAGATTTGCTGCTGCTGCCTTCATGACTAGATATATGATCTATTTTTTGCTAATGTTCTGTAATGTTCAAAATCAATATGTATTCTTTGCACATGTAGAGTTATATATATAATCTATTAACTCAAGCATATCGTTATTTTCTGATCTTTGATTTTTTGAATATAGTTTTGTCTAGTTGCTTTTATTGTTTCTGTGTGGAGTATGTTAAAATCTCAAAGTACAGTTTATTTTGCAGTTCTTTTAGTTGCTTGATATAACGGTATACAGTTATACTTTTTTTTTTCTTTTTTCTTTTTTTTGAGACAGAGTCTCTCTCTGTCGCCAGGCTGGAGTGCAGTGGTGTGATCTCGGCTCACTGCAACCTCCGCCTCCCAGGTTCAAGCGATTCTTCTGCCTCAGTCTCCCGAGTAGCTGGGACTACAGGTGCGCGCCACTATACCCAGCTAATTTTTGTATTTTTTTTTTTATTTTTATTTTTATTTTTTTATTTTTTTTTCCTTTATTATTATTATTATTATACTTTAGACTCTATGGTACATGTGCGCAACGTGCAGGTAAGTTACATATGTATACTTGTGCCATGCTGGTGCGCTGCACCCACCAACTCGTCATCTAGCATTAGGTATATCTCCCAATGCTATCCCTCCCCCCTCCCCCAACCCACAACAGTCCCCGAAGTGTGATGTTCCCCTTCCTGTGTCCATGTGTTCTCATTGTTCAATTCCCACCTATGAGTGAGAATATGCAGTGTTTGGTTTTTTGTTCTTGCGATAGTTTACTGAGAATGATGATTTCCAATTTCATCCATATCCCTACAAAGGACATGAACTCATCATTTTTTATGGCTGCATATTATTCCATGGTGTATATGTGCCACATTTTCTTAATCCAGTCTATCATTGCTGGACATTTGGGTTGGTTCCAAGTCTTTGCTATTGTGAATAATGCCGCAATAAACATACGTGTGCATGTGTCTTTATAGCAGCATGATTTATAGCCCTTTGGGTATATACCCAGTAATGGGATGGCTGGGTCAAATGGAATTTCTAGTTCTAGATCCCTGAGGAATCGCCACACTGACTTCCACAAGGGTTGAACTAGTTTACAGTCCCACCAACAGTGTAAAAGTGTTCCTATTTCTCCACATCCTCTCCAGCACCTGTTGTTTCCTGACTTTTTAATGATTGCCATTCTAACTGGTGTGAGATGGTATCTCATTGTGGTTTTGATTTGCATTTCTCTGATGGCCAGTGATGGTGAGCATTTCTTCGTGTGTTTTTTGGCTGCATAAATGTCTTCTTTTGAGAAGTGTCTGTTCATGTCCTTCGCCCACTTTTTGATGGGGTTGTTTGTTTTTTTCTTGTAAATTTGTTGGAGTTCATTGTAGATTCTGGATATTAGCCCTTTGTCAGATGAGTAGGTTGCGAAAATGTTCTCCCATTTTGTAGGTTGCCTGTTCACTCTGATGGTAGTTTCCTTTGCTGTGCAGAACCTCTTTAGTTTAATTAGATCCCATTTGTCAATTTTGACTTTTGTTGCCATTGCTTTTGGTGTTTTAGACATGAAGTCCTTGCCCATGCCTATGTCCTGAATGGTAATGCCTAGGTTTTCTTCTAGGGTTTTTATGGTTTTAGGTCTAACATTTAAGTCTTTAATCCATCTTGATTTGATTTTTGTATAAGGTGTAAGGAAGGGATCCAGTTTCAGCTTTCTACATATGGCTAGCCAGTTTTCCCAGCACCATTTATTAAATAGGGAATCCTTTCCCCATTTCTTGTTTTTGTGAGGTTTGTCAAAGATCAGATAGTTGTAGATATGTGGCATTATTTCTGACGGCTCTGTTCTGTTCCATTGATCTATATCTCTGTTTTGGTACCAGTACCATGCTGTTTTGGTTACTGTAGCCTTGTAGTATAGTTTGAAGTCAGGTAGTGTGATGCCTCCAGCTTTGTTCTTTTGGCTTAGGATTGACTTGGCGATGCGGGCTCTTTTTTGGTTCCATATGAACTTTAAAGTAGTTTTTTCCAATTCTGTGAAGAAAGTCATTGGTAACTTGATGGGGATGGCATTGAATCTGTAAATTACCTTGGGCAGTATGGCCATTTTCACGATATTGATTATTCCTACCCATGAGCATGGAATGTTCTTCCGTTTGTTTGTATCCTCTTTTATTTCATTGAGCAGTGGTTTGTAGTTCTCCTTGAAGAGGTCCTTCACGTCCCTTGTAAGTTGGATTCCTAGGTATTTTATTCTCTTTGAAGCAATTGCGAATGGGAGTTCACTCATGATTTGGCTCTCTGTTTGTCTGTTATTGATGTATAAGAATGCTTGTGATTTTTGTACATTGATTTTGTATCCTGAGACTTTGCTGAAGTTGCTTATCAGCTTAAGGAGATTTTGGGCTGAGACAATGGGGTTTTCTAGATATACTATCATGTCATCTGCAAAAAGGGACAATTTGACTTCCTCTTTTCCTAATTGAATACCCTTTATTTCCTTCTCCTGCCTAATTGCCCTGGCCAGAACTTCCAACACTATGTTGAATAGAAGTGGTGAGAGAGGGCATCCCTGTCTTGTGCCAGTTTTCAAAGGGAATGCTTCCAGTTTTTGCCCATTCAGTATGATATTGGCTGTGGGTTTGTCATAGATAGCTCTTATTATTTTGAGATACGTCCCATCAATACCTAATTTATTGAGAGTTTTTAGCATGAAGTGTTGTTTAATTTTGTCAAAGGCCTTTTCGGCATCTATTGAGATAATCATGTGGTTTTTGACTTTGGTTCTGTTTATATGCTGGATTAGATTTACTGATTTGCATATATTGAACCAGCCTTGCATCGCAGGGATGAAGCCGACTTGATCATGGTGGATAAGCTTTTTGATGTGCTGCTGGATTCTGTTTGCCAGTATTTTATTGAGGATTTTTGCACTAATGTTCATCAAGGATATTGGTCTAAAATTCTCTTTTTTTGTTGTGTCTTTGCCAGGCTTTGGTATCAGGATGATGCTGGCCTCACAAAATGAGTTAGGGAGGATTCCCTCTTTTTCTATTGATTGGAATAGTTTCAGAAGGAATGGTACCAGCTCCTCTTTGTACCTCTGGTAGAATTCGGCTGTGAACCCATCTGGTCCTGGACTTTTTTTGGTTGGTAAGCTATTGATTATTGCCACAATTTCAGATCCTGTTATTGGTCTATTCAGAGATTCAACCTCTTCCTGGTTTAGTCTTGGGAGAGTGTATGTGTTGAGGAATTTATCCATTTCTTCTAGATTTTCTAGTTTATTTGCGTAGAGGTGTTTGTAATATTCTCTGATGGTAGTTTGTATTTCTGTGGGATCGGTGGTGATATCCCCTTTATCATTTTTTATTGCATCTATTTGATTCTTCTCTCTTTTTTTCTTTATTAATCTTGCTAGCGGTCTATCAATTTTGTTGATCCTTTCAAAAAACCAGCTCCTGGATTCATTGATTTTTTGAAGGGTTTTTTGTGTCTCTATTTCCTTCAGTTCTGCTCGATTTTAGTTATTTCTTGCCTTCTGCTAGCTTTTGAATGTGTTTGCTCTTGCTTTTCTAGTTCTTTTAATTGTGATGTTAGGGTGTCAATTTTGGATCTTTCCTGCTTTCTCTTGTGGGCATTTAGTGCTATAAATTTCCCTCTACACACTGCTTTGAATGCATCCCAGAGGTTCTGGTATGTTGTGTCTTGGTTTTTGTTGGTTTCAAAGAACATCTTTATTTCTGCCTTCATTTCATTATGTACCCAGTAGTCATTCAGGAGCAGGTTGTTCAGTTTCCATGTAGTTGAGCGGTTTTGAGTGAGATTCTTAATCCTGAGTTCTAGCTTGATTGCACTGTGATCTGAGAGACAGTTTGTTATAATTTCTGTTCTTTTACATTTATTGAGGAGAGCTTTACTTCCAAGTATATGGTCAATTTTGGAATAGGTGTGGTGTGGTGCTGAAAAAAATGTATATTCTGTTGATTTGGGGTGGAGAGTTCTGTAGATGTCTATTAGGTCCGCTTGGTGCAGAGCTGAGTTCAATTCCTGGGTATCCTTGTTGACTTTCTGTCTTGTTGATTTGTCTAATGTTGACAGTGGGGTGTTAAAGTCTCCCATTATTAATGTGTGGGAGTCTAAGTCTCTTTGTAGGTCACTCAGGACTTGCTTTATGAATCTGGGTGCTCCTGTATTGGGTGCATATATATTTAGGATAGTTAGCTCTTCTTGTTGAATTAATCCCTTTACCATTAGGTAATGGCGTTCTTTGTCTCTTTTGATCTTTGTTGGTTTAAAGTCCGTTTTATCAGAGACTAGGATTGCAACCCCTGCCTTTTTTTGTTTTCCATTTGCTTGGTAGATCTTCCTCCATCCTTTTATTTTGAGCCTATGTGTGTCTCTGCACGTGAGATGGGTTTCCTGAATACAGCACACTGATGGGTCTTGAGTCTTTATCCAATTTGCCAGTCTGCGTCTTTTAATTGGAGCATTTAGTCCATTTACATTTAACGTTAATATTGTTATGTGTGAATTTGATCCTGTCATTATGATGTTAGCTGGTTATTTTGCTCGTTAGTTGATGCAGTCTCTTCCTAGTCTCGATGGTCTTCACATTTCGGTATGATTTTGCAGTGGCTGGTACCGGTTGTGCCTTTCCATGTTTAGCGCTTCCTTCAGGAGCTCTTTTATGGCAGGCCTGGTGGTGACAAAATCTCTCAGCATTTGCTTGTCTGTAAAGTATTTTATTTCTCCTTCACTTATGAAGCTTAGTTTGGCAGAATATGAAATTCTGGGTTGAAAATTCTTTTCTTTAAGAATGTTGAATATTGGCCCCCACTCTCTTCTGGCTTGTAGGGTTTCTGCCGAGAGATCCGCTGTTAGTCTGATGGGCTTCCCTTTGATGGTAACCCGACCTTTCTCTCTGGCTGCCCTTAACATTTTTTCCTTCATTTCAACTTTGGTGAATCTGACAATTATGTGTCTTGGAGTTGCTCTTCTCGAGGAGTATCTTTGTGGTGTTCTCTGTATTTCCTGAATCTGAATGTTGGCCTGCCTTGCTAGATTGGGGAAGTTCTCCTGGATAATATCCTGCAGAGTGTTTTCCAACTTGTTTCCATTCTCCCCGTCACTTTCAGGTACACCAATCAGATGTAGATTTGGTCTTTTCACATAGTCCCATATTTCTTGGAGGCTTTGCTCGTTTCTTTTTATTCTTTTTTCTCTAAACTTCCCTTCTCACTTCATTTCATTCATTTCGTCTTCCAGGGCTGATACCCTTTCTTCCATTTGATCGCATCGGCTCCTGAGGCTTCTGCATTCTTCACGTAGTTCTCGAGCCTTGGTTTTCAGCTCCATCAGCTCCTTTAAGCACTTCTCTGTATTGGTTATTCCAGTTATACATTCTTCTAAATTTTTTTCAGTTTTCAACTTCTTTGCCTTTGGTTTGAATATCCTCCTGTAGCTCGGAGTAATTTGATCGTCTGAAGCCTTCTTCTCTCAGCTCGTCGAAGTCATTCTCCATCCAGCTTTGTTCCGTTGCTGGTGAGGAACTGCGTTCCTTTGGAGGAGGAGAGGTACTCTGCTTTTTAGAGTTTCCAGTTTTTCTGCTCTGTTTTTTCCCCATCTTTGTGGTTTTATCTACTTTTGGTCTTTGATGATGGTGATGTACAGATGGGTTTTTGGTGTGGATGTCCTTTCTGTTAGTTTTCCTTCTAACAGACAGGACCCTCAGCTGCAGGTCTGTTGGAGTACCTGGCCGGCCGTCTGAGGTGTCAGTCTGCCCCTGCTGGGGGGTGCCTCCCAGTTAGGCTGCTCGGGGGTCAGGGGTCAGGGACCCACTTGAGGAGGCAGTCAGCCCGTTCTCAGATCTCCAGCTGCGTGCTGGGAGAACCACTGCTCTCCTCAAAGCTGTCAGACAGGGACATTTAAGTCTGCAGAGGTTACTGCTGTCTTTTTGTCTGTGCCCTGCCCCTAGAGGTGGAGCCTACAGAGGCAGGCAGGCCTCCTTGAGCTGTGGTGGGCTCCACCCAGTTCAAGCTTCCAGGCTGCTTTGTTTACCTAAGCGAGCCTGGGCAATGGCGGGCGCCCCTCCCCCAGCCTCGCTGCCGACTTGCTGTTTGATCTCAGACTGCTGTGCTAGCAATCAGCAAGACTCTGTGGGCGTAGGACCCTCTGAGCCAGGTGCGGGCTATACTCTCCTGGGGCACCGTTTCCTAAGCCCATTGGAAAAGCACAGTATTCGGGTGGGAGTGGCCCGATTTTCCAGGTGCCGTCTGTCACCCCTGGAAAGGGAACTCCCTGACCCCTTGTGCTTCCCGAGTGAGGCAATGCCTCGCCCCTGCTTCGGCTGGCTCACGGTGCACTCACCCACTGACCTGCGCCCACTGTCTGGCACTCCCTAGTGAGATGAACAGGGTACCTCAGATAGAAATGCAGAAATCATCCGTCTTCTGCGTCGGTCGCGCTGGGAGCTGTAGACCGGAGCTGTTCCTATTCGGCCATCTTGGCTCCTCCCTCTAATTTTTGTATTTAAACAAAATACTAAATGTACTAAAAGTAGAGACGGGGTTTCGCCATGTTGGCCAGGATGGTCTCCATTTCCTGACCTCATGAACTGCCTGCCTCAGCCTCCCAAAGTGCTGGGATTACAAGCCTGAGCCACCGCGCCCGGCCTACAGTTAACTTTATATATGTTAGAATGTTTGTAATGCTTATGTTTTCTTTTTGTTGTTCTTTTTTCCAGATATAGCATCATTTTCCTTTTCTTATATTGTTTTGCTCTAAGTTTTATTTTATCAGATATTAAGATAACTACCAATATTTTTTGGTTGTTATTTGTCCAGTACATTTTTTCCATCTTTATTATATTTAAACTTTTTGGTTAAGTATAAATAAAGTAAACTTTATTCAGGCTTTTTATATTGCTGAAACCTTTTAAGTGAGCTCATATCTCTTATAAAGGTTATATAAACATTATTCTGATAAAAAATACATCCACTCAGCTCAGATGTAAGTAAACATAGTCCATTTAGAAATGAAAAGACCATAATATTGCAGAGCTAGTTAATTGTCTAGGTTTGCAGCTTTATACAGTAAATTATTTAAAAAATGTCTCAAATTTCACTTGGTTTCATACTGTGGAGGCTGAACTTGAATCTGGTGTATTTCCCAGGTTTGTGAAAAGATGTGCAGATGTGAGTAAGAACTTGGAGCTCCTTGAGCGACCTGCTTAGTCATGGTAGTGCAACTGTTGAAAATAAGGGCTCTATTAAAAATTCCCCAGTGAGCCATACCACGGAGTACTACCAGCTGATAGTTTTCCTGGCATATAACTATGGTTCAGTGCCAGCTGCATTGAGGCAGGGCATGAAAAGCAAGATTGAATCCCGGAAGCCAGTAATTACGTTCATGTGCTATGCTAGGTGACTGAGCTCTTTAAATGAAAAGGTTACAACTTGGAAGGAGATAGAAAAGTACCTGGAATAGAGTATAAAAACAAATATTTGATAGATTCTTTTTTCTTCTCATGATTGGCTTTAATTGGATTTTTAACAAGTGTATATTAAAAGAAGCAAATTATTCATATTTCAGGCTGCCAGTGTAAGCTAGAATAGATATGTTTGCATGTGAATTATGGTAGTTATATTTCCATTTTTCCTTCTTTGTTTAAACACTGTTTAGATGTATTTTGATGTTTTTAGAGTATGATGTGTTATTTTGAAAATATATATTTGAATGCAATTTCTCCCTTGTGAATCAATAGTAATAAGTTAAATCAGAAAACATTGTTTCTCTTTAAATCTTGGCCATTCTGGGGCAAGTTACAGGCACTTATTTTGATGTTTTACTTTCAAGTTGTCTAAGCAAATTGGAAATAGTGCATTGAAGGCACTTTCACATGTGATATCTGTTAAATGTCATTTACAATTTATGTATTCTTACACAGAATTTTCCCTTCTATCTTTGAAGACTGATAAATAAAATCTCTCCCCTGCTACTCATTTTTTTTCCTGTTTGGCAAAGGGAATATTGAAATATATCTTTTAATGCTGTAGATAAACAAGGCTATTATTTTATTATTTTATTCATCAATTTCCATTGTGTGACTACATTTTCTACCAGCCTCCTTCTTTACAATTACGTTTAGTTTGGCAGTGAGATGTGTTTATTTTTAATCCAAGTAATTTCTTCTAAAAATAAAATGCCTCTTAACCCCCACCCCTGAAGGTAAGTGGTAAATTGTACAATCATACTTTTTCATCTATGTGTGAGGTATTTACATTAAATATGCATGTCATATATAATATATGCATAGCTGAAAGCAAAAACTGCCACAGTGTCAGAGAGGAATCATTTAAAGACTTTATTCCATAAAACATCTAAAACACTATAAAGAATTAACTAATCCTAATGCAAAGCAACACAAATATGCAGTTGGCACAGCTTATTTTTGGAAGGCAGGGTTTAAGTATATATATATGTATATATATGTGTGTATATATTATTTTCTCTCAGTAGATCCATATGTCTCATAATAAGCACACACTACATGAGAGGAAAAGGAGACTAAATACATACATGTATACATGTAATTTTTATGCTACTGCAGTTGAATGTATTGGCTTCATCACTTTAATTTTCTTACATCCTTGCTAATTCGGTCAATACCTGTACTCAGTATAGGTCAGTCTAAATATGGTAAGATTGGGGATAAAAAGATTTTTTTTAAATGGAAGAATTGCTCTGATCTGAGGTTCAGCTAATAAAATAGGATAAATCAGAGGCAGGGAGAGGATTGAAGATTTCAGTACATTTAATAAGAATGACCTCTCATATTTGTAAAGCTCTTAACAGATTTCACCCTCTTCAGTAACCGCTGATATTGTAGATCTCAGAGATAGTATTTTCAGTGGTGGAACCCTGGCTAATAGGAATTAAGAGATGAGTGAATGGGTAAAAAATCAAGGCAGGGAAAATACTCTTCTTCTGAGACGTTTTCTATTAAGGAACAATATAAAGCAAAGGTGACTGGAAGACCAAAAAAGGCACTTTGTTACATTATATTTTGATTCACTAGAATATATTTATGGGTAAAGGAGAAATGCATAAATGAGAAATCGAAGCATAAATATCGAGCGAGAGGAAAAAAGGATCGTGTTCTCTAACAGAGAGAGGGTAAAATTGGAAAAAGAAGAAATGAATACGGAGAAACATTTTTAGTTTGGAATAAAAACACTGAGGATGTCAATTTTGTGAGATTCTGTAATTATAGTGGCAGTATTTCTCCTGAGAAAGAGAAGATTGAAAGAAATTTACAACCTGCTACAGAAGTTTGTAATTGATGTTGTAGGAAACAGTATAGAAATTAAATAAGGGTTGCTGAAAAGTGCAGTTAAGTACTTGACTGGTACTGAGGTAAGTGGACTCTGTTTAGCGAATTTCACAGCAATTCCTGGCAAAGAGGGAGCAGGAGCTTAGATGGTGTGTGGTATCACTTACTTAGGGTTGAAGAAAATGTGAAACCCAGAGAATGTAAAAATTGTTATGCTAAAACAAACTATTAGAATTTCTATTTCATTTTGATTTTTAATCTCTGACAGGCAAGAGTAAAAGTTTACAAGACTTAACCCCTGCAACCTGGCCACTCAGAGAAGGCATTGGCATCCTACAAAGTTCCATGGAAACCAGCTATCATCCAATGCTTTAGGCAACTGATTCTGGTCAGTGACAAGGCTGAGACCCCAGCCCCACATTGTGCCAGGGAAGGAGCTGGTGCTTTATCAGCTGTGAAGGTTGATAGTGTGCTTTCTATATAATGAAGTTTCCATTACAAAGCTTGGATTCCAACTTCATCACCCCACTGTTGAAGGGATTGCTGTATCCTTATCTGTGAGGGCTGATATGGTTACAATATCACACAATTTCAAGTGCATGGCTGTTCTTCCACCTGATGACTGTGTCAGGAAAGAGGCTGGTTCTGCAAGGATAAGGTTGGAGTCAATATCTGGCCCGACATATTATTATTGTAACCTGGCTCTTTTTCATGCCTGCGGAGGGTGGTTCTTCCCTGATCTTGCAGTTTAAAGGTTCTACAAAAGCCCAGGGCTTCTGTGATCCTCCCCAGAAGCCTGAGGTCTGGTCCTGAAAGATTCCTGTGTTCTACCACAGTGTATGATGGGGCAAAGAGGCCTGAGCACCTGTCATGGATCCTACTTCCCTGAGTTTGCCCAGTGAATGCTGTTCTGTCATTCTGGTATATGTGTGTGTGTTGCTTAGCCATTTTCCAATAATCTAAAAAGTCTAAAGACATGATCTCCAGCATGATGAATGGATCTTGGTGACTGGCTAACCAGAGATAGGGAGATAAATCAGGACCGGCGGGGAATTGATTAGTTTTTACAATAAGCAGGTGTCAATGTACTAGGGAAAACAGGAAATCAGTAGGTATAAAGTGGTGGGAGAAGCATAAGGACAGGAGCCTGTAGTCAGGATAATTTCATGATTTGAACTCACGCATGTAAACATTAGTGTATTATATCCAGGTTTAAACTGAAGAGCCAGGAGAAGTAATGAGAAGGCAGCATATTGCAAATCTGTTTTAAAAGTTGTGTAAAACTTACTATGTTAAATTTCTAAGAAGAGTTTATTGTCCACAAAGTTATTTATTGTATATATTTCTGGCAGATATTTCTTCTTAGTATTTTTTGTTTATTATTTCCAGATTCTATTTTTGATAGGATTCTAGTAAATGGGAAAAATAGATGAGCTGATGAAGCAAACCTACCACATAGTCTTCTAGAATTGAGGAAATTACAGCTCATCCACTGGACATTCAAAAAATATTGGTTATTACATTGTTGAGTTTAATTTCTTTATTGAATTACCTAGAAAAGATGTTCAGGGAGGTTCGTCAAGACTTCATAACTTATGTTTGGGGCATAGACATTAGATACAATAGCACTATTAGTAGAAAACTACCTTGAATTAAGTTCTTTAGTGGAATTGGTTTTAATTTTGCTGGTAAAGTTGAGGCAAAATAAATAATACCACAAATATATTCTATGACACTTGTTATTAAATAAGTATTAAATGTTGATATAGTAGACAGAATATTAATAAAACTATTGTTGCCATAATCATTAGTGATATAAATTGTCATAAAAGGCTCAATGAAAATCATTTTAAAAAATAAAAACATGTTAAGTACCTGAAGAGGAGATAATTATGTTTAGGATTTCTATTATTTGCTCAGTGTAAATAAAAGTCAAATCAAACTGAGTATTTTCTCAGTTCAGGACATAATGTTTGAAATTAGGTGCATCTTGAAATTGATGGTACTTTCATTTTAATAACATCTTTATTTACTTACACTGTAATTCTAAATTTTTAGGATGCCCAGTAGGTTGTAGTGAAAACAGCCTGTAAAATGTAATATTTTATATTTTACTTGTCACTTCAGTCTTAGAGTTATGTTGAATTGTCTGTAGAAATTAGCAAATGGAGATGATAGGATTATGGTCATTACAAATTTAAAGTAATCACACTTTAACATTTACTCTCACTCTAAGACTTCAAACAGCAAGTGGATATAGTCAAGTTGAAGATTTTTCTCTGAAATTTTTTAAGTAATAAGAAAACTGACCATCTAAACCACAAAATCAGCAAAACAAAAAGGGAAATGTGAATCTTTACTTCTCTCCCTAGATATGAATATCCCATGTGGATTTTTCTGGGTTGTCTGGATTGCAGGTTGTTGTGCTGACAGAATTTAAAAGTTTCCTTCCAGATTGACTTAAATCAGAACAAAATATCAGGTTCTGCCAGTGTGAGTTATAGTTTGTAACATTAGGCAAACATCAGAGAATTTAGCTGTGCTTTGGATTTGTTCACTTCTTATAGGTGTCTAAATTGTGATAACTTATAGTTGATAATTGTCAAAAAGTTCGAAATTGCAGTATTTTTACTCTTGGTGAGAAGGAGGGAAAAATGAAGGATTTTTCATGTCTCTCAGATATATTGGCCTATTCTCCAAATGACAGGTTCCTGACTGATCAACTGTACCACCTGCTACTAAAGCTCAGTAATATTAGTCTCTGCAATGGTTTCATTCTCATCTCACACCTCAGAGATCTTGTGCTCAACCCCAGGCATCCCTTGTGTGTTTAAATCAGCTTAACAGCTCATACAGTGTGCTGATTTCCTTGTAGGCCTCTGTTTTCTCAAAAAGTGATCACCTTTTGCCAATGCCCTCAGGATTAAACAGGGCAGTCTGGTTTTCCTTTTCTGCATTGGCTATACCTTTGTAGTCAATAAAAGACTAACTAGAAAAGAATCAGCTGATGAGAGAATCAATCTTCTGGAAGCCTCCCCACAGTTTTCTCATCATTTTTGTGCCGTCTGTCATCTCAGATTGTAAAATGGAAACCAAAACTCAGTATGTGGGAAGACTTTTACTGCTCCTTGTTAACAAAAACAGTAAGACCAGGGGTTTTGATCTTATGAGTGTATAGGTAAACAGTAAGCTGTAAGTGCACACTCTTGAAGTGGCTTTTCTCTGTTTCTAATGGAGGTTTGCAAAGAATTATCAAAGTGGTATCAAAAAGGTCTCCTAACATACTGTAGTGTGGATATCCATTCTGAGGAGGTCAGGTTAAATCTGAAGGTCTTATAGACGATGATACTGGGGTACCTTGTGGTACAGCAAGCAATACAATATGCTTCTTAATAATAGTCAGAAAAATAGACAAATGTAAAACAGGATTTTTTTCTGCATATTTATATCAGGTTATATTGCATTAAATTACTTCTGTAGCAATACATTTTAAATCAAGTGACATTTTGTCTCATTTAACTTTTATTTGAACAACTTTATCTCACATAATTTGCTTTATTGTAGACTATTCAAAAATATCTGTGAAATACATTCAGATTACTTTGGCAGATAAAGGTTATTTCTTCATACACCCCATTGTATACATTTCCTCTGGCATCAGAGAATCTGAAAATAATTTTTGTCCTCCTTTTGCTTTGTGATTTTAGATCGTTTGTAACTTGAAAGCACAATGAGAAAAGTGAATTTGAACTTGCTAACTGATCCTATTAAAATACAAAATAGGGTTTGAAATTTGCTTTTTTTTTTCCTGTTCAGTTCAGGCTTTCAGTCAGTTATAATGCTATCAGAGCTGTTTAGTTTCTCCCTCTGGTAATATATAACATACTTTAATAAAAATAAAAATACATTTTTAGTATCTTGAAAGGTGCAAAATCTATTGTAAATTCTTCTGAGATGCATCATATTATTGAATTATAAAGAAGCAGAATGATTTCATTACTTCTTTTCAATGTCATTGAAATAGCCCAATGATTAAATTGTTACTGCTTACTGGAACTGGGAGTATGGTTTGGTGAGAACAAGATTGGCATTTTTCTATTGCTTATTAGTTTACATGTTACTAGAAATTTCAGTATGTCAATATTGAAGATATTTAAAAATTTTTGGATCTGCATATGGATTTGTAGGGAAATAACAATACTACTAGAAGGGGAAAATACATTTATTCCATTTTTCTAAGTACCTGGAATGTATTTCAATTTGAATCATATATGAAGTTTGTCCCTAAAAGAAAAACTGGGTGATCAAATATTATTAGTTCATCATTTTATTGTTCTTATCATTAATATTGGTTGACTATTCATAACGTTCTTACCATTACTGTTGACTGGTTTCTCATAACGTGTATAATCATTTTCTGGAAAATATGTAATTTTGTAGTATTTTTGATAATGCAAAATATCTAAGCTTAATCAAATAATCTGAAGCAAATTAGTCACAATATACTTATACTTTCTATATTTTCAAGCTAGTTCTCTCAATATTTGATATTGCCTCTTTTTCTCATTGTAAATTGTCCTTGGGAGTTTGAGTTTAATCTTTATTTTATTTAGCTTTTTTCCCCCAGTCACTTACTATAGCTAAGATTTCCTGAGAAAATAGGGCAGACACCTTTTTCTTTCTGATAGCCCACACCTTAACATTACTTTTAGTGTTGCTTTTTCACAAAGAATCAAAATGCTATGATGGCAGGTCCTCACTTGTTATATCTTAATGGCATCTCCTATATCTGACACATAGAAAGCGCTTAATTAATAGCTATTGATTCAATAAAAGATGGAACTGATAGAGGATGCTTATATCTGAGAAACCTAGAAATTCTCAGTTATCTTAATACCTAGGCTATAAAAGCTGTTATGGCATGTGCTACTATTTTGTGCAAAATAGTATTACTGTTTTCAAGGTGTTTACCAAAAATAGTTTTTGCATTAAGAGCAGTGAATTGGGATGGAGAAATATTACAAGGATTCTCTTCTTTATGTTATATATCTTTTCTCTACTCAAGGAAGGACACTTCTATAAAAGATGAAGTTGGTTGTACTTCCCATGAAACCATTACTTGAAGACACACGTTTGCATAACAGCAATGAGAGAAAAAGTGAGTAATTCAGTCAATGATATTATATTCAAGTTTTTATGTCCAATATATTTTAGCTGATTTTTAACAAGTGTTTGTTTTAATGTTGTATACACAAACTGATGGAGATGCTATCTAAATAAATATATCATGTGCCACGTAATGACATTTCTGTCAGTCATGAGCTGCATGTACAACGGTGGTCCATAAGATTATAATATTATATTTTTAAGGTACCTTATCTGTGTTTAGATACACAAGTACTTGCCATTGTGTCACAATTGTCTGCAGTATTCAGTACAGTAACATGCTATACAGGTTTGTAGCCCAGGAGCAACAGTCTATATACCACATAACCGAGGTGTGTAGTGGGCTATACCATCTAGGTTTCTGTAAGTACACTCTATGATGTTTGCACAAGTAAATGGCCTAATGACGCCTTTATCAGAACATATCCCGGTGACATATGACTATACTTAACTGAACTCTAGTTAGGGCATGAGTGGCTACTCACATTGGCATCTCATAAATATTAGGTTGCTCTCAGTATTGCTGTCAATGTAGATGGAATAGGGCATAGAATTAAGCATTCTAGACAAGGGGAAAATAGCAAGTCTACTGTAAAATTACATATATATAACAGGGAATATATACGTTCTATGCAAAAGTGTCCTTTTTAATTTTATAACTAAGTCAGATATATCTTACTTGCATAAATGAATAAAAATGTCAGTGAAAAATTTGCATGCTTAATGATTTTGGTACCAATTTCAGAAAAATTACTATAATATTCCACATCATTCTACTGTTTGAAAGTGATCTGTGCTTTTCTTTTCCAACTACATATAGTTTTCATATCTAATGCCCTTGTCTTCAAATTTTTTCATCTTCTGGTATGTGAAAATTCATTGTACTGTTTAAAGTACTGTGTCCAGCCAATATAACTAAGCCTTCAAACCTACATAGAAGCCTTGATAAGAATTTAGTATTCAAAATTCTATTACTTCCTTTTACTGTTGCTATGGTAAACTCATGAGACATTAGCAGTTTGCCTGGAATAAGACAAGTACAAGTTATAAATTAATAAAGAAAGCATATGTAGTAATAGAGGCATTGGTGATACCTGATCATGAGTAACTCCTAATTATGTTATTTATATAATCATAATTTATATAATTAATTACAATGATGTATTGTGTATTAATGCAATAGTAAAATAAAATATTTATTCACCTTTCACCCTGTTTCAGAATAAGAATTTAAAGCCATATGTGAAGAGCCATACAACAAAATATAAAAGAGCTTTTAAAAGTTGAATGAATTGAGGCAAAGAAAAAAAATAAGATATAGAAAAACATTAAATCTGTAGGGAAATTTGGTACACGTAATGCAGGATAAATTTGCTACCCTAGTAGAGATGAGTCACACATTGGCTTTAAGCTTCCAAGTGGCATATATATACATATATATATATATATGTATGTGTGTGTGTATATATAATTACGGGTTACATAATTCATAATATTCATCATATAAAAATTATCTAGTTGCCTTGGCAACACAGAGATACTGATAACAAAGGTAAAGTGGGTCTCCACTGAGCAGGCACTGTCTAACTTAGGGAATATTGTCTACGGGGAATAGATTAACCAGTTTCATATGGCTACTCCTTATGATATTCCTTAGTAGATGTTGATGACATCTTAGAAAATTATAATTTATAGAAAGCTATTTTACAATTATGTAAATATGTTCATGTTAATGTTAGCCAATACCGTTACAGAGAGTGGAATTATGTAGGATCCTTGTCAATTACACTCAAAATTAAGAAGAGAGGTAAAAGGAAAGAAATGCATTGTTCCCTCCCGTAGATTCAAACACCCTGGAAGTGGTTCTTAACCTGAGGTTCAGGAACTAAGAGACCTATGCATAGAATCCAAGGGGTCACAAATATGGTGGGAATAATTACATCTTAATTTTTACTAGCCCCTAATTGAAAATTAGCATTTCTTTCAATTATGAATATCGGTAAAATCCATTGTAATCTTAGCTGTACCTGGGCCTTTTTCATCTATAGAAATAACAGACATTTTCATATCACATTATAGTTGAGAATGCATCAAAATATTGTTCATGCTTATCCTTATTGAGATATTTAGTAGTTATTAGACCAACCACTTAATCTTGATATTTAATGTATTAATAATAAAGCATATATAATGGTATAATATGAATTCATTCTAATATTTTGGTTAACTATGTTTTAATATAAGTTGTTTTTCTTTGTAGTCATATTTTTAAAAATAAAATATTATCAAATAAGTTATTCATAAACCTTGGAGTGTAACCACAAGGGCCTATGGTCCAAGATGACTGAGAGGCAGACCACAAGAGACCTAGCTTCCTGACTGGTCTTCTGCCAGCCTCACCACTAAACTATTACTAGGTGTATTTGTTTTCTAATTCCACAGTAACAAAGTATCACACAAATTAGGTGGTTTTAAAAGACAGAAATGTATTGTCTCACAGTTCTGTAGGTTAGAAGTCCAAAATCAAGGTGCTGAGAGGGCCACGCTCCTCCAAAATTTCTGAGGAAGTATCCTTGTTTCCCTTTTACAGCTTCTAGGAACTCCTAGGCATTTCTCGTCTTGTAGATGTATTACTCCAAAACATAACTTCCTCTCACATACTCACGTGGAATTTTCTGGGTGTGCCTGTGTCTTCACATGGTCTTTTCTCTTTTTATAAGGACAACAGCCATATGGGATTGAGGGCCCACCCTACTCCAGTATGACCACATCTTAACTAATTACAACTGCAATGACGTTATTTCCAAGTCAGATCACATTCACTGGTATGCAGGTTTAGACTTCCGTATATATTTACTGGGGGCACACAATTCAACCCCATGCACTTGAGAAAAATGTCTATTTCTGTATCTGAAGTAATTCTATTCTTCAGTAAGTCTCTGTTTCACGAACTTAGCCTATACCCAAACAGATATACTTTACAACCAAAATTAAGATGAATTCGATGTTAGTTACAGAACTCTTGTGAGGTACTGATAGTTTTTCTGAGTCTATGATCACTGTGTTCTCTGGCCAACTGACAAAGTAATTCCTCTAGGGCAATCCAGCCTACATCTTGTTTTTGTTAATAAAATTGTAGTGGAGTATAATCACATTCATTCATGTATGTATTGTCTATAGCTGCTTTAACATTACAATGGCAAAATTGTGTAGCTGCAATAGAGACTGTATAGACCACAAAGCCTAACATATTAAGTATCTGACTCTCTGTAAAAAATGCTTGCTTACCCCCTCCCTAGGACATAAGAGAGATGACCAAGAGGTTTGTCTTATTTTACCATGTGTTTTTTGTACTATGAGGGTGTAGGAATCTTATTAAATCAGAACTCAAAGAATAAACCAGATAAGATAACATGAACTAGACCATAAACTGAACCAACAAATTGCTCAAAACACATTTCTAGTTACAGGACACATTTACCTGTCATTGAGATCAATTATCTAAGGATAACAATAGGAAGAAAGCACACAGTTTCCAAGTTTCCTCAATAATAAGAAAGCAACAGTAAATTAAAACTCGCTTGTAATAGGGGAAAATGGTTATTTCAAATCAGGAGAGTGAAATTCTAACAAGAACAATCATTGGATATAATTGTATGATATTTTTTACTTCCACTAGCATTATTAATGGGACTACCATTTGACCTGACAATGAGAATAGCTTCCCTTGTGGCATTTTGGCAGTTCTATTTCTGTTCTTTGAGAAATAAGGAACAGACAAAGGATAAAATCCTTGCTTGAGTTGCTGAAACAATAACATAATGTGAAGAATTTCCAGTTACTCCAGAGCTCAAAGGACCCCATTTTTATGGCTTCTTGAGAACTGGAAGCGTGATGGACACTCACAGAAAATACCTTAGTTCCCTTTAAATCAGCAGTCATGTGGGGGAGTATCACTTCATGTGGGAGCCTATAGACAAATGAGTGTAGCAAGGAAATTTCCTTTGGAAAGAAAAATCATGTGAAGCAATAACAAAAGACCACAGACTAGAGCTGAATATTAGATGTTTGGGGTGTTTTGCAGCAGGAATAGGAACTTTGCCAATCATAGGCTCAGCTAAGTTACTACAAGCACAAGGACCTTATTGTCATGGCCAAACACCTTCTGAATCATACACCTCCTGTTCAAAGGTTTCTACTTCTGAATGTCTTGGTGATTCTTTGATGAATAGTTTTTAACATGCTGGGGAGAAAAACAGAAATGACAATATAGTTGACACAGGTTCAAGAATAGGATTAGGGCACCAAGGGTTGCCCTAATGCCAGAACTTATCAGATCCTAAAAAAAATTACTAGCAAACTTAAGTCCAAAATCATGACAGACATTTCAAATGGGGAGACATTCTCCTACTGCCACCCTGTTATTGCCTGAAATTATGGTATCCCTTGATCTAGCCTATAATGAACTATTACTTTGTAAAGAATGTTTTCTTTCATCATTGTTTTTTCAATTCCTCCCATTTCCATCCTCTCCTTCTCCTGTTCTGACTTGTCATTCTGTTTGAATGCTTTCATCTGCAGAGAGATGTGATAAAATATTACTACACACAAAGTGTGTAAAGATGTGAAAAAGTATAAGAAAGGCCTCATTAGATGTTTTCTAAACTCTATAGTAAAGAAAGTAAATTTTAAATGAGAGTGGAATAACATTTAGCACAGATACTTGAAGAATAGCATATTTCACTCTGAATAACTTACTCAAGGAAGTCACACACCGGATTCGAAAGTTCATGGAGCCTCCTTACAAAGGCAGAACAAGCATGCAGTGTACACACCCGGATCTTGAAAAGAGAATCAATAAGAGTAAGGAGAGTGAGCTAAGCCAAAGGAATGAACAAACTGTGGAGGAAGGAAAGTAAAAGAGTTTTGAAGAACTGATGAGTAGAACATTCAAGAGTAGGAAAGGGCTTGATGATGAAAAACAATTTTGGAAAGAAAAGTAGAAATCAGACTATAAAAGAACTCAGATGCTTATTTAATATAATTTAGCAAACATTTATTGTGCCCTGTTGAAAATGCTCTTGGAGCAATGCTGCATAAGACACAGCCTGGTGGTAGAGACAGGCAGATAAACAAAATTTCAATTCAAAATGGTAGGAATTAAGACAGAAGTGTGCTCAGCCTAGGTATGATAATACAGAGAGTAGATACTTTAAAGAAAAGTTCCTGGCCAGGTGCAGTGGCTCATGTCTGTAATCCCAACACTTTGGGAGACCAAGGCAGGTGGACTGTTTGAGCTCAAAAGTTCAAGAATAGCTTGGGCAACATGGCAAAACCCCCATATCTGCAAAAACATACAAAAATTAGCCAGGTGTGGTGGCACATGCCTGTAGTCCCAGCTACTCAGGAGGCTGAGCTGGTAGGATCACTGCACCAGCCCAGGAAGGTTGAGGCTGCAGTGAGCCATGATTGTGCCAGTGCACTCCAGCCTGGGGGACAGAACGAGACCTTGTGTCAAAAAAAAAAAGAGACAGAGAAAGGAAGGGAGGGAGGGAGAGAGGAAAGAAGGAAGGAAGGAAGGAAGGAAAGAAGGAAGGAAAGAAGGACGGGAGGGAGGGAGGAAGGGAGGGAGGGAGAAGGAAGGATGTAAAGAAGGAAGAAAGGAAGGAAGGGAGGGAAGGAGGGAGGGAGGAAGGGAAACAGGAGGAAGGAAGGAAGGAAGGAAGGAAGGAAGGAAGGAAAAGTTCCTGGAGGAAATGATGCCTGGGACAAGCTCTAGAAACTGCATGTAAGCCACCTAGTTTAGAAATCTGGAAATAGCCTCTTAAGCAGAAAGACCAGAATGAAAAATATAAAATAACAAGGTGACAGAGAAGCACCAGCAATCTGGTACTACTAGGGCAATAAGGGGTGAAATCAGTTTAGAGATTCTAGAAAGAGATAAGTCTTTGAGTCCTTGCATGACTATTTAAGAAATAGGCCTATCCTACTTATCCTCAGTAGGCCATAGACAATGGAGAGATATTAGGTGTTTCAGGGTGATGGTCACATACTAGATCATTCTGACTATAGGGTGGATAATAATTTAAAGACTGCAGAGCTACAAGCACATAGAAAAACCTGAAGGCTCCGGCATTATAGATGAGAAAAAGGAGGGAGAATTGACCAGATTGGTGGCTCTAAGTCTTGGAAATTCAACAGGACCATAGTTTTTATGTCTGAGGGATTTATGGCACCATGAATAAGGAAAAGGAAGTCAAAGAGCTTTTTAAATTTTATGACATAATGAGAAATTCAAGTTTTGACTCAGAGACACTGAGTGTGTATGGTGCTTATAAATATTTATATTATCATTATTATTTGTGTATAAAATATTGATCTGATATATGGACCCACCTCAAGTTTAAAGTGACAGGACAATCAGTGAAAATGTTGAATACACAGTTGGAAATTCAGCTAGAGCATTTGGCAGACTGACAATTAGTCATAGGTCTTAAGATCATGTCCCAGAAAAATCATACAAATTTCTGAAGTACACAGGAAAAAGAATATTTGGAGTTTAGTTTTCCTTCAGGTGTGGTAGAAAAGACCATTTCAAGGTAGCAATTGTGTCAATATACTGAGCATTCTATTACAGTTTTGCCGAATAGACTTGCTTTGGAAAACAACTACAGAAATCAGAAATGTTGTCTACTTGTTTTCTGTGAAAATTTTAGGCTTCTCTTCCATGCAGTCATTTCCATCATTTCATTATTAGAAAGCCAGCTTTCACTCCCCTCTCTCAATAGTACCTTGATTGTGACCACGCAAGCAACTACTTTCCAGTAGTCTTGGAAAATTGTGAAGATTCTTGGATGCCAGAGACTCTTTTCTAACTACTAAAATATGAGCTTCTAAATGATAGAGGATGGATATTACTTCTCTCTCTCCCCATGGCCAAGGACAGTGAATTTGAAGCCAATAAGTGCTTTTTGAGTAAATGTATTAATTTATAAATTAATGACTCCTTAATAGTACAGTATTTAACAAAAACATTTCTAATCACTTATAGACATTTGACTGCTTTATTTAATGCTTTCTATATCTTGCATCTGACCACTCTTTCTGGGTAAATGAATGTCTCAAACAACTGAAGCCAATCTCTCAAACCACTGTATTTTACCTACTTTTGATAAGCATCTTTTCAAAATTGTATTACATACTATAGATAAGAGCATAAGCTTGAATTAATTTAACCATTTCATCATGACTCAAGTCCATTATAATAAGCATTAATCATTGTAATTTACAGCAAAACAATGCAGACCTTAGGGACCATTGAGTTAGGCAGAACTGGTTGTGCTTAATATCTAATGGACCTAAATTGCTGTATTTTTCTGGTTGGTCTTCCGTTCTCTACTGCTTTTCTTCTGTCACCTGTCACTTTTAGTTGCTAGGGAAACCAGACAACCACATTTGTTAAAACAGTAAACTTAATTTTAGACATGTAACACCTGAATCAGTGAATTTGTTACATGGATTCTCCCAGGTAATTGATTTCATGGAACACTGCCAGTTGACATATTCTTCTTTCCTAGCACTCTCAGAAATATCTAAAATGAGAAATAGTCTTTTTGGAAATATTAAGATATCTAATTAATATAAATTCATAACTCACATATAAAATACTGCTGTGGTTTGGAATAGACACTGAAAATTTTTGTATAATTCTCCCTTCTCTCATAAATGTTGACAATGTATTCCTTTACTAGACTGATGTAGAAGACTCTGTGAGTGTGTGTGTGTGTGTGTGTGTGTGTGTGTGTGCGTGTGTGTATATGGAAAACTGTCCCTGCTTTGGAATTCAGAATATTTATCCTAACTCCACAGTACTTTCTATTCCTCTCAAATTTATATCTGAGATATTTTCCTTAGGATAAACTCTTAAATAATTTTCCAAGGTTAATTTTTGAGATACAAGACAGCGTACTCAACAATGATCTTTCAGTTCTCTTTAACTAAATGACCATTTTCCCCATCTGCCCTAGTGTAACCTTCCTTCCACTTACTTTGGCATGCCTGAAATCTGCAAGCCACATGATCTATAAGCAATTTTCCATCTCTTCAACTGCTAGTTTTGGGGCTGCCAATAATCTAGATGCTGCTAGATCCAACTTTCCAGTCTCAGTCTTTGTCTGACTTGACCCATCTACAGGTTGTGGCAAAGTTGGCCATTCTTTTCTCTTGCAAGCAAGCTTCTTCTCTTGGTTTTCAGGACGTCAACCTCTTTCGATTTTCTTCCTATCAGATGGACTGCTCCCACTAACTCACCTTTGTTGGTTCTACAACCTCTTCAAAATTTGGAAATGTTGTAATATCTCAACATTCTTACATTGGACCTCCTTTCTGTTTATATTGATTCCTTGGATGACTTTATGCACCCATAAATTTAAATATTATTTCTATGCTGATAACTACCAAATTTGTATCTCAAACTGTGCTTCTAATATTGAACATCAATGGCATATTTATTGTCTTTGCTTGGATGTCAGAAATGGACCTCTAAATTTAATAGGTTTTGAAACAAATGCCTGATTTTCTCTCATAAAAGGTCCTCCGTTTTTCTCATCTCAGGATATAGCAACTCCATTCTTCTATTGCTGTGGACTAAAATGTTGGAAAAAATGCTTATCACTCTCTTTCTCTTAAATTTCACAACCAATTCTTCAGCAAATCTTATGAGTGTTACCTTAGAAATATATGCAGCATCTGATATGGTTTGGCTGTGTCCCCACCCAAACCTCATCTTGAATTCCCACATGTTGTGGGAGGGACCTGGTAGGAGGTAATTGAATCATGGGGGCAAGTCTTTCCTATGCTCTTCTCATGATAGTGAATAAGTCTCATGAGATCTGAAGGTTTTAAAAAGATCAAGCTCTCCCTTTGCCTGCTGCCATCCATGTAAAATGTGACTTGCTCCTCCTTGCCTTCCACCATGATTGTGAGGCTTCTCCAGTCACATGGAACTGTCAGTCCATTAAACCTCTTTCTTTTGTAAATTGCCCAGTCTTGAGTAGGTCTTCATCAGCAGCATGAAAACAGACTAATACAATAAATTGGTACCAGTAGAATGAGGCACTGTTGAAAAGATACCCCAAAATGTGGAAGTAACTTTGGAACTGAGTCACAGGCAGAGGATGGAACAGTTTGGATGGCTCAGAAGAAGACAGGAAAATGTAGGAAAGTTTGAAACTTCCTGAAGACTTGTGAATGGCTTTGACAAAAATGCTGATAGTGACATGAACAATAAGGTCCAGGCTGAGGTGTTCTCAGATAGAAATGAGGAACCTGTTGGGAACTGGAGCAAAAGTAACGCTTGCTAAGTTTTAGCAAAGAGACTGGTGGCATTTTGCCCCTGCCCTAGAGATTAGTGAAACTTTGAACTTGAGAGAGATGATTTAGAGTATCTGGCAGAAGAAATTTCTAACCAACAAAGCATTCAAGAGGTTACTTGGGTACTGTTAATAGCATTCTATTTTAAAAAGGTAACAGAGCATAAAACTTAGAAAAATTTGCAGCCTGATGATGCAGTAGAAAAGAAAAACCCATTTTCTGAGGAGAAATTCAAGCCAGCTCCAGAAATTTGCATAAATAACAAGGAGCAGAATGTTAATACCCAAGACAATGGGGAAAATGTCTCCGGGGCATATCAGAGGTCTTCATGGCAGCCCCTCCCATCACAGACCTGGAAGCCTAGGAAGAAAAAATGGTTTAGTGGGCCAGGCCCAGGGTCCTCATGCTGTGTGCATTCTACTGGACTTGGTGCCCTGCATCTCAGCCACTCCAACCATTACTAAAAGGGGCCAAGGTAAAGCTCAGCCCATGGCTTCAGAGGATGTAAGCCCCAAACCTTGGCAGCTTCCATGTGGAGTTGGGCCTGTGGGTGCACAGAAGTAAAAAATTGAGTTTTGGGAATCTCCGCCTAGATTTCAGAGGATGTATGGAAATGCCCAGATGTTCAGGCAGAAGTTTGCTACAGTGGTGGGGCCCTCATGGAGAAACTGCTAGGGCAGTGCAGAAGGGGAATGTGGGGTCAGAGCCCCCACACAGATTCCCTACTGGGGCACCACCTAGTGGAGCTGTGAGAAGAGGGCCACCATCCTCCAGACCCCAGAATGGTAGATCTACTGACAGCTTGCACCATGAGCCTGGAAAATCCACAGACATTCAACACCAGCCTGTGAAAGCAGCCAGGAGGGAGGCTGTAACCTGCAGAGCCAGAGGGGCAGAGCTGCCCAAGACCATGGAAACCCACCTCCTGCATCAGCGTGACCCAGATGCAAGACATGGAGTCAAAGGAGATCATTTTGGAGCTTTAACATTTGAATGCCCTGCTGGATTTTGGACTTGCATGGAGCTCTGTATCCCCTTGTTTTGGCCAATTTCTCCCATTTGGAACAACTGTATTTACCCAAGGCCTATACCACATTGTATCTAGGAAGTAACTAACTTGCCTTTGATTTTACAGACTTATAAGCGGAAGGGACTTACGTTGTCTCAAGTAAGACTTTGGATTGTGGACTTTTGAGTTAATGTTGAAATGAGTTAAGACTTTGGGGGACTGTTGCGAATGCAGGATTAGTTTTGAAATGTGAGGACATGAGATTTGGGAGGGGCCAGGGGTGGAATGATATGATTTGGCTGTGTCCTCACCCAAATCTTATCTTGAATTCCCACTGGTTGTGGGAGGGACCCAGTAAGAAGTAATTGAATCATGGGGAAGGTCTTTTGGGTGCTGTTCTGGTGACAGTGAAGAAGTCTCATGAGATCTGATGGTTTTAAAAAAGGGAAGCTCTCTTTTTGCCTGCCACCATCCACGTAAGACGTGACTTGCTCCTCCTTGCCTTCTGTCATGATTGTGAGGCTTCCCCAGCCATGTGGAACTGTAAGTCCATTAAACCTCTTTCTTTTGTAAATTGCCCAGTCTTGGATATGTCTTTATCAGCAGCATGAAAACAGACAAACACAGCATCTTACCAGATGCCTGCTGCTCCTGCCCTTGCCATCCTGGTCCAAACTGCTGTACCTCTTACTTAGACCTCAGCAATAGCCTCATAGAACATATCTAAGCTTCTACCATTACCTTCAAAAGTCCAATTTGCTCCCAGATGCCAGAGTGATCTTAAAAAAAAAACCTTCAGATAATTTATGTGCACTTCTTTTTTCACTCTCCATTGGTTTTCTGCTAAGGTGGAAAAAAAAATCAAAAACCCTTGTCAGGTCTCATAAAGTGCTGTGTAATCTGGACTTTTGATTCATCTGTAATCTCATTAACTACCAAGTGTCTGTCTCCCAACAGGATGCAACCACACTGGCCTCTTGCTTTTCCTCAGAGATACAAAGTACAGCTTTTGTGTTTGCTGCTCTCTCTTCTACCCCATCATCTGTTTCCTTATAGACTCATATCTTGCTTCCTCACTACCTTAAGCTCAAATATCACCTTATAAGATTATGCCTCCCTGATCATCCTTTTTAAA
The DNA here is from genome assembly GCF_028885655.2 of Pongo abelii. Classification (NCBI taxonomy): domain Eukaryota; kingdom Metazoa; phylum Chordata; class Mammalia; order Primates; family Hominidae; genus Pongo; species Pongo abelii. The sequence goes on along the minus strand of NC_071996.2, from coordinate 66,773,360 downwards.
GAGCACCAGATTATTTTTTATTTATCACTGTCAGCTTCTGATATACATGTTACTTTGTTTATTTTGTATCCATCTATCCATATACATCCCTCTTCCAAGTACAATGTAAGACCCTTGAGACAAAGAGCTTCATTTGTTTTCTTTACTGTTTCATTCTCAGCACCTGGAATAGTGCTAGCATAATGTACAATACAAACCTGTGAGACAAATGGATGGCAAATAATGGCCTTTGATCTCCCTCTATTCTAGGGGCTTCTTGCTGAAAAATCTTTTTCTATAATCTACCCACAGACTCTTTTGGATTTGCACAATTTACCCTTTACTGTTTACTTTGGTCAAACACCTACACTAAATCAATTTGTTCTGTCCTGAGGATAATTCCATGTCTAACCTATAGTACAAGATCTTTGCGACAACTATGTTCTCTGATGCTCAGGAGCCTTTTATTGTCTTATTTGGGACTTGTGATTCTGTAGAAGCTGACTGTGGTTATCTGAAGTCTGATTGCCAGTTAAGACTGGAATTACTCAATGGATTTTATTATTTAAAATACTAGAAGTTTTAGCATAAAGACATATTCCAGAAATTACGCTTGATGCATATTGGAATTTTATCCAGCTCCTTGGCATGATTGAGCCAAATAAAAGAAACTTAACTCTTCTTTCTTTTATGTTAATAGTATGTTTACATAAAACTTAGTGAAGTGGCATCGAAATATATTAAATAGAGATAATGTAAGTGAATATAAATAGCATAATGGGTACAGATATGTTGATCACACTGGAAAGATGAGGGATAGTGGAGAGTGCAGACATTTTGGAAGCAGAAGAAATTAAAAGGAAAGTTGAAACTGACATTCATTTTTATTTTGACAAATGGTGAACATTATATAAATGGAACTAAATAAAATAAACACAATAATACATAGTATTGTAATACCAGTTCTAATACATCATATTTATTATAGGGGTGACTCAATATATTAAAATCTCTTCACTATGAAGATTTTCAGAGTCTGACTTACATGCACATTAAAGGTAACATAAACTTGAATATCATTTTTTTCAGTAATAACATAAATGTAAAATAAATTTGTAGAAGAATTTTATTGAAGCTCATGAGTATTCTTTTATGTCTGAAAGAATCTTCAACACATTCTAAGGAAAATAAGGTCATAAAATAGGTGAAACAAATATAGAAAAGTCAAGTAATTTAAATCAAAATCAATCACTATATTGAAAAGTGAATTGGTTGGGAACTGATTAAACATATTAAATAACTGGGCATTCATCAAATGCTGAAATGTTAGGAGATCTCATGAAATGATAGCTTTACTTATACTTACTCTTTCCTTTTTACTTTAGTCAAACCAAACCAAAACTTTCCAATGAAACAGGAAAATAAGGAAAGAACTCTACTGGGTTTTTCTGTTTTGTTTTGGTTAATTTTTGTTTTAATAATAAAATAACTTCTCAGCACACTTAAGTGTCCAAGTGGGTCAGTCAGCTGAGCTTGCTTTCCCCTAAACATATACCTTCTCCAGTTAGTCCCTATTAATGGAATCCTGATTTTATTCAGGAGACATACATGTCAATTTGAAATCTACATGTCCTGGCTTTCTTATTGCTAGGTCTGGCAGTGCTAGACACAGACTTAAAAGATTTGAGCAGTTAAAATTAATTGTTATTTTATAAACCATATTGATTAGGAATAAATTAAATCTATTAAAGAACGAGATTATCAGCCTTTGGCATCTAGTCAGCATAATGTGTGAGTGTGTAGAAAATTTGGATTGATATGTTTTATGTCTCTCTCTATATATATATACCTATGCCAATAAAATAGGGGTAATCATGTTGAAATTCATATCTTGCCTTCTTTTAAACTCAATATTGTTGTAAGTATTTTGCATAATACTAAATATTTGTTAGATTATTTTATAATTGGCTATGTACTAATTCTACTTTATAGATGATACATAATTAATTTAGCCATATCCATATTAGTTGGCATTTGCCCTCATGTTTACTATTATAAATAAAACTGTGATTGATATTGTCATTAGTAAGTCTAAATCTAAATGAACATATCTAGATATCACTGAGTCGTTTCTTAAGCGATTAGCCAGTTTGGAATGTTATGTTAAAAGGTAGGAATATCTCTAAATACTTTGATTCTAATTACCAAGTATCTCTGGAAAGGAGGTAACAGTTTATTTTACCCTCAGAAGTATTTAAGCGCCACTCTAGCATGGAAGCAGTCACAGATGATACACACATAAATGGGGATGGCTATGTTCCAATAGAACTAAGTTTATGAATGTTAGAAATTTGAATTTTATACAATTATCAGATGCCACAAAATATTACTCTCCTTGTGATTTTTTTCTCAACCATTTAAAAATGTAAAAATAATTCTTAGCTCATGGACTGTAAGAAAACAGGCTGTGAATCCGCTTTGGCTTGCAGGTCTGATTTGCAGACCTCTGCCCATTGCCTTCGATACGAACAAGGAAGCGATGTCTTGCAAGCATGAGAAGACATCATGAGGATGAAGCCAACATTCAGAAATGGGCCAAACTGAGAGAGACCTGCAGACAAAGGGACTTAGAGCTTTTTTTGTTTTTGTTTTTGTTTTTTTGTATAGAGTTTCGCTCTTGTTGCCCAGGCCGCAGTGCAAATGGCGCCATCTCTGCTTACCGCAACCTCCGCCTCCCGGGTTCAAGTGATTCTCCTGCCTCAATCTCCCGAGTAGCTGGGATTACAGTCATGTACCACGAAGCCCGGCTAATTTTTTGTATTTTTGGTAGAGACAGAGTTTCTCCATGTTGGTCAGGCTGATCTCAAACTCCCGACCTCGGGTGATCGGCCCGCATGGGCCTCGCAAAGTGCTGGGATTATAGGCGTGAGCCACCGCACCTGGCCAGAGCCTTGTTTGAACCATGGCTGAAGACCATTTCTTTTTTCCTATTCTTCTCAGTTACATTAATCAATGAACACTCTTTATTGCTTAAGCCAATTTAATTTGGATTTCTGTGACTTGTAATATAAATTTTCCTATGTTATACATATATAACAATGTCTTCTCTTCTTTGTGAAGTTCTAAAATAGGACTTCTTATCTTACTTAATGAATTTAATATTACTTAATGTACTTACTAATCTAAAAGTGCTATGGTACCTTCAAACCACTCAGTGATATGGTAGCATATACATACGTATGATATATACTATCATATATAATGTATGACATATCGTTTACTGTTCTGAGAGTGAAGACAAGTGAAATATGGATGAGGTTAGCCATTGACTGAATCTTCTTAAAATTAACTTTTAAGTTTTAATTAATTTTATATCTAAATTTAAACTATATTTAATTAAAAATGATTTAAAAAATTCACAGATAAATAAATTGAGACTCAGGAGTTAAGTAAATTGCTGAGATTATAGTGCTCTAAATGGCTGATTTGGGTTTTGAACCCCATCTGCTTGGCCCTGAAGCTTGGACTCATTTTAATATACTATGCTGCCACATAAATGTGTAAGTTCTGAGATGGATCTAAGCCTTTTATTTTTAATTTAGTGATTTACTGTGGTAATACAAAAATAAATTACTGGATTCAAATTCAAGATAGAAAAGAATAAATTCTACTTCAAACTAAACTGATAAATTTAGAGTAAAGAATTATGTGCAGAACTATTGTTCAAAAGGTCAGAGGAAATTGAAAAATTGTCAAGATACATGTTAAAAATTTATTAGAATACTGATAACTTTCTCTCTTACCAATGCTTATCAAAATTAAAGCAGTATATTAATTTCCAAAGTTTTCTATCAAATTTTAAGTGAGTTGAATGAGTCAAAATGATCTAATCAACATTTGTATAAATTTCACTCTATAAATTCTTGATAAAAACTATGAGCATCTTTTTTTGAGATTTATTTAGTTGGGCAATATTGTTGCTTTTTTTTGCTGGTTGAAAATAAAGTGACTTATACTCTTATGATGTATTTCGCATAGTACTAAATATTTTTGTCTTCAATTGAACACTAGCCATAGAATGAATACTCAAAAGTCATACAATCTGTAATATAATGCTAATATCTTTCTCTATTTTCTAATTTGAAACAACATTTCATAGTTTTATAACAGAACTTTGTATTCACTGACTATCTGAATTTTAATAGCCAGCAACACTGAAATTAAGATTACATCTGTTTTTTTGGTAGCAGAACTCATCATCTAATTTAGTTCTTACAGATGTCTTATATCTAGATACACACTCATTGATTCTTTAACCATAATCCTACAAAGAGTAACCATAAATCTCTTTGATGGCTAAACTTAAGGAAGATTTTTATTATATTAAAATGATTTATCAATTAAGGTAATGTGTATCATGATTAGTAAAGTCTGCTCAACATTCCACCCAGTTCACATACAGAGACTTAATTTCAATTAAAAACCTTACTTATTTCATGTTATATAGCCAATTAACATATTATGTTTCTCAATTTTTAACTAGTTCCAAATTGTTAGAGTTCAAGTTATACCCCAAACTGATTTCCGTACTATACTAATATACAGTGTATAGCAGGAGACTGTGGCCCAGAGTTCTAGATATGAATACAAGCCAGTCAAATGCTACTTTATGTTTTCAACAACATAAGTGCATGCTTTAAATGTTCTTCTATTTACAAATTTTATTTCCTTACCAGAATAAAGAAATAAAAATAATTCCCTGAATTCTGAGACCATTAAACCATTAAAATAAAATTTGTATCTTAAAGGGAGTTACACTCATTCATTGTTCATTTGCTCCATAGTTCAATGAATGATCTAAATAATACTGTAAAATTAAATTTTTATTTAGTGCTGATGAAATATTTATTTATTAAAAATGTAGTCATCTGCAATCAAATTTGTACTTCAGTCTCTATATTTGGAATCTGCTGATAGTTACTGGAAGCTGTTTGGGGATTGGAACACTCAGCACTATCGTATTGTGATCAATAATTAAATTTAGTGCTGACATGCATCTAGTTTATGCAGCCGTCTCTGACAATCACATCTTGCAAAATTAATCCTTTCCAATTTATTTAATAGAGGACATGAACAATAAAATAATTCAGATGAGTACCAATGCAGGATTATTTCTGGTCAATATTACTTTATTATAAATTGGGTCCACATACTCATTAGTAAATTAACTGTCAAATCTGAAAACAGCCTTTTTTTGTTTAAAGGTAATTATTGGTACTGAAGACAAGAAGGCACTTAACCTTGCTGTACAGTTGTCCTTACCACAGTGTTTTTTTATTCCAGGCTATAACTAACACATCAAAGCTGCAGAGGGAAAATAATTAGTGATATTAAAAGGATAAATTTTAACTATTACAAAGCCATAACTGTTTAAATACAGAAAGTATGACTAAATAATGGCAGAGTTTTATAATTAAATTTAAAGTCTGGGTTCATTTTGGAAATACTCTATCTTTTGCCATCTGAAAAATCTACTGGAAAGAAAAGAAACTGAAGTAGAAAGAATTCTATTTGAGACGCATAGGTTAAAAGTGGCGAGGTTTCTTTTTTTAATAGGAAATGTTATCAAAATTGCTTCCAGTTTTCAGTGAGATTTAACAATTTGGAAGTTCTTTAGAAAAAGCTGTCTTTAGAAAAATAAAGTCATTCTCATATGATAAGATGTTTTGTCACAGTTTTCAAATTTTTTTCACCATATTAATTAACCAGTTCAGTCACTGCTTGAATCCACGAAATTATTTTAAAGAGGTACTTTACACAGATACATTAAACAATTCATTTTTAAACTCTGCTTTATTATTTGCACGGAAATTTAGGAGTGTCTTAAATAGACATAATCCTATTATATCAATTCAGGGAAGTAGAATTAATGCAATTATATTTTTAAATAATCATCTTCAAACAGACTTACGAATGTAAAGCATATTGCATGTGCAGAATGACTGCAATGGATATCTTCCAGTATTATACATTTTTCTATATTAAAGAAGTAAGAGATTTTTTTTCAATGTTTTTACCAAATACAAATTTGACAGAGAAGTGCTGAGTCTTGTTGTATCGATCGCTGCTACACCTATTAAAGAATTGAAACGGAGTGAGGAGAAAGTGGCATATATTCATTCTATTGATGTGGTATGCTATCAATAATCTGCACCTCAAGAAGTCCCCAAATCACATTTGTTAGCTGTTTGATCTATTTATTAAATTGTTCAGAATACACAAGGAACACCAACATATTATTTGTATCTTGAAAATATACTACACCTACATTTTAATCACTGAGCTTGTATTCAGACTAGAGGGACCATGAACTAGATGATAAATAATGAAAATTCACGTTGCTAATAATACACTATTGACTGAAACAAAATGACTCTAGTTTATTCAGCTCACTCACAGATTCTTAGAAATAAGGTAGAAAAAATATAAACTCCCAGAGAAATGTCTTAGAGTTATCAAAATTATTTACATAACTGAATGATGGTTTAAGATATTCTCATAATTTTACTACTGAATGTGGTGGCTACATAGGTGAAGTCTTTGTGATATATCATCATTTTATCACTATGGCCTGTGCAAAACATTGGAAAATTTTGTTTCATTTATTCTTGTAGAGTTCATGATGCAGATCTGAGAGTCCTTCTTTTTCCAAGCTCAGACACTCTTGTCACTATTATGGGATGGTGGCTGGAAAGGGAAAGATAGAACCAAGGTGCTCACTCACACTTCAAAACGTCATGCAGACTGTGGCTGTTTGTACTGTTACATGTTCTTTATCTTCTTTATTTCTGTGTGTTGACTGTGTACCAGCTTACAGTAAACCTCCCCACTTCACACTCTTGTTTTCACTATAATTTTTAACATCATTTCAGATCATTCTTTTGCAAGCATGATAAAAAAAAAGTCATCTGCTTAACAGGCTTAAAATAATTGTTAGCACAATTAGCATTGCAATATTTATTAAATAGTGTCTTGCTAATGACAATCTTAATGTAGTTCTCAAAAGTTAAATACAGCCTCGGAGTTATCAAAACTTACCACTTAAAAGGCTGAGGTGCATAAATGGTATAAAAGGCTTATACCATTGCAATTTGCTGAGAGTAGGTGTAAGAGGAAGGCCTATAATAGACTTTATGCTGGCTTCATGGTTTAGTATTAATAGGTTTTATATTGTGAAATATTAAAGGGGGATGTAAGTGGCTTCCTCTTCCATTTAGCCAGGTAAGGTTTCATTCAGCATGGTTGTAGACAATTGTGTATAAAGCAGTGGCTCTGTTCAGCCTGGAGCTGCAGATCCCCCTGGTAATATTGGAGGATGCGAGTGGTGTTTGCCCCGTAAGCTGTGTTGACGGCCCTCTTCACTGACTGTGTTTCACTTGCAGCATTCCAGGGTAATAAAAATCAGTTGTGTGTAAACAAATCAAGAAAGTCAAGCATGTTTAGGGACAGACTTGTTAATGTCATAAAACCAAAGCTACATCCAGGCAAAGGGTATAATGTGGTTTTGTAAATTTCAGGTATCGTTTATAAAGCTGTGCAACTAGAGTTTGAATACTGAGTGGAAAAATCAAATGGCAGTAGGAGATGGAACATGTCATTTGCTTTGTTTGAAACTGCAATTACTCCCAAAAGGCGAAGTCCCTATAAGAAGGACTGATTCCAGGTGTCGTCCTTGCCCTTCCTCTCTCCACCAGCACCTTCTCTCACTCTGCCAACTACACTTGACTGCCTCACTGTCTCTACATCACACCAGGCTTGCTTCTACCTCAGGGTCAAGCACAGACAGGGTTACTCCTTAACCTTCCACAAGTCCTTGCTTTGATCAACCCCATCCTGTTCTATTTTTTTCTCCATAGTTCCTTTTATATAAAATGTAGCTATATGTAATATATTTTACATACAATGTAATAGATGTAATTTATGTATTTGTATCATATATAGCTCTATAATATCTGGGATCTCTCCAGTGGTGTTCTGGTAAATGTTTAACAATCAGCTCTCTAGGGGAAGAAAACCCTGATTGGTAGCATAGGCCAGTTTCTGTGATATAAATGGTCCTATCATGCCCATTTCAAGCTACCAGATTTTAACAGATTGAAAAATTCCTGAAAATGTAAAAATAAGCTCTTAAAGCTAGAAAGCTGGCTTCAATGTACTAATAGATTTGAAGCTGTTTGCTCTTGGATCTATCATTAGTAATAGAACAGTGCCTACCACTTAATAAGTATTTAATAAATATTTATTGAATAATTGAATAGAACCTAGGAGATGATCTAACCATGATCAGTCTAAAACATAAACCTCACCATGATAGTTCTGGGCTCAAAATCCTTTAAAATATAAGAGGTAGAACCCTAAGCAAGTTGTACAGAGCCTACCAAGATTAGTATGCTGCCTACTTCTAAAGCCTAATTTTTTACCACAAGGTCTGGCATTGTATTTTGTAATATTGCGAAAGAGAAAACCGTGGCCATTCACTGTCCATTTCACCAGGCTTCATTCCTCTGCAATTTTGCAGATGCTTCTCCCATGAGCCTGAATCATCTTCCCGTATCATCTGCCTGGTAAACAACTCAAATTCTTGCAAATATCACATATATGAGAATCACATTCTCAGAAAGCTCTCTCAGAATACTCTTGAAAACTCTTCTTTTGGTTCTTGGATTTTTTTTTTTAATGGAGGTCTCATCCTGTTACCCAGGCTGGCTGGCTGGAGTGCAGTGGCGTAATTACGGCTCACTTCAGCCTCAGCCTCCTGGGCTCAATGATCCTCCCACCTCAGCCTCCGGAGTAGCTGGGACTACAGGCATGCACCACCACACCTGGCTCGTTTTTGTAATTTTTGTAGAGATGTGGGCTCACTATATTGCCCAGGCTGGTCTAGAACTCCTGGGCGCAAGTGATCTGCCTGCCTTGGCCTTCCAAAGTGCTGGAATTACAGGCATAAGCCATTATGCCCAGTCTCTTCCTCTTTTTTCAATGTGCATAGACAGAGTCAAACTTACTTCCTCTTCAGTTTTACATCCATTCTTTATATATACTTTCCCCCCACAGTTCCTAGTCAGTTCTCAGGGAGTCCCTTACTCTCCTCTGCATAGATATTGTTTCTTTCTTATATGTGGTTTTGCTGTAATTTTCACTTTGCACTTTAAAAATGTTCACATTACAAAAGTAACACATTGTCTTCTTAAAAATGTACAAAGAAGGCCAGGCGCCGTGGCTCACACCTGTAATCCCAGCACTTTGGGAGGCCGAGGCAGGCTGATCACAAGGTCAGGAATTTGAGACCAGGCTGGCCAATATAAACCCCGTCTCTATTAAAAATACAAAAATTAGCCGGGCATGGTGGCAGGCACCTATAGTACGAGCTACTTGGGAGGCTGAGGCAGGAGAATTGCTTGAACCTGGGAGGCGGAGGTTGCAGTGAGCCGAGATTGCCCCGCTGCACTCCAGCCTGGGCGACAGAGTGAGAATCCATCTCAAAACAAACAAACAAACAAACAAAAAAAGTACAAAGAAAATAGAGACATATAAGACATATATAAATTAAAAAGTAGAAGATTCCTTTAACTCCTATATACGTCCACATGTAATGTTAATGACGATCAAACAATTTGGTATTTGGACCATATCTCAAATAACCTAGAAATGATCTTACATTATAATTCTATAAATATTTATATATATCTATCACTAGTCTGTGAGCATCTTAAGAATAGGCTGTTTTTGCAGCCCCTAACACGGTGCTCGGCACAGGAAAGTCAAAATAAATGCTTGATAATGAGACCAGAGCATCCATGCTTGTTAAGCCTGCAGCCGCAGCAAAAAGAGTCAGACTGTTGATGTGTGGAGGTTATTCTGGAACTATTGTAGAGTGACCTTCAGTAGCCAGTCTTCATTTTCTTCCAGACCATAAAAGATACAGCTATAATAATACCGGCTTTTAACTGTCTTTTAGGCTCTCATTAGAGGGGATCTTGTCCGAGAACAGTTTTTAAGTGTCGCTGATAAAGTGGGTTCAGAACCCGGATGTGAAGTCTATAATGCATTGCATGTATGTGATCTTACACTTGCTAAAATGTTTATGGAGGGTTGCTGGATGAAGGTACCTCATTACACAGAAACTCTGTGTATCACAATTACTGGCTGCATAATATATAAATGAAATAAGCGATAAGATATAAATTATCTGAAGACTCAATTCACAGAATTTAACGTCTCTGAAAAAAAAAAAAAAAAAAAGGAAGCTCAATTTGGAGCTGAATAGCTGGATTAGAATCAGTTTTAATCCTTAGTAGGCATCTGAATTTCAGCAGATCCTTTGTCTCCTGGAGCCACAGATTCTTGGCTTTGGAAAGATGATAATACCTGCCGTAAACTTTTAATAAAAAGTATTATTCCTTTAGGACTATTTTTAACATGTTCTACATGCTAGTTGCTGTCCTCAGCATTTTCTCCTTCCTTCCTTCCTTCCTTCCTTCCTTCCCTCTTTCCAGTTTAAAACACCATCTATTTATTATCTCTTAGTGCCTGTGGGTCAGGAGGCTAAGTACAGGTTAGCTAGCTCTCTGCTTGGCTTTCACAAGGCTGAAATTAAGGTGTCAGCTGGAGCTGCCTTCTCATCTGGAGCTCAGGGTCCCCTTCCAAGTGCACTCAGGTTGCTGGCAGAAGTCAGTCTGTACTGCTGTAGGTTTGTCTGAGGTCCCTGTTGTTGTTGGCTGGGTTCGTTTTCACTTCTACTTTGAGGTGCTTCCATGTGGCCCCCTCCATCTAAGCAATGAAGCAACTCCTTTTGAATCGCTCTTGTGCTCCAATCTCTCTGACTTCTTTTTCTACTAGCTGGATAAAATTCTGTTCTTCTTTTTTTAAATTTTAAATTTTAATTTTAATTGTAAGTTCTGGGGTACCTGTGCAGGACATGCAGTTTTTTACGTAGGTAAACATGTGCCATGTTGGTTTGCTGCACCTATCAACACATCACCTAGGTATGAAGCCCTGCATGCATTAGCCTTTTTTCCTAATGCTCTCTCTTCCCCCACCCCATTCCCTGACTGGCCCCAGTATCTGTTGTTCCCCTCCCTGTGTCCATGTGTTCTCATTATTCAGCTGCCACTTATAAGTAAGAACATGTGGTGTTTGATTTTCTGTTCCTGTGTTAGTTTGCTGAGGATAATGGCTTCCAACTCCATCCATGTCCCTGCAAATGACATGATCTCACTTCTTTTTATGGCTGCATAGTATTCGATGGTGAATATGTACCACATTTTCTTTTCTTTTCTTTTCTTCTTTTTTCTTTTTTTTCTTTTGAGACGGAGTCTCACTCTGTTGCTCAAGCTGGAGTACAGTGGCATGATCTGGGGTCACTGCAGCCTCTGCCTCCTAAATTCAAGCAATTCTCCTGCCTCAGCCTCCTAAGTAGCTGGGATTACAGGTGCATGCCAAGATGCCTGGCTAATTTTTTAAAATATATTTTTAGTAGAGATGGGATTTCACCATGTTGGCCAGGCTGGACTCGAACTCCTGACCTCGGTACCACATTTTCTTTATCCAGTCCATCACTGATGGGCATTTGGGTTGATTCCATGTCTTTGCTATAGTGAGTAGTGCTGCAATGAACATACACACGCATGTATCTTTGCAATAGAATGATTTATATTCCTTTGGGAATATACCCAGTAATGGAATTGTTGGGTAAAATGGTGTTTCTGGTTCTAGGTCTTAGAGAAATCACCACATTATCTTCTACAATGGTTGAACTAATTTACATTCCCGTAAATAGTGTAAAAGTGCTCCTATTTCTCTGTAACCTCATCAGCATCTTTTGTTTCTTGACTTTTTAATAATCACCATTCTGACTGGCGTGAGACTGTATCTCATTGTGGTTTTGATTTGCATTTCTCTAATGATCAGTGATGTTGGGCTTTTATTCATATGTTTGTTGGCCGTATGAATGTCTTCTTTAAGAAAAATCTAGGCAATACCATTCAGGACATAGGCAAGGGGAAAGATTTCATGATGAAATCACCAAAAGTAATTGCAACAAACACAAAAATTGACAAATGGGATCTAATTTAACTAAATAGCTTCTGTACAGCAAAAGAAACTATCATCAGAATGAACAGGCAACTCAGAGTGGGAGAAAATTTTTGCAATATATCCATCTGACAAAGGTCTAATATCCAGAATCTACAAGGAACTTAAACAAGTTTACAAGAAAAAAAAAAGCAAACAACCCCATTAAAAAGTAGGCAAAGTCCTCAGCATTTTCTAAACCTTTACTCATTTAATCTTCTTAACAATTCTTTGAGTTGTGTATAGTTATCATCTAAGTCCATTTACAGATGAGGAAACCAAAACATATTAAATAATTTTCCCAGAGCCACACAGTGTTTAAGACATGGTGCAAGCTTTCAAAACGAGGTCATCTGTCTTCTGAATTATTCTGAGATTATTTTTTGAAAGTATCTTATAAAATGTAAAGAGCTTTGAAAATGAAATGTATAATTATTACAAATTAATATTTTAGTATCAGTGTTTGGTTCCCACTTTTCTTCCTGCTAATAAGCTGTAAGGCCACGCATGAAAATAACCCTAGCTACTGTGATTTAATATTTTCTGACAATACTGTTGTTATTACAAATAATAAAGTGTTATGTGAAAAGCAGAATTTATCTTTGCCCAGAAGTAAAGGGCAGAGTGTAAGTAGGGGTCAGTGTGGAGAAAAGTCCAAGCTGATTCATAAACCTTTAATAATATTATGCTCTGAAGCTCTTGGATCAAGCTCGGGTTTGGGAATTGCTTGATAGTTACTAAAGCTGTTCATTTCCAAATTTCATTTGTATGTAAACAAAAATGAAACAGGTAGGCTGCAAATTTGGCCTGTGTCACAGCTTGTCCCCGAGCATCTTATATTTGGGAATTTAAAGGTCTTGGGGAGTTAATGAAGAAGTTTTGCTGATATTTAAGACCTATGAATTGTCTTCTATAATGATTTAATGTGATCTGATGGCAAGATTTAATCCAGTAGGTAGCAATCAGGCATTTCAATAGATACAAATTTCAGGGAGATCTTTTAAGAATTTTCAAGTAAATAGTTAAGATGGTAAAGGTATTTCAATATAAAGAAATGCAAGGTACAATTTGGAGAGTAAAATAATCCAAACTGGACATAGGATTCTGGGCTCATTATAATACTCAAGAGATATTAAGATTCTGATAAAAATAAAATTTAATACATTTCTGTGAAGAAAACATCCAATAGAATGCTGACTATAATAATAATAATAAAGGGCACTGGAAACAACAAAAAAAGAAAATCCAGTTGTACAAAATCCCCCCTAATGTATCACCTGGGGTACTATTTGCTATTGTTGTTACTATACCTCAAGAAAGACAGACAAGAATCCTCGGGGGCATAGGGAAAAGTAGCAGACATCATCAAAGGAAGTGAGCCACTGATTCCATTGCTTAAGAAACCATCAGAAGCAGGTTAGCGTGTGTTAATCATCGCAAAGATGAAGGCCAATGGTGATTAAAATCTACAGCACCATTTAGAGGAGGGGAAAAGAGAGGAGTGTACCACTTGAAGCTTAAGAGACATAAATGTAGAAAACCTTTAAAAGAAATTACAAACACATGGGTTGGGAAGATATTTAAGGAATTTATCATCCTAGTGCAGAAAATTCAAATAAATTCAAAATAGTTTTAGATTAATACTTAAATGTGAAGCCTAAATCAGGTTGCCATAAGAAATTAAAGTATGGGGAGTGGGTATTTTTAAACTTTGAAGAAAGTAGTATAACATACTCACAATTTCTCTATAGTAAAAATAGCCATGGGTTAACTCAATGAGGGCAGACTGGAGTTCTTTCATTATACCAAGTTGTTATTAATAATATATTTTTATTTTGATCTTTTAGTACATATTGGTGTTTGTTGATTAAATCCTAGTACTATGCTGTATCACAATTGGTCTGAACTGGACTTTTTTGGTTACAAAAGATTTGGGACATTAATTTTTTTAAAATTTTGATAGTTGGTACTATAGTTGGTAAAAATGTTCCTGAATTATGAGATGAGGCAGATTTGATGAACAGAAATTAAAGCAGAAAGCATAAGATTGAGAGCAATAATTTATTAGAGAAAGAAAGTACAATGGCTTTGGAGTCATGAAGACTTATAGTTTATTTTGACATGTGCTTGTTATATGTATGAGCTTGGACAAGTTACATAACATTCTTGAGGCTCTATTTTCTGATCTATGCAATAAAGTAATTATTAGGATTAAATGAGAGAATCTATGTAAAATACCTGCCTGGTGACTGACACAGAGTAAATACTAGGTAAATTTTGGCTAATAATCAAGTGAATGACACTATGCACAAAAGTAACACCAAACAGGAGTCTGAGGAGAAGTTGGACGAGGGTACTCATGAGTACTCTGAGTACAAGAGTATATTCAAAGAAGGTTTCTTAGAGATTGTCCTATACCATTTTATAGTTGAGGAAAAGGGAATCCAGAGAAATGGAAAACTTTGTTGCCTTTTATTAGGCATTACAATTCATTAAATGGCAGTGATGAAACAGCATCTGGAGAATTCTCTGACCACAGCCTACAGAGTTCTTTCAGTCAAAGAAATACAATTTTATGAATTGTAAAAGAGAGCAGATTTGATGTGCCCTTACTACTATTAATTGTCATTTCTGATAATATTGCATATTCTGGATGCTTTTTGCACATGATCTCCTGTAATCCTCACAATGACTCTTGGAAGTAGGCATGGTTATTATCTTCTCCATTTTACAGATGAAGGAACTGAAGAACAGAAAGGTTTAGTGACTTGCTGAGGTCTTACAACTGGTAAGTAGAACAGGAATTTGAGTCTAAATCTGATTGACTCAGATTATCCTTTTAACCACTGTTCTACACTATTATAAAGGAAAAAAGATCATCTTGAAAAAAATGTCATTTTTTCAGGGCTATGCATACAGCTGACACTAGAGACAGGTCAAAATACATGATGTAGACATTTTCTTCCAGAGAGGATGCTTGATTTCCATTTTATTACTGTGTAATAAAAGTATCTGAGTAGGGCCTAGTACATTATTGCCATCTGCCTCTTTCCCTACTCTGTAAAGTGTGGGTAATTATACTTTAGCAAGATGTTTAGAAACTTAATTAATATTATTGGTTAGAGATTTGCAGATTAATGACCCAATTTTGCTCATAATAAACACATCTGGACATGTTTCACTGTTTTCCACAATTCTTAAAATAAGAAATCTTATTCATAATAGTATCAATTTAGTTTTGGTCATCATAATTAAATATTTGTTTCTGTACTTACTATCTGTAAACATCTGGATTAGGTAGTGGTGGTTCCTAGTACATAATTCTTGTCTTCAAAGAGCTTATAATAGATTTAAGGAGCAAGGGCATTTCATTGTATATTAAATAACAATTGACAACACTGAGATAATTGTAGTCACAAATGAAATGTGAGTTGTTAAGATGGAACAAACACAACATCTGCTTTGGCTGAGGAAGGAAATATCTTAATTTACAGAATTATAAGTTGAGATTATTATTGACTGAGAATACACTATGTGTACTTATTAAAGAGGAGAATATAATAATTAGATAGTTTTATTTCTCTGAAACTATTCAATATATTTAAAAGGTCACTAACCAGAATGCCTCTTCAAGGCAAGGATGTTTACTGTAAAATGGGTGATACATCAACCAGTGGGGTTTTTATATTTGGCAGTGGGATGCTGGAAAGAAACTGAGAGCAGAAGGAAATGATTCCCAATTCTCTGTGTGATGTGCATCACCAATTGTGGCCCTCTTGTGGATTGGGAACTTGAAATCAAGATGGATTATCAACAGGAGAAATTAGTACTATATATAATCAGTGCAGATAGTTAGCAGACCCTGAGAATGTGTAGTCTCAAATATTTGTTTTCCGAAATTTTAAAATAAATTCTCTGTTAAAGGTGATTTTACTACAAACTAGTTAGTAGGTTTTGCACTATTACACTAATTTGGGATCCTATTTACAATAGAAAAACCTTAAAAATAATTTGTTCAATTAACCCAATTCTGATATATGTGGGACAAAATAGCAACCTAGATTATACATTTAATTCTGCAATCTTAAAGGTGGCATTAAAGCCTTATACTAAGACCTTCATTTATTACCATTGTCTTCTCGCTAATTCAAAGAAGTAACATAATTTGAAGATCATGCTCTCTTGTGCATTGCTGCCAAATTACATCTCTTAGTTGGCAACCATTTACTTATCATCTCCAACATGAAAATGTACTATTAATTAGATCATTGAATCAACTTCCCCATTGAGAAAGAAAATGATCCACAGGGGATACAAAGAAAACTAACCTGTCAGTGAGCATATTTAGTAGGGAATCCTCTCTGAGTGATATGATGGACCAACTCCCCACTAGCCACCCTTTTCTGGAATCTCTTAGAAACAAGATAACTGCCATTGTTCTTCAAAGGTCTGGGTGCACTCATGCTTGACGGGAGCAGGAGAGACACTTGCATCCTTATGATTTTGTAAAAAAACCAGCATGGCATTTAGCATATTATATCACCATTCTTGTGTGCCTGTCTCTTCAGCTAGGACATATGTTCCAAGAAGGCAAGGGCTGAATCTTATTCATCTCTGTATTTTAGCACTTGGCACAATTTTTGGCATATTATCAGGACTTAATAAACATTTATAATTAGTGCCCAGTTTCCTTAAATGTTTTCCAATCCTGTGTTTTTATTTCTGAATAAACCATTTATTAGGAATGGTTTCTGCATTTGAGATAATAGCTGCATAATGCTCGTGACCACATCTTCATTTTTCTGGTTCTTGCAGTATGTACATTTCTAGTTCTATATATAATACATTTTAAGATGTATTCTATAATACATAGAAGTGAGTGATAATATCCTTTAAGAGTAATCCTTAATCTAAGAATATTTACCCAAAAGCTGCATTCTTTTTAAAATTCATCTGTAACTGTAAAGTCAATTCATGATGAAATCACCTGAAAGCAACCTTTTATCAACCACAGAGTTTGCCAAGTACACCTGTCCTAATTTTACATGTAGAATGTTCCTGTTGTTATAGAAAAGAAAATGAGAGTTCTCTGGACCTTATAGGAAGGGTTAAAACACAGTCATTAAAATTTAAAAATAAGAGCAATGGCTAAATTACAAGCCAATAAAAAAAGTTACATGCTCTGCATGATTTTTAATGGCTATATAGTAACAAGAAGGCTATTTAATTATGATAATTTTAATATATTTGGGGTCCAATATACTTTTATTCTTTTATTATTGTCACAGACTAGAACTATCAATTTATCGTAGTATGATTTTTTCATTTCAAAATTTAAAATTTATTTTTATTTGCAAAACTTCAAATAAAAACCGTGTATTTTTACATTTCCTGTGGAGGTCTATTAACTCTGTTTCCTGACTGTCGTAAAAGTCTTGGTTTAGAAAAGTCTTCAAATTATCAGCTAGTTGATGCCACTATTTTCAGATAAATTGTGATCCTGTTGATTTTATAGATGTAACATTGAAGCCCAAGGAGGTAGCAGACGTAGGAAAGGAATAGAAGTTAGATCTGATAAGCAACTTTCTCCATTTTTTTTTTTTTTTTACATCTGAAAACTCATGCTCAGTACAATTCATCTTTTCACTGCCCAAACCCTACTTTCTTTCTAGCCTCAAATACTCTTCTTTTTTTTCGCCTATATGCTAAAATAACTGTGGCATTTGGTCTCAGGCTATTTAATCTCTTAGGTGTTCATTCTATCTTTTGATTAAACCAAAAGACTCAGAAAGAGAGAGAAAGGAGTTTGCATCTACCAATTTATATTCCCTTATTAAAGATTCAGAAACATCTGGAATCAAGGCCTTAGATATTTAAAATTTCTATTATTTTAATACCCAATGGTATTCAAATGAAAGACTATTAATACTGATGATAATTTATATGTTAACCATCAATTCCTCAGGTATGTATTGAATCACTTTTAACATGGGAGAGAAAATTTAAAAAACTAAAAACACCTCATAAATTCTTTTGGAAGCTTCCTGCAATTTTTGACATTAACTGAAACAAAAGGAGAAAAAGGAGGCCACTTGAGAATGACATTAAAGTATTTGTCTCTTGGATAATATAGGCAATAATATCTTCTTATTCTACCCATACTGGTTATGGTGATGTCCACATCATGACATGAATTTATTCTTAGATAATGACACTCTTTATAATGCTGATAAAATTTATTGGCACTTGTTTATGTTTACTGTATTATCTTTCATCATGTATTACCCCTTTTCTTCAAGTATTTATACTCTCTAGTGTGATTCCATTGAATTTTCCCAATTGCAGGAAGAATAGGAGCATCCCATTTTATGTCCTATATACATCTGGTAAAAGTCTACAGCTTTATAAATAGCTGTCAACCCAATATACATGCTAATTACAAAATGAACCATTCTTTGTTTGGCCTCCCTTGATATCTTACTCTTCAATTATTTCCTTATGCCTCATTCTCTGCCAATTGATTTCTACTTTAACTTTCTCCACTGCAACTTTCCCCAGAATCTCTAGTCCCTCATCTCAAAATTCCCAAAACTCATTTAGTCTAATCTCTCTGGTCAGCGAAAAAAAAGTCTGGAATTCTACGGGATAATTTAGCTACTTCACAGAGATGGCACATATCCATGAAGATTTGTAAGTGATGAGTCAGCATGTCAGGTTCATTTTAAGATATCATTAGGAGAAAAGTCTAATCACTGAATAGATAAAGCTAAAACTTTTTAGGAGGTTCCATTAGAAACACCCTAGTGCTCAAGCAGATCAGGAATAAAATACTAGAAACCTGAGAAGAGTAGATGAAACTCCAAACCCAGCTGCCTTGAGAGCCATGCCACATGTCCCCTCTTGAACCCACCCCAGATTAGGCAAGATTGGGAGGAGGTGGAGCAGCCATGATGGAGTAGAGGGAGTGGCCCTTAGTCTAGAGAGTAGTATTAATAGAGACAGTGAATCTTCTTCTGTAATTTTGACTTGAGCTAGCATCATAACAATTTTGTCTTCTCTTAGCTGGTAAGATCTTAGTGTATACTATGTTGATTGAATACCATAATCAACCATGTCTTCCACTTTTGTGTCCCCCAGCACCAGTGATGATGACTTGAATAATATTGATGTTTAAAAATTGCTGTAGAAGAAAATAATTACACAATTTAAATAATTTGATAGAGAGCTAGGGTTCCTCAAAGCCCAAAATGACACAGTAGATACTTTTATTTGCTATTGAACGTCAGCTATTCTAACTTCTATTTCTGCATAGTTAATTTGCTGAAAAACTAAATATTGGTTGCACATTAACTTTCTCTACAACATCATTTTCACTTAGTTGCATTTTAATATTTTATCTTGACTTTGAGGTTCTTAATAAGAAAAAATCAAATACACGTTATTTCTACGTTTGTCATAAATCTTTAATTTGAATGTCATTACATAGGGTATTCAAATAATAGGTATTTAAAATGACAATGTTAATTGTCAAAGTCAACTTATAAGGTCTCACACAAGACAATTTTTTTAGAATTTATTTTAAAAATATTTCTGTCTTAAAAATTTAACATGCTTCTCTGATATATGAAATCAATACATTTCCCTTTTTGCCCTTGGTTCCAGAGAGCTCAGAATTACAACTTACGCAAATTGCATTGTTAATGTACTCCAACATTGTTGTGTTTATTTCCTCTTTCTTCCTTTCTTCTCAATTCCTTGTTTGATTTTTATTAAACATAGGACAATATATAATTTCAATACTTTTTCTCAAATCATTTTTTGAAAGATGATATAAATACAAAATTAATTCCTAAGACAGCTATATTATTCTCCTTTAAATGAATAAATAATGGTAGAAATGATTTTTAATAAATGATTTTGCAATATTTCTGCAGTATTAACAAAGTAAACTTAATATTTATTTAGAAGTTAATTAATCTTCTTTGTATTGATAAGCCACCTCCTTTAATGGCGCTATTACAAACATTCTTGTTTGAGTCTGCAGCACTACAATACAATAGCATTAACAGATGTCAATTTTAAAATGCCCATTCATTTTAATGGGAATTTAGATTTGAACTTACTTGTAACCATTTAGAGATTTGTACTCCTTGGTCACTTGTCCAATATGCCAATACTTAGCTTGAAGAACTGAAACTCAATTATAAGCCTTCTTGGTGTTAATCTTTATTATATACATTGAGTCCCTATTCTCAGAAACAGGGATTTCTAACTGGCCCCTTCAGAAAAACTAATAGACTACAAAATTTGAAGAATAGACAGTCATCTATAATTTTACAGCTGATTTTTTTAAAACATAGATTCATTTTTCTTAGCAACTATATTATTTTTATGAATCAAATAAATGATTAAATTCTACTTTATTGCTGATAAAAAACCCTTTTAAAAATAGATGGCTTCTTCATTAACTTCTCCCCTCCACCACACAGACAGACACACATAGAAACCCACAATGTTACGTTTATGCACAAGTGAGAGAGTAGAAGTTTTTTCTTCTACTCAGGAACAATACTAGTTAACCCCACTGCCCAAAGCAGTTAACCAGAGAATGAAATTCTGGGTACAAGTGTGAAAATGGAATGACAACATTATTAGTTCTAACTAATATATAGAAACATTACAGTAATTAAATAAAGAATTAAATATTCAGTGCATTGTGTACAGTTTTATTTTAAAAGTTGAAAAAAAATTTTAAATATTGTTTACTTTGTTTACTTTTTAATGTATCATCAGAATAATTGATTTTAGGCATCATTCTGCTGTCTTTTGTTTAATTTGGATATTTAATTTACACTACTTATATCCATGCATCAGAGGGAATCTGTTATGCCTCTTGCTCTCTTCCATTTTTCTGCTGCTTACTATATGTCTCCAAATAATATGGTACATTGATCTATTTCTTGATTGATCTACCTTAGATATTATTAATGACTAACTGATATAATAGGTAGGGATTACTACATATCAAACTCCCTCTCCCAAAACACACATATACACCCTTTTTTTCCTACACTCTACTAGTTCAGCTATGTCACTAGTAGCCAGTTTGGGTTTTGGTATTTTTGGTAACAGCTTTCAACTACACTTTTAGTGTATTTATACTTTTGTGAGTGTGTGTGTGTTCATTCAAGAGCAGTAGCACACTTCAATTTCCTTAAGAAGAAGGTAATAGCTGCCATAGTTTTACTATCTCCTTAACTACTTACATTTGCACTTCTGTTATTTGTACATATATTTTTACATTGTCAAGTTTGATGGCAGATTTATTGTATGAACCACTTTATGTGGAATTGCTTGCATACATGTACATGTACATATGTGTATTATGTCATTACCAGCAGGATGTTCCACCACGTTAACTGTAATTATTTCTGATAGTGGTATTTCATGTGACTTTTCATTTCTTGATGGTTTAAAGGAAACCATTCAACAAAATAATTGGGGTGGAACTAGAAGAAATAGACAAGCTTTATGATTGTCACCTAGAAGAGTGAGGTGGAATGGGCATACTGATCTACATTGTCCTGGGCATGGAGAGAAGTGTCAAGCTTCATGAATGACCTTTCATGTAGGCAATATGGAGCTGAGGAAAATAAAAATTTCCATGGTCAAGGAAATTGTAAATTTGGAAATATTAATTCCTTTTAAAGATACGTGTTTTTACACATTTGAAGAATTAGAATAAAAATAAAAAGACATTCAAATATATTACATAACAAAGCTTAACACATGGGAAACTATCAATGAAGTTCAACAAATTTGAAAAGACAGAAAAATAGCGGTAGGAAGTATACAAAATACACCACAAACTTCGCTCATGCCATGAACTCTCCTACTTCACCTGATGTTTGACTTTTCTGTTTATTTCCAGGACCCTGGGCAGTATAGACCAATATGCCCAGTCCAATAACTCCTGTGGGGAGTCATCATTCACAGCTCTTTTCCCAGTTTTTCCGCTGATAGTTTCCCTCCAATCAATGTTGATTAAAAGTATAAAAAACACACAAAAATGGTAAATTGATTTTGCATTTTGCAACCTGTTCAATATATTTATTTGTTCTTGAAGCTTTTGTGTAGATTTCATAGATTTTAACAATCTAAAAATTAAGATAATTTAAGACAAATTACCTGCTTTCCAATAACTTACCTTTATCTTCTTTTCTTTCCTGTGGCAATGGCTAGAACAATATTGAATAGGCATGAATGAAAGTGCTGAGAGTGAACATTCTTGCTTCAATCCAGGTCTTAGAGAAAGAGCATTATATTTTTCAGAATCAAGTATGATATTGTTTCTGGGTTTTTTCATAGACACCTTTCATCAGAGAAAGGTAGTTCCATTCCATACCCAATTTGCTGATATATTTTATCATGAATGGAACACAAATTTTGTCAAATATTTTTCTGCATCTATTGAAATGATCATGGATTGCCTTTTTAGTCTGTTAATACAAAGAATTATATTTTTAAATTTGTGAACGGTAAACAAATGTTGCATTCCTGAAATAAACCATGAAATTGGTAACAGTGTGGTATCTTTTTATATATGGTAAGTCTTGATCTTTTTAAATGTTTGTTAAAAATTTTTGCATGTATGTTCCTAAGACATATTTATATGTAATTGCATTTTCTTGAAATGTCTTAATCTGAATTTGGTATCAGAGTGCTGCTGGTCTCATAGAATTAGTTGGAATGTTATTTCTTCTTTTACAATTTTTGGTAAAAGTTTATATAGAAATAGTATTTTTTTTCTTTAACAATTTTATGTAATGCACCAGGGAAGCCGTCTGGAGCTAGAGTTTTATTGTAGGAAGGTTTTCAACTAAACATTCAATTTCTGTAATACACGTAGGGCTATGCTGACTATCTATTTCTTCTTGTGTGGACATTGTTTTTTATTTGTCCTTTTCCCAAGAATTTGTCTATTTCATGTAACCTGTCAGAAATACTGGAAAAATATTTTTCATAACATTCCCTTCTTAGCTATTTAATATCTGTAGAATGTGAAATCATATCACCTGTCTCTTTCCTGCTACCAATTATTAATGGCTTCTTTCTGTTTGTCCTGATACATCTGGAAATAGGTTTGTCAATTTTATTCATCATCCCAAAGAACTAGTTTTAGGTTTGATTGATTTTATTTTTTTCTGTTTTCTAATTCATTGATTTCATTCTCACTCTGATTTTTATTACTACCTTTATTCTTTTAACTTTGATTTTGTTTGTTCTTTTGCTAGTTTCTTTAGACAGAATGTGAGGTCTTAAATTTCAAACATTTCTTCTTCACTGATATAGATGTTTGTGCTATAAATTTCTCTTTAAGAACTACTTTGCCGTGTTCAATAATATTTTACATATTATGATTTTAATTATCTTTTATATAAAATATTTTCTAATTTTTCTTATGATACTTTTCATGGATAACTTAGAAGTGTATCATTTAGTTTTCAAATCTTAAAGATTTTTAAATATTATTTTGAAATTGTTTTTCAGTTTAATTCCACCAAAGGAGAACATACATTGTTTTTCTTTTACATTTACTTAGACAGCTTTACAACTCACAATATAGTCTATGTTGGTAAATGTATAGACAAAATATAGTTGTGGATTTGTCTCTTCTTACAGTTCTATTAGTTTTTGCTTTATGTGTTTTGAAGCTCTGTTTTAGGTGTGTAAATGTTGGGAATATGTATGTCCTCTTTTATAACTAATTCTTTTTTATATGCAATGACCACTTTTCCATGAAAATACATACTTTTTCTCTGAAATCTGCTTTACATGATATTAAACAGACTATAGTTTTTTTAGATTAGTGTTATCAGGCATATCTTTTTCTATCCTTTTACTTTATTTGTGTCTTTATATTTTAAGTGTGTATCTTATATGACATATGGAGTTAGGTCTTACTTATTTAGCCAATCTGATGTTGTCTGCCTTTTAACTGAAATGTTTCACATTTAATGTGAACATTGATACAGTTGGATTGAAATTTACCATCTTACTATTTGTTTTCTTTTTTGCTTTGTTTTTCAGTTCAATTTCTCAACAATACACTTTCATTTTTCTCTCCTGCCCTTTTGAGCTATATTATCATCCACATTTTACTTTTACATGTTACAAATTCCAACACTTTGTTATCACTATTGATTTAAATAGTCAATTGCCCTTCAAAAGTATTTGTATAATAAAAAGTAATTGTTTATATTTACCAGTTAAAAAGTTACCATTTCCTGTGCTCCTCAGTCTTCTGTACCAGATGGATTTCCGTCTGGTATTGTTTTGCTTCTGGCTTAAAGAACAGTACAGTAATAATTTTTGGTCCTGTGTGAGCGCCCATCATTTTTTCCTCTGCTTCTTTTGGGTGGTTCCTTCATGAGCTTTGAGTAATCTCCTCATATCCATGTACCCCTTTGTACTCAGATGAGGACTTTAAAAGTATACTCTGCAGATCTCTGGCTTTCTCTCTCTATGTAACTCTTTTCTCTCTTGTACTCTGTACTGCAAACTGTAGCCAACTTGACCTTCTCAAATTTCTGCTGAAAGGCTCCTATTTTTAAAAACAGAATTAAAAGTTAATATGTTTTAAAAAGATATGACGGACCGGATAGGAAGTTTCCCCAAGTAGAATTCCTTCAGTGCTTTCATCAAGGCTCATGAAAATATTGTATAGTTTAATTTTGAAGCAACAATTTATCTTGCTCTACATAGGTATAATATTGTGAGTATCACTGCATCAAGGCACAAATTATTGATGCAAGAGATGGCTAGGCCAGAAAAGATTCCGTGAGTCAGGAGAGCCTGAAATTAAAGTATTTTCATCATAGAGAATACTATGGCTTTAATGGCAAAAAGTAGGCCAATTGGCACTTTGAAACCCACAAGAGTGGTCAGTTGATCTTTTGTGTTTCCTGATATTACAAGGAGGTGCTTGTCCGTGGCCTACTTCTCATCTTTATGCATCATGATAAAGGTGACATTCATGTGGTCTTCACTAGAGATTATGCTCTTAGTTCCATGAACAACAGGTGAGAAATAATTTCTTCACTGAGAAATATTATTCTTCATCCACTTTAAGAATAATATGCCGGTTGTCTTCATATACAAGTTATGAGTTGGTATGCCAACAAGCCCTGAATCTCAGGAGTGTATACGTCACAGGGATGGTACGATCAGTGCCTGCTGTGCATATTATATTTGCAACAATTTTGGTCACAACTGGGGCTTGGCTTTATTTTTTTTATGTTCCCAGTCATAAGGGAAATGTGGGTAAAATGTAGTAACCCAGTTGGCTGCAGCAATCTACAGGCATTAATCACGATTAGAAGTTCCAACAGATTGCTACTGATTTTGCCACAGTCACTCTAAACCGTGTAAATGTCTTCCTCTCCATGTACACTCTCACCAGTTTCCACAGCTATCTCCCAGTCGCCCAATTTTTCAGTAAACATTTTGCCTAATTCCAGTCCCAGGCAGTAGGCAATTTTCTGACATAAGTCCTGGTAACAGCTGCAGGTAAAGATTTTGCTATTTGGCACTTTGACCATCTAGGTGGCAACATTTCACTCAAGCAGCACTGCTTGTGATGCAGACAAAATCAAAGTCATACCACAGACTACGTTATGTTTTGACTACATAATTATTGTTCACTGTACAATCAAGTAGCACACAACTATCATTTTACCTTGTTCCTCAAAATAAAAAGAAATTGTTTTGAATTAATTTTGAATATAGAGAAAAGTTGCAAAAATAATATGGAGAGTTCCTATACATCCTTTACTCTGCTTCCTTTATTATTAACACTGCATGCCCATAGTACAAAACTAAGAAATTTACATTGGCACATTATTATTAACTAGTTTACAGGCTTTATTCAGATATAATAGCTTTATTGAACAATATTTTTCTTTGAGTTTCTTAATGAATTTTTTCATGAATTTTTGACGTATTTAAGAGCTTCTCAATGCATATTTAAAGAAAAATGATTGATAATAATATAAAATCTCTAAAACTCCCCCACTGTTTTTCTTCAGAAATCCTCCTCCTTCATCTTCCATCTGGACTAAATTCTCTCTAGGCCTGAGCATCTCTGGCACCCTGGATTCTTCTTTATTGCTCTCCTAGTTTGTACCCATTGTTTCCTGAATATTGTATTACTGTTTTTCTCATTTTTCACCTCTTTAGGTAGAACACATCTGAAATAATTTTAGAAGAAAAGAGCAAGGGAGATAAACTGTGTGAGTTCATTCCTGTCTGAAACATATGTATTTCTAGCCTCACACTTGGGTTATAGGTTAGTTGGGTATAGGATTCTAAGTTGAAAATTGTTTTCCTACAGAACATTGAAGTTTGTTTTCCTTCTCTTAGTTTTCATTGTTGAAGATGATAACTTTGATGCTAGCTTCATTTTCACTAAGAGATCGAATTGTTTTTTTCTGGAGGTTTTTTTTTTTTAAGTTTTTTACTCTGCAGTTGGAAAGTTTACAATAAAGTGTCTACTTCTGTTTCTTTTTCATTAGCTGTGCTGCACACTTAGGGATTTTTAGTCTTTAAAATCTCTTTCTTGCTTTCTGAAATTCCTCTTCTTCTCATAGCATCATGTTCTTTTTTATGGTTGTAATAACTTCTTAAAACTTTCGGATTATACGATTTGGAGCTTAGAACAAAATCTTGTATTTATTATCTCTGTTTCCTTGTGATATTTC
Source organism: Pongo abelii (assembly GCF_028885655.2). Lineage (NCBI taxonomy): Eukaryota > Metazoa > Chordata > Mammalia > Primates > Hominidae > Pongo > Pongo abelii. The sequence continues at coordinate 66,746,490 of NC_071996.2, read as the reverse complement.
TCTCGCTCTCTCTCTCTTTTTTTTTTTTTTTTTTTCTGTAGCCCAGGCTGGAGTGCAGTGGCATAATCTCAGCCCACTGTAACTTCTGCCTCCAAGATTCAAGAGATTCTCCCTGCTTCAGTCTCCAGAGAAACTGGGACTACAAGTGTGTGCCACCACACCCAGCTAATTTTTGTAGTTTTTAGTAGAGTCGGGGTTTCGCCACGTTGGCCAGGCTGGTCTCGAACTCCTGATCTCAAGTGATCTGCCCACCTTGGCCTCCCAAAGTGCTGGGATTACAGGCTTTAGCCACCGTGCCTAGCCAGATATTTCTCTTTCAGATTGAAGAATTTGATCAAATGTCTGGTGGTTCTTAGTAGCTTATTCATAGTTAAGAATGAAATGAGGAAAAAAATCTACTTTTCCATTGTCAGACTTCACTACACAGGGAGTTGTCAAGGAGTCAGCTATTATTCTGGGCACACATCCTGCACTACAAAATAAAAATACCTTTGTTCTGTGCTCTCAAGGTCTGCACAGCTAACCTAGCTTCAATACATACATAGTTTGTTCATTTTCTTTCTTTCTTTCTTTCTTTCTTTCTTTTTCTTTCTTTCTTTCTTTCTTTCTTTCTTTCTTTCTTTCTTTTCTTTTCTTTTTCTTTCTCTTTCTTTCTTGCTTGCTTGCTTGCTTTCTTGCTTTTCTTTTCTTTTCTTTTTTTTCAGTCTTGCACTGTTGCCCGGGCTGGAATGCACTGACACGATCTCGGCTCACTCTAACCTCTGCCTCCCGGATTCAAGTGACTCTCCTGCCTCAGCCTCCGGAATAGCTGGGACTACAGGTGCCTACCATCATGACCAGCTAATTTTTGTATTTTTAGTAGAGATGGGGTTTCACCATGTTGGCCAGGCTGATCTCGAACTCCTGACCTCGTTATTTGCCCGCCTCAGCCTCCCAAAGTGCTGAGATTACAGGCGTGAGCCACTGCGCCCGGCCTCGTTTTTTCATTTTCTTTAAGTGAACATTTGTTTCATTCTTCTTTTGTTTTCCTTTTCCCTGGGGTTTAAACATCTGGTTGCTTCAGTTCTGTGCACAGAAGTGGGAGGAGAAGTGACAATTTAATTGTTATGTTTATTGATTTTCCATTAGACCTCTTGATTTCAAGTTCTTGTTCATTTTTGTCCCCAGTCATTCTTTGCCCTTTTAAACCCCAAGTTTCCCTTTAAAGTTTTGCTGGACTTACGGACTCTTCTTTCTGGCATGAATCTAAGCAGTGATTTTGCTTGTCCTGCTTTATGAGTCACCAGTTATCTATCTGCTTTCCACTTTGCAAATTTTTTTTGGGGGGGGCATTTGAAATTGTTTTTTCACTCATATGCTTGTCTCCCATTTTGTTTTTACGTGTGATTGGTTTCTGCCTTTAAGTATCTAGTATTATTTCAATTGGATCTTGGAGGGGTGAAGAGAATCAACCATCTTGACATAACAGCCATAGATTTGTGTTTTGAAAAGATTATCCTTGCAGCGCTAAGGTGACTAGATTGAGGATAAAGGAAGAGAAAAAGGAGAAACCTTTTAGGAGTGTTTTGCTAATGCAGGAAAGGCATTATGAAAGTTGAATGGCATAGTGGCAATGAGCAGGGTGGAGAAAGGAGAGAGTCTAGAAGTTAAGGAGACCGAATAGACAAGACTTAATGTCAGACTAGATGGAAGAGTATATTAGCTTGCTATTGCTGTCATAACAAATTATCACAAATTTAACAGCTGAAACAATATTCATTTGTTATCTTGTAGTTCTGTAGGTAGAAATTCAATGGGCTTAACTGGGTCTCACAAGGCTGAAATCAAGGTGTCCACAGGGCTGGGGGCTTTATGTGAAAATTGTTTCCAGGCTCATTTAGGTTGTTCACTCAGTCCAGTCCTAAGTCGTTTCTTGCTGTCATCTGGGGACTGCTCTAAGCTCCCCTCAGCCTCCTTCTCATCCTTATCTGTAGCCTCCTACATCTCAAAACCAGCAGCCTCCAACATCTCAAAACCAAAAAACATCAGATTCTTCTCACACTGCCTCATCTCTCTGACTGGCTCTTCTGACTTCCTCTTCTGTTTATAATGGCCCAAGTGATTGCATGGATCCTCCTGGATCATCCAGGATCATCTCCCTATTTTAACATTGTCTGATTAGTAACCTTAATTCCATCTTCAATGTCCCATCACAGAAGTTCCTAGAGTAATGTTTGACCAAATAACTAGGGGGCAGGAGTCTTGGGGGTTATTGTTAGAATTTTTTCTATCACTAATAGGATAACTAAAAGAGGGAAATAGAAGATGACTCCAGGTTTCTAGTTTGGATGGTGTCCCTTAATTAAATCCCTCAGTGTCCAAGTTTCCATTATTTTTCGTCTGATACACACATACTCAGCATCACAGCATAAGGAAGACCCTTGACAAATGCTTAATTTTTAATCCTGGATAGATTACTACCAATGAATCATTATCTATCTTTTTCCTATTAATCTCAAACGAAAAGCTATACTAGAAACCTAAGAATACAAAGAAGTAAGCAAAAAAACAGCTTTAAATTTGGTACCGAACTCAACAGCTTTCTCTTATTTGGCCCTTTCCTGAAGCTTCTTAGCTTTTTAGAGTTAAAGACCACATCTCAAACAGAAAGCATTTCCAGAGAAAATAAAATTCGAGGGCAGAAAATTATTTGGGTACCAAATTCAAAGTTCACAAGTATTCCAAAAACTTACAGTCACTAAGGCCTGCCTAAAGTCTCTTTTAGCTGTTAAAGAATTATGTAAAATTCTTTTCACTCAGAAGATAAGTATTCTACTCCCACCACTCAATGTTTTAATTTCTGTTTTGTCTATCTTTATCTATCTGTTTTGTCTATCTTTATCTCTCTGTTTACTCCACATAATAGCCCACAGACTATCAAGCTCCCTTCCTAGGGGAGATGGGCTGGTAGAATGGAAGATGAAGACGGGTACATGAGAAGAAAAAAGAGAAGATAGAAACTGATATCATATAAATAGACATTATTGATATATACTTTCTTCTCTACATAGTTATATTGTTTCTTTAAAAAAGAGACAGAAATAAAAACAAAGGCTTGTCTTTATGACCTTGGAATCAAAAAATGTGTCTTTGTGTGGTGTGTGTGCATGTGTGTGTGTGTGTGTGTGTGTCAGTGTGTGTAAATTAGCATTTGTCCATAGATATTTTTGTAAATCCAGCAAGACAACATAACCTGGTTGGCTTTGAGAGTGGTTGAATAAACTGCTTTCTATAAGCCAGATATTGTATTTGGTCAAGATATAAACAAACTTGTATCTTCTTTAACAATAGTACTTTTGCTTTTCATAGAGAAGGAGTGTCCCCAAGGAACCTGCCTCCATGCCATGGCACAGCCCTCTCTGTGGACATGAGATTGCTATCTGCTGGATGCTTTTAACAGGGCTAATTAAGTTCATTCACAAATCCTCTCTATTAAAGACTTCACACTGAAATATCTCTAAACATGCAATAGAACACTATTATTGAAATGTCTTTGTTTCTAATCACAATACCAGGGTGATAATTAAAGACATTACAAAGTGCCCTCATGAGGGTAAGGATTAAGAACGTCATCACTATCTGCTACAACACTGCAAGAGGACCTTTTTGGGCAACAGTACTCCATTAGTGCAGATGATAGGAATGATTTTGTAAAAGTCTAGACTCCACAAATTTCAGATACTATATTCTGAAATTTGTAAATGTCTTGTTATGTAAGCCATTTTTGTTAATGCTATTCAGAGTATAAATGCATACAGATTATGTGATAGAGCCTTTCTTTTAACAATCCTTCTGCTTGTAATTGCCAAATAATTTCTTAAAATAAAAATCAATCCTCTAGATGTTTAAGCCAATCTCCTTCTTATTTTTAAAAGTGCTATGCATAGGCTGTGCTAAAATACTTGTATTGGGAGAGCTGTTGTTGAAAAGTTACCACGCTAGATTACATGAAAATATTGCCAAGCCATTTCTAGAAAGATTAAGAGTGGGAAAATACAATATATCTTAATTGGAATCTGTTACTATATTTTACATGCCATTTTAATGTCTTCTTTTCCTCGAGTTTTAAATAGAAAAATTTTGTTTTGATACCTAAGAATTTCAGAGGAGGCATTTCTCACATTCTCTGTGAAGTCAATTTAAAAGTACATTAGCAATGCATGTTGATATAGTCAGGGAATCAAGATGTGAAATTTTCAACATATTTCTTTGAAGGTAGACTCTTCAAGTGATTACTGTGAAAGTAATTTATTCCAGCCAAACACACTTCCACATATTGTTAACAGTACTATGTGCTTCAACTCATTTAACAGCTTTTTAATTCAGTAGTTATTCCGATTTAATAGAGCCATTTCTTCATCATTTTGCATTTAGTGATAAATGGTGCCAGAATTTATGATAAATTAAACTGCAAAGGACCATGTTAAAGTTATCTTAAGGGTTTCACATAAAAGGAATCAGCACCTATTTTGTTCAGAACAGCCACCTGAAAGTTCACGTGGTGAAAAGTGCTTCTTGCCAGGTATAAACTATGCGATCTATTTGAAAGTTAAGTTTTAATTATACTTTTCCCTCACCACTTACCTTTGGCAGTGGCCATCCAGCTGGGGGACTAGCAACACAGACGCTTTAAACTAGGGGTTCTTTCTTGTTTTAATATTGGTTTAACAAGTGGAAGAACATTCAGGTTGAAGCTTTGATGAAAAATCCTTACATAACAAGCCACCAGATACAGGGGGCAACTTTGTAAAAGTTTGGTGAAGAGACAAGGCATCACGGGGCTATGGAAGAGATAAATTGGGCAGGGCCAAGTGTTGGGAGAGAGGAGAGGTGTAGTTGGACAGCCCTGCCAATTACTGATCCTATTATCCTTTCTCCCTCCTCACTAATGCACTGGCTGAAGAGCCACTGCAAAGGGATATGAGAGGCTGAATTCACAGGCCTCTTCCTTTCCTTCCTTCCCATAGGCACATTTTATAAATGAAAAAAAAAAAAAAGATTCCTTGACTAAAGTATTGAAAATGGTTTGCAGCCATTAACTCTACCATTTTCCAGACCTGTTAAAATGTATAAACTAGCTTAATTCGGTTTTTTCCCTCGCTCACCTATACTCCCATGCAGGCGAGCTGGATAGTCAAACAAGGCAAACTGTGTTAGGACAGAGATCACGACAGACCTATGTAAATGAAAGACTCTGTCCTTAAGGTTAAAAACCTTAGGTCACTCTTGACAACTAATGAGAGACCAGGGAGAACCTGCCCACAAACACATTCATTTGTACCAGAAGATAAATTTCGGCCCCCAAAACAGTCATGAATAACTTATCTGTGTCCATAACTATAGGCAAAACATTTGCAAGGGTGTGAGGAGTGCAATCTGCATTTCCTCATTTGTGAAAAACACTTCCTTAGTATTCACCTTCGAGTTTTCTGAGTTAGAATTTTCCTGTTACTTTGTGATTGCCTATTTGCCATAAATTTTCCTTCATGGAGCACCTTTTATTAAGAGCCTATTATGTGAGGGGATACTGGTGTACAAAGACAAAAGACATGGTCTCTTCTTCAGAGAAGCACCTAGTCTGATATATAATAATAATAAGTAGGTATCAAAGCAAATTCTGTGTTCATCAAGGTGGAAGAGTAAGTTGCAAGCTGTGTTAGTGTTGAACTACCAAAAAGAGCAATTGCTTGATTATTTAAAGGAAAGTCTAAATACTTTTGGAAAATAGCCCCAAACTCATTAACCCTACCTTGTAACTCTGCTTCACCTCTTTTCTTACTCTCAACATTTGTGTATGCATTTGTGTATCCATCTATGTGTATATTCATGTCTATCTGTTGCTGTCTATTATATAGCATTAGCAGCAATTATTAGGCACTATCTCTGTGCCAGGCAGTGGAGTAAGAACATTGTATGTCTCGTCATATTTAATGAAAGAAAAAAAATGATGGATTGAGAATTTGAATGTTCGAATCACAAAACTAGAAGTAGAATATTTTATATCTCTATTTTTAAGTCTTTAAAATGAGAGGAGTCCATTCTAAGGCCCTGTCCAGTTATCACAAGTCTAAAAAGTTGTGATTCCTGATGATTTCCTATATGTTTCTTTCACAAGGAGGAGATAATGCTTTATTTTGTTAACTCTCTAACATTCCCTGCTGTATGGATACTTTTTAAGAGAAATGGAATTGAATAACAGGCTACTTTTAAAAGCTTCACCCTTAATAGGTGGATTAAATTTGAGGACTAAAACTGTATAGGGTTTTAAAAATAAAAATTATAACAATCATATGTATGTAGAAACAATTTTACCAGATAGAAACATTTTTTATTTCTCGATGATTTCCAAAAGGTGTTCCATTAGCCACAAATTTTTTATAGATGAAATATTTGGCCTTTAAAAGTGTGATTTTTAAACTCCTAAAATATTCATGAAATTAGTCCTGCAACAAAAGCAACAATTTTAGAAGCATTAATATACATTACTTAACCTGAAAAATAGAATACAGAAGATTTTCTGTTCATTAAGTTGCCCATTGCACTGTCCAGGGCCACTCGTCTACCTTCTTGCTGTGTATGTTGCTTGTTACATTTTTCTGGGCTGTTTATTCCGCAAAGGGCAATTGCAAAAAGAGTTTGAAGTAGTTTTTAGTGCTAGGCTATTCTCTAGCTTAAGTTCATGCCCCTTGGTTCTCATATTTAACAGAAGCTCAGATAGCCTGCAGCATCTGTCCTTTTGGTTCCCTTCAGGATTGTGTACATTTCTTTGTCATATCGTCATTTCTCAAACCACAGAGTTTCTTTAAATAGCAGCCCTGTCCCAGTAGTATTATGGGAAACCACATGCTATAATTTGAAAAACATTCTTTTCAAAGTACATTGTCATAGTTGACTTAAATATTTGAGACATATATTATATTATATTTTCCTGTTAAACGGAAGTTGAGTATAACCATGTTTTCTGCAATGAAATAAAAAAGAGGATAGTGACTACTTTTTTTAGTCCATATTTGGTTAGTATGATCAATTTCATTGATTAGGTGAGAACACAATCTCCCCAAAATAATCAAAACACAAAGCAAATTTGGCCACTTCACAAAAGGTGAAAAATAAAATCCAGCCACTTATTTACAAGAGTAGTACTTACATATATTTTCATACCATTGTGTTGACATAGTCCAAATAAATAAATACACACATCTTACATAAACAAATAAATATGTCACAGTTTACATCTGTCCTTTAGAGCACAAAAGAATAATTCCAGGAGCATGAAATTCATCTTCATCACTTCCTCTGTTCCTAAGTTTAGAAAAGTTATCTTTAGAGATAATAATTTTAAAAGAGCCTTATTAGTATGATGTACTGTTTTTTGACTTAAGGAAAATTTGACACTATACCAGATGTTTAGGTTTTGAAAAGCTCTTAAATGTTTTCAACTTTATTACTCACAGGCAAAAAAAAAGTCTATGGAAGATTAAACAATGTTCCACTTTTGATCTGGAGACCGTGATGAAGTATAATCAGACTCGAAGCCTGATACTTTTTATATGTTCAGTTTTTCTGTAGGCACATTTATAAATGGATAATTCTTTTGAGATTCTTCTTGTTCAGTCTCAGTGTTTTTTGTTCTTTTTTTCACAGTGAATTGCAAAATGCCATTTAACTTCAAAGTTGCTAATCGTACAACTGCCCAGCTACCCACCCTTTTATTGACTGCCTTTCCTTGGGTTTTTGTTTCACCAGCCAGATTCTCACCTTGCTGCACATTGTTTCAACTCAGCCATCAATCTATAAAGCGGAGAAAACTTTCTAAGTCCTGATGCCTCTAGTAGCATTTTACTTACCACTTTTTTCCATCCTCAGAGAAAAGCTCTATCTGAAATGTCTGAAGTGGCTGTTGATGGTGTCTTCACTGCTGCTCCATGGCACCCTTTTTTGAATACTATCATCTAAAATCTCCTGAAGTCCAGGAAAGTCTTGTCAGACTGTTTCAGCAATGTTTATATTTATTTGCTTCGATGTCTATCTCTCCCTTCCTACCTCTGTCCTCTATTTTTTCCTTTCTTTTTAATTTGTGACAGTGAAGTTTTTGGTAATATTTTTATGGTAGGCACACAAGGACACACGAGTAAACATGAATATATTTTGGTTTGCTTCCTACATCCTAATTTTTGGAAACTACTGGTATTTTTGACCACGTAATTATTTAATATATCATATTTATTTAACTTAAAATGTCTGTATGTTGATAATCTATATGTATAAAATTTATCTGCACTTGCACACATAAAAAACACATACTTATATATATGGTTCTCCTAAAATAAATGTGTATATATATGTGTGTTTGTTTTGTTGCAGGAAAAATATAATTTTACTCAAAATTAATCATGTCTAGTATATACCAAGAAAGTGCTTCAGAAATCAGAGATTAAGAAATATCTACCTGGCCAGGAGTGGTGGCTCATGCCTATAATTTCAGCACACTGGGAGGCTGAGGTGGGCAGATTACTTGATGTCAGGAGTTTGAGACCACCCTGGCCAACATGGCAAAACCCCGTCTCTATTAAAAATATAAAAATTAGCTAAGTGTGGTGGCCCACACCTGTACTCCCAGCTACTCGGGAGGCTGAGGCAGAATTGCCTGAACCCTGGAGGCAGAGGTTGCAGCGAACTGAGATTACACCACTGCACTCCAGCCTGGGTGACAGAACAAGACTCCATCTCAAAAAAAAAAAAAAAAAAGGAAAAGAAAGAAAGAAAGACAGATCTAGCTATAAATCACCCACACAAACACATTTAAACACACACACACGCATGCACTCACACATATAATATGAAGTACATATTTATTATATGATATTTTATAAATGCATCATATATGAAATAAAGGCATTCAGGTTCTTCTTTCCTCTAGTGGGAATTTTAATCTGCACTGATCCAATCATGTATTTCAACACATTGTGTAACTTCTGCAAATACTGGCCTCTTTTCACAAATACAGACAAACCCAGAAGTATGCTGGTGATATCATCCCAAGATTCATAAAAGTCAGTTGCATTATTTTCGTGTTGGCCAGGTTTTGGCAGTGTCATTTAAATAATTAGAAAGTGAATAGATTCATTCCTCTTATACCTTTTATCTCATAACAGTAATTCATAAGGAGAGGCCAGAGTACTAAAACAGGCGACAGAAGCTCTACAGGAACAAAGAAAACGCATTGAAATTTTCTTGGAAGATGGAATCATGTAATTTACTGAGCCATTGGTATTCAAGATGTTTTTTATTTACATGATGTAAGATTTTGGTTCATTTCTAATGCTAAAGACAATAGTTCTTGAACTGTTTATTTAAAATTTCAGATTGACCAGTATGCGTATTATGTTAATGGTGAAAATACCATGGCCTTCAAGATATATACTTACCTAGCAACAGAAGTTCGGGTATCAGGTCTATGTATCAGAGTTAAAAGAGTTTTGATAGAGCCCATATGATGATAGATGGAATATAGAACAGAATCACTAAGTGTTAAGAATTGTATTTTTTAACTCATTTTTCTTTAGAAGTTTGAATAGGGAAAGATAGACAAGAATAAAGATAATATGCTAATAAACTAATATTTTTAAAGTCAAAATTATTTCAATATATTGAAACTTGAAAGTGTAATATAATAACTTGGGAAAATATTTTAATTTAGACACTAACTATTTGTTCATAAAAATACCCTTAACTATAAAGGTGAAAATTAATTTAGAAATTCAGAAAATACATTATTATGGAGCTGAAAATCTAACTGTAGTGTGTATAACATAAACTTTTTCTATTATAAGCTAGATATTATAAGCTAGATATTATAAACTAGTTAGAATAAAATTTGATTTATTTAGCTACTCCACAAATCATAAATTGTAACTATGAATTCCAGCTATATAACTTATGAATAGGATTTAATCTTTTAAACTATTTATTGAAACGTTTTGAATGGAAACAGATTTTAATGAGCTATCATATTTTTTGCCATTGAATTTTGCAGTAAATTCAAGAGCAGTTAATATGCAGCTATATTCTACATGCTACTAGCCAATCTTTTAAATTACTATCAAAATTGTATTCATGTACCTTATTATATTACTTGTGTGATTTTTTAAAAATTTGTTAAAATGTATTTAATGAGTTCCTATTCTTTGCTAGATAGTATGGGTATAGATGAAACAGCAATTTAGTCAGTGGTATAAAGCAACAAAGTTGGGCCATCTGAAGACAGAAAAAATAAAAGCATTACACATATACAATTTTCCTTTTTTCCATTGTCCATCTTGCACCTCTCCATAGTACTGTGAGACCAGACAAAAATTTGATTCGCAATTTTTTCAAAATTTTGGCTGCTAAAATTATTGCCTGCAATGCTCTGAGTACCGTAAATAGTAAAGCATTGAAAGGATGGATTTTGGAGACTGTTTATATGAGTATGATGGAAAGAAATGAGTAATTGTGCATAAAAGTCATTGCATGGGGGAAGTAGAATGAAGACAGAGATTTCAGACATACTCTTTAATCACAGACACTTGGTCTTTGAGCACCAGAAGACCTTTAATTAAGCTCTATTTTCTTGGTGGTGGGAGAACTTCCCCACCAGGAGAGTTTCCTGGCTTTTACAAGTAAATTTAATGATTCTGCTTGTAGGTAGATTCCCGAGGAGAAGCACTGGAAATTAACATACAACATAAATGTGTCATAAGGAAAAGTTGCAAATTGTGGCTTATAATGAGTTATCTGTAAATAAATACACATACTTCTATCAAGAACCCTTTAAAATAATGAGAATTATTTGAGATTATGTGTTCTGCAATTGGCAATTTCAGTTTCAGAAGAGAAAATTATTTATAGTATTGCATACTTTTCATTAAAAGTGAATGACAGAAAAGAGCTTTTTGTGGCCTATGAGGCAAATGTATTATTTACAATAGACTGTGTAAATGTTTTATTTATCTATTTCCTTTCTCTTTTTTATTGTAGGAAAAACATTTAACATGAGACACACCTCTCTTAATAAATTATTAAGTGCACTGGAGAATATTGTCAATTATAGGCAAAAGGCTGTACAGCAGATGTCTAGAACTTATTCATTTCATGTAACTGAAACTTTATACTCATTAGATAGCAACTTCCGATTTCCACCTCTCCACGGCCCCTGGGAATGACCTTTCTTTCTACTCTCTGCTTCTATACATTTGGCTATTTTAGAGATCTCATATAAATAAATAGAATCATGCAGTATTTTTCTTTCTGTGACTGTTTATTTCAAAGAGCAAAATGTCCTCCAGTTTTATCCATGTTGTCCCATATGAGAGGATTTCTTTCTTTTTTAAGGCTGAATGATATTCCATTGTATGTATATACCACATTTTCTTTATCTATTTACCCATTAAATGGTCATCTATGTTGTTTCCATATCTTGGCTATTGTGAATAATGTTTCAATGAACATAGGAGTGTCGATATCTCTTCAAGACAGTGATTTCAATTCTTTTAGATATATAGCCAGAAGTAAGATTGCTGGATTACATATAAGTTCTATTTTTATTTTTGAGGAACTTCCATGCTGTTTTCCATCTTGACTGCACTATTTTACACTCCTACCAAAAATGTAGAAGGGTTTCTCACCAACATCTTATCTTTTTTTTTTTTTTGGACAATAGCCATCTTAATAGGCGTGAGATAATACATCTGAGGTTTTGATTTGCATTTATGTGAGTAGTGATTTTGAGCACCTTCCATATACCTGTTGGCCATTTGTATGTCTTCTTTCGATAAACATCTGTTACTTCCTATGTCTATATTTGAATCATGTTATTTGTATTTTTGCTATTGAGGAATATGTATTCTTTATACATTTTGGATATTAACCTGTGATCAGATATATTGTTTATGAATATTTTTCCCATTCCATAGGTTACTTTTACTTTTTTTTTCCTTTGCTATGCAGAAGCTTTGTAGTTTGATATAGGCTTAGTCATCTATTTCTACTTTTGTTGCCTGTACCTATGAGGTTGTGTCCAAGAAATCATTTCCAAGACCAATGTCAAGAAGATTTCCCCCTATCTTTTCTTCTAGGAGTTTAATAGTTTCAGCTCTTACTTTAAGTCTTTAATCCATATTCAGCGGATTTTTGTGTGTGGTGTAAGTTAGGGCCCAATTTTATTATTTTGCATGTAGATATCTAGTTTTCCCAATACCATTTGTTAAAAAGGCTAACCTTTCCTCTTTGTGTACTCTTGATCCCTTTGTGGAAGATCAGTTGATTGCATATGTATGGGTTTATTTCTGGGCTTTCTGTTCAGTTCCATTTGTCTATATATTTGCCATGCCAGTACCATGCTGTTTTAATCACTGTAGCTTGATAGTATATTCTGAAATCAGAGGCAGTAATGCCTTCAGCTTTGTTCTTCTTTCTCAAGATTGCTTTTGTTATTTGGGGCATTTGTAGTGCCATATAAATTTTGGGACTTTTTTTGTTTCTGTGAAAATGGCCATTGGAATTTTGACAGGGTTTGCATTGAAATTTGCAGTAGATTGCTTTGGATAATACGGCCATTTTAACAATATTAAGTCTTCTAATCCATAAACAGGATATCTTTCCATTTATTTGTGTCTTATGTAATTACTTTCACTAACATTTCATGTTTTAGTGTGCAGGTCTTTCACCTCCTTAGTTAAGTTTATTCCTAAGTATTTTATTATTCCTGATGCTATGGTATATTGTATCATTTCTTAATTTCCTTTTCAGATAGTTTGTTATTAGTGTGTAACAATGTAACTGATTTTTATGTGTTAATTTTTTGCCCTGAAAACTTATTGAATTCACATTTCTGACAGTTTTTTATGGTGTTGTGAGGGTTTTCTAAATATAAAATCATATCATCTGCAAACATAGATGATTTTATTATGTAATTGTTTTAATTTCACTTAATAAGCCATTTGCTTTGACTTTTTCATGATAGAAATAAGATATTCTAGATATATAAATATATATGCTGGCTATTTTAAAGAGGTTATTTGACTTGTACAAATATATTTAAATTAAGGTATTTATATAACACTTTTGAATATAGGTAAAAAGATACATAGATCTACTTTATTAAAGCCTTGTTAAGTTTTCTTTAAATACTAGATTATAGTGTCAATGATTTACTTACATGGATATTGTTGCTGTTTTTCTCTGAACACAATTATATTAAATTTTAATGACATCAATTGTAATATCTAACTGGTATCTGGAAGCTTGTGGAGAGCCCAAAGGTTTTATACAAATTTATATGTGTAAAGCTTTCACTGATATACTTTGCCAGTAGATATTTTACCTTGAGTAGTCAGCTCTGCAAATCCCTTCCCACAAAAGATTAAAAACATCCTCCTATTACATCTAGAGATTTCTTTTTGTTATTCAAAGCCATGAATAAATTTAGGAAAATGTATATGATTTTAATGCCTTAAACCAGAAAGCTTCCTTGATTCCTATTAAAAAATGGAATATTTAATGTTTTCCTTCTTCTGTGGTACTTTTTTTGATATTGTAGCAAAGAACAAAAAAGAATTCTGAGAACATATAAAACAAAAAACTGTGTTTGAAGTATTATAATAAAACACCCTTCTTCCTTTAATGCTAAGTCCCTTTTTAATGAAGATCCTCTGGCAGCTCTTGAATGTATAACTAGTTTATATCATGGGATGAAGCTGTCTGTTCTGATGATTGACATGAGCCCACATTACAATGTGATTCTGAAAATTAGTCCATAGAGGTCCTTTTCAGGTACTTCTCAGACTGAGAGCTGCCCTCCAACTACAGTAGAGCCTTTTTAACCCCACTCATTGGTATTCTAATCTGGAAATGCTGTCCTGCCTTTTAAATAACTCAGGCATTCAGGCTCGTACCCCCCTTGACACATTACTTAGCCAAAGGATTCAAATGAGATTCAAGAAACATGCAGTACAGCACAAAGGGATTGGAATATGCACAATTAATAATCACACAGTTAATTCATTTTTAATGCAAGGAGGATTTCTGAAATTTCACATTCAGATTTGTAACACAAAGTAATAGCTGTCTATCCTGATTATATTTTCAAAATCTCAGAATATAAGCACTGTTCTTAAGTAATTATTTTTATTTTAAATAGATTCTCCTGAAGGAAAGCTTTAAATAACATTAAGGTTATGAAGCAAACTGATAAAATTTGAAGGTGGGGCTCCCTTCAATCCAGATATTGTCTAAGTAAATAAACAGATTCTGAGTATTTACAAAAATGGAAAGAAGATACATCTCTGATTAGGAAAGGCTTTGATGGGGTTTCGATTATCTTGGGTCCAAACCAGTCAGCTGCTTTACACAGTACAATCACTCATATCTCACATTGTTTTCTTTTTGATACGTATTCCTATATCCAGTGTTAAAGATCACGTTGCCCACGTTTGAGAAGTGTGTATAAGTTTATTGCAATAAGAATGTCTGTAAAACTACAAGTGTCCTAAGATTTTAGAACTACCACCAGGAAGACAACCAGTCATTGAATCAATAATTAGTTGCTAGATTCTTTCTAAGTATGGGTGATAAGTAAATTCATTTATTCACCATTTATGGATTGCATATCTTCTATATGCCAGATCCTGAGGATGAAAGCAGTAAACAAAACAGATAAAGTTCCAGCTCATACAGTGCATATTCTAGTACACAAGTTAATAAACAAGATAAATTCGAAGAATAGTAAGTTCTATGCAGGAAAAAAAAAAAGCATGGCTAAGAGAATGGTGTGACAGGTTTGGGTAGGAAGGAGGGGAATTGGAATATGAGTAAGAGACCTAACAGGGTAGCATACAGGTCAGAGAAAGAAGCAGGAACGAAGCCCTGAGAAGGTCGTGAGCTCCTCAAGTTTGAAGAAGACAAATATGGCTGGAGCAAGAATTGAGTGAGCAGATAAAATATCTCAAAATCAATTGGTTCATCCATTTTTGAACCTAAATGAGCCATTAGAGTGCCCTAACTTATTGCATAATCTGTTTAGATCTACTGTGTTTCTCCTTACAGAAATGGCCTGGGAGTTAGCAGGATAAAACATACAGAACATGGAGCAAGCAAGGTAACACTGTAGGGAATTGGAGTAAAGTGGTGGCCTCTTTTTTTAAACACTCAGCTGCATTGACTGCCTGCAGTAATTATTGGGTGGCTTGATACTTGTGGCATCAACATTATCATGTATTTGTAAATCATTTATGCTTTATTACAATGCCTTGCAATCATAGCTATGGAAGCTTCACAGTGAACTTAAATTCTGCAATTGAGCAGTTCATCACAGGATATTTGTATCAGTACTTTTCCAAATGATTCAAAACCTCTACCTTAATTCTTCTTCCTCATCCTTAAGCCCCACCCCACTTTAACCCAAAGTAAAAGGAGGAAAGTCTGTACAATTGTTCTTTCATGCAAGCTAGTCCGTGTCTGAAATCTTAAACATGATTGGCATAACCCTGTCGTATGGAATAAGGGACTTGCACGCTTTTGGAGTACACACTATGTCTTCAGACTCTGGTTTGGAAAGTAGCTCCAACCAGGGATCTGATGCTATCTTCCAATGATTTCTGCAACCTGTTTCTTAAAAGAGCAAGCAGCTTTTTGGCACCTGCTATAGAGTCTCCTGGACTAATTCATTGCTGGCTGTCATCAAGAAAGGGAAGTGGTTCCATCTTTTTTCTTTCCTTCTGTCCTTTTTTCCATTTTTCTTCTATCCTTTCCTTCCTTTTTTTCTTCCTATTTTACTTTACTTATTGTAAATTATTGAGATGGACACATCACCTTAACCTAGACCACTAATGCCAGTTTTCAGGCATGAGTTGAGCTCTCAATCTCCACACCACAGTAAAAGATAAACTAGTTTTATTTGATGTCTTACTTTTACTAGTGTCCTGAAAGGTGAAATCATTCATGCATAGGTAATTGCTCCAGTGAGTTTCCTTGATCTGCATGTGTGATTGTAATTTTTAAATATCAAGTGTGTAGTTGCTGGGAGAGATTCTAAAAGCAAATGTTTTTAATGCATGGTTGACACATTTCATTCCCAACTGATTATATTATTTACAATATTAATGAATCTGATATTCTTTCTCCCATCAAAGGCAACATTAGGTTGTTCTAATGCTCAGTAGTGTGACCAATGCATGCTTTTGTCTGGGAGAAAACGAGGAAGAAAAGTTAGCTCTCCCCCAATATGTTATCCTCTGCAGTGCTTTGCACAACCCATATGTTGATCTGGTGCACAGAGCTCAAATTAGGTCACAATCTTGAATGCCTGAAATATAAAAATTGAGAGGCATTTAGCATTAAACCCTTAATATCATTGTCCTTGAATAAAGTTGAATATTGAAGCAAAATTATGACAAAAATTGGTAGGAGGTACACAAAACTCTCATATTAGTTATATCTTTCAGGAGATTAATTCGTTGAAAATTATTGCTGTTAGTGAATTGTAAAGCAATAAAATAAATTGAAATCCCTTCTAGGGAAGCTTTCCCCTTGCAGGCTGTGTCAGGTCTAATGTCAAAAGATACAATTTTAGGGCTGGCTTGGTGGCTCATGCTTGTCATCTTAGCACTTTGGGAGGCTGAGGGGGGAGGATTGCCCAGGAGTTTGAGACTAGCCTGGACAACACAGTGAGATCCCATTTCTACTAAAAATTTAAAGGAATCATTAAATGCCTATGTGTGATGGCATGCACCTGTAGTCCTAGCTACTTGGAAGGCTGAGTGAGGAAGATTGTTTGAGCCCAGGAGTTCAAGGTTGCAGTGAGTTATTATCGTGGTACTGCATGCTAGATTGGGTGACAGAGTGAAATCTTATTAAAAAAAAAAGATACCATTTTATATTCATGATTTTGTATCCCCAGGCATTTCCTTTGTCAAATACCACAACTGGATTATTTAGAAAAATCTGATGCCTAATTGCATGGGTGGTCATTTTGGAGATGAAATAACATTACCTCAATATCATGAAGCAGATTTAAATAAAATCCAATTTAATTTTGTCCTTGCCTTTTGAAAAGCACGATGCCCCCAAAGCAAGGAAGGAGAAAAGAATTCCTCTCGTCAATTTCTACATAACCCCAGCTACAACTTAGGAATCAGAATAAACCACAAAGCATTTTATCCATGTAGCTGTGCCTGTCCATAAGTCAGGTATGCTTCCTAAAATCTGATTATAGAAGGCCAGTGAGACAGAGTGTTCGAGAGCATCTTCCTACACAGCTGTGAGATGGAGCCTTCAGCTCAAAGTGAAGAAGACGCAGAGGCAGCAAATAATCTTAGCAGTCTCTACAATAGTGTATTAGTCTGTTTTCATGCTGCTAATAAAGACATACCCAAGACTGGGTAATTTGTAGGGGCAAGAGGTTTAATTGTCTCACAGTTCCACATGGCTGGGGAGGCCTCACAATCATGGTGGAAGGCAAAGGGGTAGCAGAGTCATATTTTACATGGCAGCAGGCAAAGAGAGCATGTGCAGGGGACACGTTCCCCTTTATAAAACCATCAGATCTTGTGAGACTTGTTTACTATCATGAGAACAGCACAGGTAAAACCTGCCCCCAGGATTCAATTACTTCCCACCGGGTCCCTCCCACGACACATGGGAATTATAGGAGCTACAATTCAA
This sequence comes from Pongo abelii, assembly GCF_028885655.2. NCBI lineage: Eukaryota > Metazoa > Chordata > Mammalia > Primates > Hominidae > Pongo > Pongo abelii. The sequence continues at coordinate 66,728,751 of NC_071996.2, read as the reverse complement.
GATGAGATTTGGTTGGGGACACAGCCAAACCATATAAAATAGCAATTCAACCACCCCACTCCCATCATATATCTTTAAAAGGAAAAGCTGAATTGACTAAAAATGGGCCTCTTTCATGCCATGTTCAAAAAAGAGAAGGAAAAAAATTATTTGGGTTTTTCAGTTTTAATCTCTCTACCATTAGGGGGAAATATGTGGAAAGACAAGGCAATTGCACTTGTTATTTATACTTAGGTTAGGTAAGGATCACTTTAAATGTGTAGGCTTCCTAATTATCACAACACATTTAATAATGGATAGGTTCATAAAGAGTTGTCATAGCATATAGATTAGAAAGAATCCACATTATAAGTAAATTTATTTACAGATCCATATCTACAGGAGAATTGCACAATAAGATAGTCATGACAAGTTAATACTACTCTCTATGTGCTGATGGATATTCATATTGTGCAGAAGACTAATGTTAAAGTGAGAAAACCGAAATGTCTTAACCAGAGGGTGTGATTCTTATCTCACTCATTTAAAAAAATTGTTTTCAGATTTTTTTAAACTTTTATTTTAAGTTCAAGGGTACAAGTATAGGTTTGTCACATAGGTAAACTTGTGTCATGGGGGTTTGTTGTACAAGGTATTTCATCACCCAGGTATTAAAACTGGACCCAATATTTATCTTTTCTGCTCCTCTTCCTCCTTCCACCCTTCAGCCTCAAGTGGACCTCAATGTCTGTTGTTTCCTTCTTTGTGTTTATTAGTTCTCATCATTTAGCTTCCACTTAAAAGTGAGAATATGTGGTACTTGGTTTTCTGTTCCTGTGTTAGTTTGCTAAGGATAATGGCCTCCAGCTCCATCCATGTTGCTGCAAAGGACATGATCTCATTATTTTTTATGGCTGCGTAGTGTTCCATGGTATGTATATACCACATTTTCTTTATCCAGTCTATCATTAATGGGCATTTAGTTTCATTCTAGGTCTTTGCTATTGTGAATAGTACTTTAATGAATATACAAAAGAATATAAACTATTCTGTTTTCTTGCTTATTTTTATTTATTTACTTATTTTTGAGATGGAATCTCACTCTGTCTCCCAGGCTGGAGTGCAGTGGCCTCCAACTCCTGGATTCAAGTGATTCTCCTGCCTCAGCCTTCCGAGTTGCTGGGATTATGAGTGCACACAACCAAGCCCAGTTAATTTTTGTATTTTTAGTAGAGATAGGGTTTCACCATGTTGGCCAGGCAGGTCTCAAAGTCCTGACCTCAGGTGATCTGCCCTCTTAGGCCTCCCAAAGTGCTAGGATTGCAGGCATGAGTCATTGTGCCCAGCCTATTACCTTGTTCATTCTTTCTGACTACTTCTGCTCTGAGTCTATGTATTCACTAAAGAGAAGACAATTTAGGATACATTCATAGATGTTTATTTTCTATCCCACTTTAGATTCATGTTGTCATCTCATCCAAAGATTTTAAGGTACTTTTCCAAAAATGTTTGGGAATATAATTGACATCACTAAGAGGAATTAAAATGAATTAAACAGAACAAGAATAATAGCAGAAAATCATTCACTAAGGTACTTGAGTTGAAAAACACATCATATTTTCTCTGAATTAAACTGCTCACTATTCTGCTCTAAAAAGTTTTTAATTGAGTAATTTATTCTGTATACTCCAAATTTTAAATATCTATATACTCCAAGTTCTCACCTTTGAAATGAAAGCATCTTTCTCTACCAGGACTTGCTCTAGGTAGTTAAGGTGAGAGACTGATTTGCAGACTGTCATGGAGACATAACAATGCTGTGATCGTCAAACACTTGTCCTCAGCAATTCCCTCTCATAGTTCATTTTATGGTTTAAAACAGCATTACCAGAAGGTTCCTATTATGTGAGAGATATATCAAATTAATGATTTGGACCCCATTGATACATTAACTAAGATGCATTAAATACTTAGCACATATTCCACAAAATGCTAGGTACAACAGTATTTGTGAAAAGAATAAAATTATATCAAGAATTCAAACTTCATGTAATCTAACTTTTCTCATATATTATTTTCCAATCATTGATAACACAGATGGCCATATAAAGTATTTTAACAATATTTGCTCATTCACTTTATAGCTTATGTCTTTATTATAATTCTTTGTGGCTACCTAAGTTTGGAGAGCTGTTGTCCCTTGGTATTTGACTATTTAGGTTGCATTCAATTGTTTGAGCTATTTTTAGATGATTGTGATTGTAAATAGTACCTAAATCGGTACATATTATTATCTCTGGATTAACAAGATTTCTCTCCTTAGCAGAAATTGCAAGTAGTGCCTGTTGCTCACATTTAAAAATCACCTTGATTTGATGATACTCTTGGGTACAATTTCAATTCTCTCATTTTGGAGAGCTTTCTCATCATAAATATATTTTAAAACACAAAACGAGGTGATTTGGCCCATTTTGCTATGTATATAATTTAACCTTCAAAGGCTTATGGTCTATGGAGCAAACAGGTTAATAGGGAGTTTTTAAAAAGACATTTTTTCATCTGATGGGACATAATCGTTCCTAAGGAGCTGTTATGGTCCATTGTATAAATCCTTCAAATTCATGGACTATTGGCCCAAAACACAGTAATGGAGCTTGTAGAGCATTGAAAATCTATCATGTTAATATAGCTGCTGCATATGCAGAGTATGAAGTTTACTTTCCCCTCCATGCCTTAGGGATTTGTATGTAATTCTCATATTAATAGGAAAGATTTCTTTACCCCTGATGGGATGTTTTGCCAAGCCCGTTACATGCTAAGCAAAAAAGAGATCTTCTCAGGATTTGCAATGAAACTAGTGACAATAACATGCCTGGAAAATACTGTCATGTCTAACAAAAATATTTGCTTGCTCAGAATTCCCAGATGAATCACACCACCTCACATTTGTAAAGCAACAAAGAGCTTTTTTTAAGTTGTTAGTTTACAAATCAGCACCTGAAATTATTCAGTCGTATTCAGTTAAGTGCCAAAGTACAGTCCCTTCAAAACTTCTTTCATTGATGTTGGCAAGAATGGTTTTGTTCTGAACACATGTGTATATTTCTAATTTTAAAGACTCGTGGGCCTTTTTGGAAAACATAAGGGGCTCTGAGTCACAACTTCTCAATTCCCCTTAATCTTGTTTTCCTCCTTTCCCCGCATAGCTGTAAAAGCCAAGGCTACTGGCAATGGCATTTTATTGGTCACTCAGAGCACAGATCTGCAATGTCAGAGAACCCTTGATCCTAAGCTCTGTGTCTGTCCTTAGCTGCACAGACATAATAGGGATGAACAGGCTGGAGCCAAAGCAGGGTGTAATCAAGTCTATAAGGACCCCCTTCATCCATTTAGGCCCTCTGATGGAAGGGTGCTGATGGTTGAAGGAATATTTCTATATGCTTTAATCTAACTAGAAAGGAACAAAGGGATGAAATAATGTCTTCCCTGTGTATTAACAACGTTAAACCATTTTCCAGACGTATATTATCATCAATAGATTCAATGTGAGTCTAACAACTGTTTTTACTTTAATTGACTATGTCAAGGGCTTGGCAAGTATTAATTTCTTCATTACTGTCTTCAGTAACCTTCTGCCGACTGTGCCACTGCCAAAGGTGATTCTCAAAGGATTCAGGCGGAGCCAATCCTCCCTGCAACACTCAGGATGTTTCTTTCTTCCATGATGTGAGAGTTGCTGAGGCAAATACAAAGGTATGCCAAGAGGGTGCGATCTCAATTCTGAAAACCTCAACCAGATTCAAAGAGTGGAGCTTGCCAGATCATTTTTATTGATGAGCTTCTTGTCATTTTCTCCAAGTAAGAGACAAATGTAGCAGGAAGTTAGACTGTACATTTTTATCCTGGTTTATACATTTTTTATCTCTATAGCGTTTTGTTACTCAGATTTGTTGCTGGGTCCCACATTCACTCTGCCCAGCTCAGGATGGTGAATTTGTTACCTACTGCTACTTCCCAGTTGCCAAGGATTCAATATCACATCCCCCATTGAATCAAGTTCATTTCCTTGCTGTAAATGTCCATTAAAAAGTTAAAATGAGGTTGTACAAATCCCCTTTTCTACTTAACTCAGTTTGAATTGGGTTGTCTGTCACTTGCAACCAAAAGATACTAACAAATTCGTTGAGCAACTTTGGCAAAGTCACATCAGTTTTCTCTTCAGAAAAAAAAAAATAGAACTAGTAATTATTTCTTGTGAAGATGACAATGGTTTATTTAAGTCACTATCTTACCAAGAATGTGGGCTCAAAAATATTTTCTTTAAAAAATTACAATAAGAGTGTAATTTTTAAAAAGTTAAGCAAGACTTATGTCTGTGTTTCCTTACTAGTTCATAAGGAGAACACTTTTTTAAGTGTGTATATAGATGCTACTAAATTGACTTTATTGATTCAGCATGGCCACCATCCCATTTTGTAGAGAAAGTATCTCCCTTTCTTTGAAATCTAGCTCAATCTTTCCACTTCTTTCATCTGAATATAGTCAGCTACCATGTAGTATGATGACACACAACTGCTGACCACAGTTGATTGATTCAGGGAAGTGTTCCTAATCCAAGTAAGACAAATCAATCCATTCTCTAGTTACTGTCCCCTGGCTACAAACAGCTATCCATCAGTAGGTACTTTACTGAAGCTGAACCCATCAAAAACTGTCCCAGAATTTTAGAAAAAGAAAAATGTCTGCAAAACCAGTTTCTCTCTGGGAATTTGATGCTGTACTATGTGCAATGAATGAGAAGTCATTTGCCATGTCCTCTGCTTGGAAGACTGGAAGAGCATTGATAGCTGGTCTGCAAAGAAGAAAGGAGAAATCAGATGTCCAAAGACCATGGAAGACAGACATGTAGGGAGAATCCTAACACTACTTTTGTCCCTGAATGCAATTGTTATTTTGTGCTTGCTTCGTGAAGATCATGGTATCCCTAAAATAAATTTCTCTTTTTTCTTAAATTAAAACATGAATTAAATTGTTGTTACATACAACCTAAAGTCCTAATATATACGTGAGTTTCTTTCTTAATTATAAAATATATTTTAGTAATAGAATAATGTAAGTTGTTTTATAATTTTTATATAATTTGTCCTATTAGGAATAAACAAATAGTTGAAATTGATTTTAAATACAATTTCAGAAAAATGCAGATCTCATTCCAAGTTCTTAAAATAGCACACTAATTTTGATCTCACATATAAGCCAATCCTAAATTCTAGGGCTCAATTGACAACAGACACCTCAGGTTTACATTTTAACTGTATTTAACTGTATTTAAATTAACTTTGGTTGATGATGTGTTTATTTTAGGCTTTAAGGTAAGCCTCAAAAGTCCTCAAAATACTGTGTCTAAAATGTATTCATTGATACAATTTATTTTGGAGCTAAAAGTAAACCCAGAAGCACTCCATACCTTCCATTTTTTTCAAATGGTATAGAGGTAGCTAAATAAGGGGTCTCAGTGAGGGATTTATGAGGTGGTCATTAAAATATATCAATGAGAACTAGAGTCTTCTGTCACAGGATATTTAAAAAGTTTTGCATTATGGTTTGGGTGTGAAACGACCCCTCAACAATTGCTTAAGCCAATGAAAGTATTTAAAAAATGAACATCTTCATATTTTTATAAGCTAATCTAAACTTAGATGGATTTCAAAAAAATGGAAAAATGAAAACGAAAATAGCATTAATCTTTTATCTACTATGTACCAGATATTGAATATCATTTGGCTTTCTAAGATTGAATGACCTATACTGGCAAAATAAAATAAATATGAGTTGAGAATATTGAGAACTGACTCTGATTCATTCTTATTTAGCTCACTTTCACAGGTTGACTCCACTAAATTCCTTTAATATATGACTCATGAGAACATAGAATTTTATTTAGCTATTAATGACATTGATTTATAGAGGTAAGATGTGTTTTATAAAAACAGAAATTACACTTTATTTTTCAATAGAGGAAAAGAATGTACAAAAATAATTCAGACACATTTGTAGTCAATAAAGCATTCAAAGTTACTCCTCCACCATGGTTCAGAGATAAGTTTTTCTACATATGTTTTGCAAATTTAACAGTAACAACTAAAGTAATAGAAGTGGGGCAAATAGCTTTTAAGGAAGCAGAGAGGAGTAAAAAAGAAAATTAAAATAGTTTTTTTTCCGAGAAAGGAAGGAAAGGAGAAAATTATGGAATGAAAGAAAACATGGTAAGCTGAGAATATAAAATAATACTATAAAAATTAGATCAAATATTTTAACAATTATAATAAATGTAAATGGCTTAAACTCACCGATTAAAAGTCTGAAGCTCTCACATTGGAGTTTAAAAATCCATTAGAGTAATACAACTGAAAAGAAAATTGCAGACCAGCAATGCAATAACCAAAAGAAAGTTGATGAGGCAATGGTAACATTGGCAAAATAGAAAAGCAAAACTAACATATTAATAGAGTTAAAGAATGAAGAAAAAAAACCAAAAAAGGTCATCCCAAGAAGAATAAAAATGATGAATTTGTATGCAGCTAATGCTGTAGCCTAAAAATAAGTAACAGAAAAATAAACTGAATTACAAAGAAAAACTTGACAAATTTAAGTCATAAATGAACATATCAAACAATTTTCAATGATGTGAATGATTTATAAATCATATATTATAATTTATAGCCATATGTATATATGAAATATTAAATATGTCTTTAAAAGTCTTAGCATGAGGGAAAAAGATTATTTCAAAACAACAATCATGTACGGAGAATTTCTTGAATGCTGTTCTGGGGGAAACCAAAGGGTATGTTGCCATAAAGATAATTCATTCTCATATTCTCTCTCTCTTTGTGTGTGTGTGTGTGTGTGTGTGTGTGTGTGTGTGTGTCTATCTGTCTGTCTCCCTGTCTTTCTCTGCTCTGTCTTTACACTCTTTTTTCTATAAGTAGGAAGACTTTTACTTGAATAGGACTCATTTCTAAGCATAAAAATTACACAAAGAGCCAAAAAGGAAAAATCAATATGTTTGAGGTCATTGCCAATATATAAGAGAAGCCAGAGAGATGGTTATGACAAATGTGATAAAGCAAGGTTTAATAGTCTTAATACACAAGGAATTTCTCCAAATTTATAAACATGAACAAAACTCAATTGTAAAATGGGAACAAGATATTTAAAAATAATAATATTTTATGTTCTTCTTGAATTGTTATCAAGATTTTTGTTCATTCGTTTCCTGATTTAGGCTAAACATTATACCACAAGGAGCCTCAAATTTTGCACTCTATATTACTTCTCTTATACTGTTTCCGTATTTTCACACACACAAAAATGGGGAAGTACTATGACCCTTCACGGTAAGGTAACGTTGTAACTGCTCATTTATTAATATTTAGACTTGCACCATGTAATACAATGTGGAGTAAACATTTACTAACACATCTTATTATATTTGCCATATATGCAAATCTAAATAGTTAGGAATAGGAAATCTTAATTCAGGTTCAGAAAAAAACCTTAACTGAAGTGCCCAAAGAATTTTGAAAAAATTAAGACCAGAGTTATCCTGCTGATTTCCTAAATGCTTCCTTTCATTTTTTTTTTTTTAGTCTTGGATTACTATTGGGCAAAATTCATTATGTAAATTATAAGAGATTAATAAAATGTCTAGTAGAGAAAGAACTTCCCTTCCTGGATGCTATTCCAAGGTTCAGATGCATAAAATGGTGAAAATATCAGGGACTCTTCAGATCACGAGCTGGTTCACTTGGCTTATAGGCTTGCAGTGTGTTTTCTCTGGATTTCTTGCCTCCTCACATGCAGGAGCAGGTAAGGCATTTATTATCTGGGCATAATGCCAGTCCTCCTTTCAACTGCTTCTGAATAAGCTAGCTGTTTCTAAAACATGGTCCCTCAGTAAGACCCGGCAGCCAAGTCTGTAGGAGTCTTTCCCCTGCAAGGCACACACCAAGCACAAGCTCCTCGATGCTGGCCCTTTTCTGACTATGGTTATTGGTCTTGTCAGCCTAATGCTGTGCTCTGAATTGTCTTCAGGATGTCATTTTCCACAGACCTCAAGGAGCTTATGTGCTGTTACTTATTTGACAATAAGGTCGTAAGCACATTTTGCCTGTCAAGCATACGTATGATCAAAAAGGTGTGCCCCCTGCTCATTTATGTTCATGCTGTAAATCTGCTTTCTGGCCTCAGAGCTGATCTCATCAGGGGTAAACCTGGAGCAGCACTTCCAGACAGTTATATTGAGCTTGTAACCCTGCGTGGCGTATTGGCCTTTTCTTTTGGTGAATCAAGACATAAGCCCTGCCTCAGCAAATTTAAATAGACAGTTATTGAGATCAACAGGATCTTCCTTGCAAGATGTCCAGAAATTGCCCAGTTGAAATATTAAAAATGGAGTATTTTCACTGGCCTGGTGTGAATCTTGTTTTAGTTCTCTCTGCCTGCTTCACATCTGTAAAAAAAATATTCTTGCTAGAAAAGGAAGTTTGTTGGTTCAGTGGTAGACCACTGTCACTTGATGTCTGTTCTTGTATCGATACATCCCCATAGGCTCGGCTGCTGGTGTCTATGGAACTGCAGGTTGGAATCCCTTTTGCTTTTTGTGATGGCTTTGCACTGTGCCAGCTGAGTTAAGCTAGAGCTTTGTTTCCCAGAACTGCCTTTTTTGATGGTGGTGGGTTAGGTTTGACCACGATAATAATTTTCACGCAAGATTTGGAAGACAGAAGTAAAGAAGCAACCGTTTCTACTTTGGGAATGTTTGTTGCAGTTCACACATTGCCCTGATCTCCTGACTCGCCCCATTGGTGTGGGGCAGTAACTGGGACACCAGCAACTCTAGCAGCTCCCATAGGATCTCCTCTTTCAGCTTCTCTGAATCCTGGATCATGTGCATGGGCAGCACCAAGGTGAAGACTGCATCAGGTCACCTGGATCAGTGATGTTGGAGGCGGCGAGAGACAGGTGCCAGTTCCAGTTTGTCCTTGCTCTTCCCCACTTCCTGTTCATTATTAATTCCCAGCTGTTTTCTTTGCCGACATCATGCCCAGTACAAGACACAGGAGCAAAAATCTTCTATACATGGTTTAACCAGCTCCCAAATTGCATAAAATTAACTCTGTAACAAATCCTTTATTTTGTATCACTCATAAGGTCTCTCCAAATCTGGCCAATCTGTAATCTATACACTGTGGTTGAGAGTTCTCTTATCATTCATTTTATATGGAACAACAAAAGGGCATTTTCCCCTTTTCCCATTCAGTGGATGAACTTGTAGCTTTTTTTTTGTATTGGAAAGATGGTAAGATTTTAATCCTTTAGTGTTCGTGTCCCTCCTGCACTCTTGCACTTCTGGTTAAGTAGAGACAGTAACTATCTGTCCCTTGGTGAATATAATGCCAAACCACACATGACACCAACTTCATACTCCCTATTAAAATTTTACAGGTCAAAAATCCAAAACCCACTTAATAAAAATTGTTCTTCATCATAAGTGACAGGAAAGAACAGGTCAATCTATGGAATAATGGTGCAGTAATTATAAACTTTGTAGTTGATAAAGTGTAACTGCTAATCGATGTTTGGCTAATTAATCAATATTTTAATCATTAGACCTTTTTAATTCATTTTAATGAGCATTTCCTCTAATTCCCCTGATCCCATTGCTTCCAATGTTTCTTTTATCACTGTTAAAGAACACAGGAAGGATTTGTCTGTTCTGAGTGTCCAGCATCTCTAAAGACTTTGTAGAGTGATGCACCTCATGTACATACAGATATCCAAGTGCCCAGATTTAGGTGATTAAACAAGAAAAGTATAAAGTCACCACATTATCATGCAACATTTGCTTAATGGCAAAAAGTTATGATTTAGAACATCACATTAAGACCATCATAAACTTTCCATTCTCAAAGGATGTTTGGAAAATTGTGTTTCTTACCCACTGTTAAAATTGGGCAGTGTTCATGAAATCTTTATGTCTCCTATGTCACAGTCTGTATTTGCTCTCATGCTGTGTCATAGCTTCCATGAGCATGCTTGCCCATTATTTTGTCCTCCTTTTCCTTGTCCTCTTTTTTCTTTTCCCCATTCTTCTTTTTCCATACTTACATCTTCTCTGCCTCCTTTTTTCCCTCTTATTCATCAATACTCCCTCATCTTCAGCCTTTACGCTGCCCCAAATATCTCGACAGAAATGATCACAACTGAGATTTATGTGAATGATGTAAATGAGGACAACATTGGACTAACACTTCTCCTTATTTAGCAAGAAAAGAAGTGAGGTTCATACAGGTTCAGAGGTGTGCCCAAAGGACACAGAGTCTAAAATATAACCTGAGTCCCCTAAGTATTATTTTATATGTATATTCAATAATCTTCTTAAAGTGACATGGAAATTCGAATTGGTTTTTCAGTAGGTTTGAAAGAAAAATCTTTCATTTCCCTGTAGTCTTGGTGCAGCAGCTACCATTTCCCATAGTATTCATTCTAAATCTATTACACTGAAAGTAAAGACACAAGTTAAAAAACGTAGCAAGAAGTATTTTTGTAAATGCCTTTAAGACATTCTTAGGAAGATGCCATCAGACAATGCAGTGGCTTAAACTGGGCACTTGTGAGAATATGGGGTTACAGTGCTATAGGTCTTCCCAAATTACACTGTACACTGTGTAAGTACATGACAGTGCTTGACATGAACAGAGATTGGAATCACTGTGTCTGTACAGGTCTCAGAGAGTCTGAAACACTGAATATTAAATATTGCACCCTACTAAAGTACTTTTGGATATCCTGATTATTCTGTAAATTCAGGGCACTTTGTAAATTGCCATAGTCATTAATAAAAAGTATATTTAAAGATTAGCTATCAAGTACAATTGATTTGTTCTGGAATTTTGGTAATGACGTGTGAAGTAATCAGTAGAACTATTTGCAATATTCATAACTTTTCAGTTTTCCTTTCCTTCGAGGTACATGGTGAGATTACTATCACCTTTGAAGTTAGGTGTGGTCACTGACCTGCTCAGGCCAGCAGTGACATATATCTCACTTGAGGAAAAGGGTTAAGAACCAGTAGGTGACTTTCCACCTTCTCTGACTTCTGTTGTCAAGGTTGTGAAGGTGAATCTCTGACAGCCTGTGTCTCTGCATGATGGCAAGGAGCACAGGGATCCCTGAGAACTGCACTGGGCATATAGCATGAGCCCAAAACGACTTAGTTGTACTGTCTCTCCTGACTAACAGAGCATGTTTTGAGAAAGTTGCAGGGTAGTTGACACTGTATACAACATCCTTCCTTTTCCCATCACTTAAAATAGCATTGCCCTCTACAATGTCACAAGAACAACATACTCTTCTCACACATGGGTGTAACAAAAACCACGGAGCTAGGTTTTGTGTGTGGATTTAGGCAATCAATCTCATTACTTTATGACAGTACCTTGTAGACTCTAGTTCGTGTTAGGACCACAGTATCTTATTGAACAACTTTAACTCACCTTCATCTTTTACAAAACCTAAATGTTCGCTTTTGCCTTGCTCCTTATTACTCAATTCACTATATCTGGTACATCTATTACCAGTGAATAAAATTCTTGAAGATGGATAGAAAATGCCTACAGTTATATCAGGATTTTTGATACTTTCTAAGTAAGGAATTCACTGCCATTTTTAGGAAAAAAAAAATCGCATAGGGACATCTTTATAATACCTTTTCTTTTATATTACCTACAAAAAGCAAAATATGATGTTCAAAAAAGAAGGCTTAATTGATATCTAGTATTTTTATTTTGATAATTTCAGCCCTTATATGTGTGGGTCTTATATTAATTAGTTAGCATTGTATTTTGGCAGTCTTTGTCTGAGTGAGATCCTTTGACATAAAAGGGCAAGAATCCTGGAGGTAAGCCATTAAGATCCTGAACCATCAGACAGTAACAGATTTTGGATTTTAGGGGGTCAAAAATAACACCACTGTTCCCAACCTGAGATCAGAACCAATTTAGAGAATGATACAGGAGTCAGACAGTTAGAGATCAAAATGTCAGCTTTATTACTGATAAAAGCAATAGTGAAGGACATAGCTTAGATAAGTCCTAATAGGCTTGCTAAGGCTCCTCTGAATTGAAGTCACCCCCCTTCCCATTACCACCAAACAGACAACAAACAAACCCCCTGCAGTCCTGCAGTGGTAGGAGCACAGCCTGCTCTACCAACTTTATCACATGGCTGACAGCAGGTGGAAATCCACCTACTCTGTAGGCTGTCAGATTCCAGAAAGAAAAGCAAAAGGACAGGCTGCGGCAGGCATGTCTGGTTTATACTTGCAAACAAAATAAGCTGCTCCTTTTCTCCAGGAAAGAGAATGTAAGATGTAGTGAGTGATACTGAAGACATCACTCTTGGGCAGAGTTTCTCAACTGCAGCACTATTGACGTTTTACACTGGATAATTCCTTGTTGTAGGAAGCTGTCCTGTGCGTTGTATCTACCCAGGAAATATTAGTCTCACCCCTATTAGTTGTGACAACCAAAATGTATCTAACTATTGCCAAATGACTGGGGTGGGAGTGAAAATGTAGAATTGCCCCTGGTCGAGAGCCACTGCCTAAAGTCTTCTTTACTTGGAAGTGTGAGAGAAAAACAGTAAGCGTTTTCCATTACTGAAAACTAGCAAGCCAGTGAAAGTGACCACTAGATTTTAAGTTCTCTGACTACTTCTTTGTAAAGTAGATCCTAGAAAAGTGCCTTTCAGATTGGTCACAGTACAACAAAATTCTAAGCAATGATAACTCAGGCATTGTCAGAAGAAAAATCAATGTTCCTAGGAAGAAGAAAAAAGAAAATTGCCATCATTTCTATGATTATTTCAGAAAACATCAGTATTCACATGTATGTTATTAATAAGAATTAGCAGAGAAATGTAAAGACAAGAAAGGGGAAAAAATAAAGGGGGTGAATATTACCAAATTAATCCCCCCAATGTTTACATGTTTCCTATACACAGAAAATTCTAGATATTGTGGGGGATTATAAATTGTGTCTGTACTATACCATCTAAACTATATCCTCTCTGTCATGAAAAATATGGGCGTTATGACATAGACCCATAAAAAGTTCAATATCAATATCATGCAGGATGTGATTCATGCAATTCAGTCCTCATCTTTTGTCTTTTGGAATTTATCTTTTAACTCCCTGAAGTGAAGAAAGCCCTTGCTTTGTTTCTTTCCTCCGTCTGAAAGCCTAATAATACCTATGTAGCTACAGAAGCTGTGCAGTCAAGTATCAGAAAAAAAAATCCTATCAGCACCTGGCCTTGGCTAGCTAAGGTTATGGGATAAGACAAGAAGCCAGGAATAAGAGAATCAAGGTACAGTGACAGAGAATAGACTATACCTTATCATGGGGCCATTAACAGAGGTCATTTAAAGGGCAAAATGGAAATTGGATTTTAAAAATTGGGTTAAAAACGAAGACCCAAATAGGTAAGTGCTCTTAACTTTTTTGATATCATTAATTGTTTCAAGGATCTGACAAACTGTATATACCCTCTTCCCAAAGAAATGCATGAACATACATATACAAACATATATAGTTTTGTCTAGGGTTTTAGTGGGCTTCATAGACTATTGATCTAGGACTAAGCAAGGTTATTGGTCAAAAGTCTGAGTAGCAAGAAACCATGCCCACCGAGACTGTAAGAGTTAGAGCATTCTCTTTCATAATTGCCATGTGGGATAATGTCTTAAATAAAACTGTAGCATCAAAATAGAGAGTGTAGGCAGTTACATGGATAATCTGGATCCGGAAATCTTTTTGAAGAAAAAGAAATGTTTGACTTCTATTATCTTTTGATTAAATATTTTTATTGATCAAAGTCATAAGTTCTCAATCTGTATTGCCCGTGGACAAAGCTTTGGTCTAAAAATCACGTCTCCTAAAAGTCTAATTTTTCCAACTCTTACCACATAACTGGTGCCTTAATTACACAATTTTAGAATCTGAGATAGAAGAGAGAACTGATCTGCCAGGCAATGTAGTAACGTGTCCCCATAGACCTACACATGTCCTGCACTCACGACGATTCCAATTTAGATAGCCCTATGGTAAACTAGAATACGAGCTAACATGTATGGTGGGTTTACCACATGTTAGGAACTGTCTTAAGTACCTTATATGCACTATCTCATTTAAATCTCAAGGAACGCTGTGAAGTAACTACTTTTATTATTATTCCCATTTTTCCAAATAAAGAACTTGAGGCATAAAAGATTGAATGACTTTTTGATCACCACTACTAAAAGCAACAGAGGGGGAATGCAAGCTATGGCTTTTGGTTCTCAATCCTGAGCTTTTAACATCTCCACTATACCACCGTTATTGCAAATAAAAGGCACAATTCTTTGAATTTTTAGTTCTCTTCTTAATAACCATTATTTTTATTTTTCAAAATTTCTATTTTCATACATCTTTCCAGTATGTGTATTTTATATGTAATTCAGAAACAATGTTAATTTTAATATATCTCAAGTCGATTAAAAGGGAAGGAGCTATGTTCACATTATAGGGCATAACTGTATTCCTTGCACAATCCCAAAACAGGGTTGGTTGGCCTTTTCTGATGCATTTTAAGTATTTATAAAGCATTTGCTTAACTTGTACTTGAAGTCTATTTCATCTGTTTCCATATTTCTTCCTCCTACAGGTCTGAAAATATCTACTGCAAATTTTTTTAATTTTATGCCTTAATTTTTCCCTTCTCTTACATTTTCTACTCGTACCTCATAAGAGAATAAAGCCTAGTCGAGTGAAGAGAGCACTTTAAAGGGTTCAGGTGGCTGAGATTTTATTCCTGACTCTGCTACTGACCTATTGCATGCCCTTGGGTTTAACCTCACTGCACCGGACTTGGTGAAGAGGTGTATCAGCTTCTCGGCTAACATGCACTCAATGGGCCAGATCCTTCAAATGAGCCAATTGCACCTGGGGATTAAGTTAAGCCATTTGGAGGGGCATTAACCCTTTCTGGTCAATGAATTTTTTATGCACGAGTAGAATAACTTACTAAACAGTGCCTACTGTCCTTCACTACATACCCCTTCTTCCCCAATTGCCTAACTTACACAGAAAGTGTCACACTCAGTCAATAACTAAGCAGTATTTGAGAGAAGTGCTGAGCAGTGAAAAAACGGAATAGCAAGTAAATGAAACACCCCTCAACAAACAGGTGAACAAACTGTAGAAATCAATGACATGAAATGGACTGCTTTCCTCTCCTCATTGTTGCCTGTTTGTTTCTCCTCCCTTTTGCTGGCTGCTAGCATTCCAGGAGTACACATGTCATAGAACAGCCCTGCATAGTCACCACATTGTCTGTGAAAGAACCCATTTGTTAAGTTCAGAAATGGTATCCATTGCTCTCTAGATCATGGATAAATTCCTGACTGTTGCCTTCAAAGTTGTCCATTGGAAGGACTCAATCCACTTATTCGTTTTAATCTTGAGGCCATCAACACTATTCTGGTCAAGCTTTCTCTATTGAGTTGATTCACAGTGAGCTCCTCCTCTACTGACTCTAGTTCTGTTTCTGAAACTTTTTACACACATGCTCCTGCCTCTTGCCTTTCAGTTTCAACAGGTTCTTTCCTTTCACTCGAAGCACAGGTAGGCCTCCTCCAAAGCTTCCCATAGTCAGTTTTTTTTCAAGGAAATCCCTGAGGAAGTCAGGGCTACTGAGACTGTAAGTGTGCTTTTCTTTATGATGGAGATGAGGGAATTATTCTCCTATTAGATTTGTAAGCTTCTTGAGTATTGGGGTCCTTTTATAAACTAGCCAGTTAGATGTCCAGTCCATAACCAAGAGACTCATTGATGGATTAAGAAATGAGAATCCTAAATTTTACAACCTAGGATGCAGCAGGGCTCTTACATAGTTTCACAGATATTGTGAACATTTATTTTCAATATGGAGTGTAGAATTATTTTTATATAGCTATTTACATGTCATGCATGGGTCCCTATCACAAAATAAGGAAGACAATCTCTCTAAATTAAAGCAAAAGTGTTAGAAAGAAGGAATGTTTTTATTTGTTTTCTTGTTAAACAATTTACTTAAAATCTGAAACTGAGAGCAGAGAATGCTTTGTTTTGTTTTGTTATTTTAAACAATACATTTGAAATATGGAACTGAGAGCCTTGGGTTAGAAATGAATAGATACTAAATAATATGTGATCTATTTTATTAGAGCACTCCCAGGCCAAACTTGAACTAATAAATAATGTTGTGAAGGGCGGGTGTGGTGGCTCACGCCTGTAATCGCCGCACTTTGGGAGGCCACGGCAAGCAGATCATGAGGTCAAGAGATCGAGACCATCCTGGTTAACACGGTGAAACCCTGTCTGTACTAAAAATACAAAAAATTAGCTGGGCGTGTTGATGGGCACCTGTAGTCCCAGCTACTCGGGAGGCTGAGGCAGGAGAATGGCGTGAACCTGGGAGGCGGAACTTGCAGTGAGTGGAGATGGTGCTACTGCACTCCAGGCTGGGTGACAGAGTGAGACTCCATCTCAAAATAAATAATAATGATGGTGTGGCCTTGAAAAATTAGTTAATCTCTTTGAGCCTCAGTTTCTTCAATGTGATAGAGAGCTAATATCACCTAACTCTATGGTGAAAAGAATGAGAATGAAACAAAGTAACTCATATAGCCCTATTCTTAGCACATATCACAAACTAAAAAAATACAACTTTTGTGATTGTCTGTCCTCTCTCTCTTTCTAGTTTGTACATGTGCTACATATAGAAACTACATATTTTAACTTTTACATCTTGCAGAGAAGAGTATTAAGTTTGGAAAATAGAATAGAAATAAATACAGGAAAGAAAAATAAATCTCCATGGGTAATTAAATACTCATTCTAAAAGGTGAAAAATTGAAGTTTTAATTTAAAATAAGCTCTCTAGCTGACAACCTGGATGTAACCCACTAAAATATATAAGATACAGGAAAGTAGAAACTCATAACAATCCTAAAAACTATAGCTGCCTGTCACTCTATTGTCAAAATCTGGACATATTGTCAAAATCTGAGGCATAAAAGATTGAATGACTTTTTGATCACCACTACTAAAAGCAACAGAGTGGGAATGCAAGCTATGGCTTTTGGTTCTCAATCCTGAGCTTTTAACATCTCCACTATACCACCCTTATGGCAAATAAAAGGCATAATTCTTTGAATTTTTAGTTCTCTTCTTAATAACCATTATTTTTATTTTTCAAAATTTCTGTTTTCATACATCTTTCCAGTATGTGTATTTTATATGTAATTCAGAAACAATGTTAATTTTAGTATATCTCAAGTCGATTAAAAGAGAAGGAGCTATGTTCACATTATAGGGCATTATAGGGCATAATTAGTAACATTAAGACTGATAAAACTATACTGAAACAAACAGTTGATAGCCTTGTCTTGGTATAATTTAGAAAGAAGCACCCCTGTTTTCTTGAAAGTTGTCAGGAACACCTTTAATTTCTCTCCTCATACTCAATTTCCTGGTTCAGAAACACAAGGTCATTGCCAAACAAAACAACTATAAAGGTGCTGGGTTTTTTGTTTGTTTGTTTGTTTGCTTGTTTTTTGTTTGTTTTAAGTAGCTATCATTCTGGTAAAATATATCCTGGCAGCATAGTAACCACAATAAATATGTGATGATTAATACTGAGTGTCAACTTGATTGGATTGAAGGATGCAAAGTATTGATCCTGGATGTGTTTATGAGGGTGTTGTCAAAGGAGAGGAAATAAACCCTGCACTGCCTGAGGCAACAGTGATGGCAGTTGCCAAGGCAGTTGCCAGGCAAGATAATGTTGATTCTCCTCAGTAGTCACCCCCAACACTCCATTTGCTTCTAGACCTATAATTGGACTAAAGTCCCTGTGGGCCCCTAGAGGTGAGGTTGAGAGTGTGACCCATGAGGAGGTTCGCTACACTCGAAAAGAACTGTTTCAGTTTTTAATTTACATAAACAGAAATCTGGAGAACAGGCATGGGAATGGATATTAAGGGTGTGGGATAATGGTGTAAGGAACACAGAATTGGATCAGGCTGAATTTATTGATTTGGACCCACTAAGTAGGGACTCTGCTTTTAATGTTGCAGCTTGAGGAGTCAAAAAAGGTTCTAATAGTTTATTTGCTTGGTTAGCTGAAATATGGACTAAAAGATGGCCCCTGTGAGCAAGCTGGAAATGCCTGATCTCCTTTGGGTTAATGTAGAGGAAGGGATCCAAAGGCTTAAGGAGATTGGGATGGTGGAGTGAGTTAGTCACTTTAGACCTACTCATCCCAGCTGGGAGGGTGCAGAAGATATACCCTTGACCAATGTCTTGTGAAATAGATTTGTGAGGGCAGCACCTAGATTTTTGAAGAGCGCTATAATTGCTCTTCTCTGTATGTCAGATCTAACAGTGGGAACTGCAGTCACTCAACTACAAAATTTAAATCCAATTGGAATAATTGGATCCCGAGATGGCAGGGGCCAAATGGCAGCAATCAACCATCAAAGGCAAGGTGGTCATAGCTACTGTAATGGACGGCAGAAGCAAAACAGCAATCAGAACAGTGTGACTTATGTAGAGCTCTGGCATTGGCTAATTAATCACAGTGTTCCTAGAAGTGAAATTGATAGGAAGCCTACTACATTCCTACTTAGTTTATATAAGCAGAAAACTTCCAGGTCGAAATGGACAAAAGACTAATTTTAATTATAAAAAACAGAATCACAGCTCCTCAATCAATTTCCAGACTGGAGCCAGTTTACTGACCCAGAACCCATTGAATGAAAGGGAGACCGGGTCCCCTTGAGGAAGGACCCCACTACCTTACCAATGAAGTATGCTGTTAATCTTTCTCCCCTGCTTCCCCAAAGAGACCTCTGGCCTTTACCAGAGTAACTCTTCACAGGGGAAAGAGAAATGATCATACATTTCAGGGACTACTGGACACTGACTCTGAGCTGATGTTGATTCCAGAGGACACAAAACATCATTGTGGTCCTCCAGTTAAAGTAGGGGCTTATGGAGGTCAGGTAATTAATGGAGTTTTAGCTCAGATTCAACTTACAGTGGGTCCAGCGGGTTCAGGGACTCATCCTGCGGTCATTTACCCAGTGCCAGAATGCATAATTGGCATAGGCATACTTAGCTGGCAGAATCCTCACATTGGCTCCCTGACTAGTAGGATGAGGGCTATTATGGTGGGAAAGCCACCATAATGAAAGCCATTAGAGATGCCTTTAACTAGAAGAATAGTAAATCCAAAACAATATCGCACCCATGGAGGGATTGTGGAGATTAGTGCCACCATCAAGGACTTGAAAGATGCAGCGGTGGTGATTCCCACCACATCCCTGTTCAACTCTCCCCTTTGGCTTCTGCAGAAGACAGATGGTTCTTGGAGAATGACAGTGGATTATCATAAGCTTAACCAAATGTTGACTCCAATTGCAACTGCTATACCAGATGTGGTTTCATTGCTTGAGCAAGTTAACATATCTCCTGGTAGCTGGTATGCAGCCATTGACTTGGCAAATGCCTTTTTCTTCATTCCTGTCCATAAGGCCCACCAGAAGCAATTTGCCTTCAGCTGGCAAGGCCAGCAATATACCTTTACTGTCCTACCTCAGGGGTATATCGGCTCTACCACTTTGTGTCATAATCTTATTTGGAGAGACCTTGGTTAATTTTTCCCTTCCTCAAGATATCCCACTGTTCCATTACATTGATGACATTATGCAGATTGGATCCACTGACCAAGAAATAGCAAACACACTGGACTTATTGGTGAGACATTTGTGTGCCAGAGTATGGGAAATAAATCCGATTAAAATTCAAGGACCTTATACCTCTGTAAAATTTCTAGGGGTCCAGTGGTGTGGAGCCTGTTGAGATATTCCTTCTAAGGTGAAGGATAAGTTGCTGCTCTTGGCCCCACCTACAGCCAAGAAAGAGGCACAACACCTAGTGGGCCTATGGATTTTGGAGGCAACACATTTCTCACTGGGTTTGTTACTCACACCTATTTACTGAGTGACCGAAAAGGCTGCCAATTTGAGTGGGGTCTAGAACAGGAGAAGGCTCTGCAACAGGTCCAGGCTACTGTGCAAGCTGCTCTGCTACTTGGGGTATATGACCCAGCAGATCCAATGGTGCTTGAGATATCAGTGGCAGATAAAGATGCTTTTGAAGCTTTTGGCAGGCCCCCATAGGTGTATCACAGTGGTGACCTCTAGGATTTTGGAGCAAGGCCCTGCCATCTTTGTCAGATAACTGCTCTTCCTTGAAAAGACAGCTCTTGGCCTGTTACTGGGCTTTGGTGTAAACTGAACACTTGACTATGGTTCCTCAAGTCACCATGTGACCTGAATTGCCTATCATGAACTAGGTGCTTTCTGACCCATCTAGCCATAAAGTGGGTTGTGCACAGTAGCATTCCATCATCAAATGGAAAAGGTATGTATGTGATCAGGCTTGAGCAGGCCCTGAAGGCACAAGTAAGTTACATGAGGAAGTGGCTCAAATGTCCATGGTCTGCACTCCTGCCACCCTGCCTTCTCTTCCCAGCCTGCACCAATGGCCTCATGAGGAGTTCCCTATGATCAGTTAACAAAGAAAGAGAACACTAGGGCCTGGTTCACAGATGGTTCTGCACAATATGGAGGCACCACCCAGAAGTGGGCAGCTGCAGCACTAAAGCCCCTTTCCAGGACATCCCTGAAGGATAGCAGTGAATGAAAATCTTCCCAGTGGGCAGAACTTCAAGCAGTGCACCTGGTTGTCCACTTTTCATGGAAGGAGAAATGGCCAGATGTGCTTATATATGCTAATTCATGGGCTGAAGCCAGTGGTTTGGCTGGATTGTCAGGGACTTGGAAGGAGCATGATTGGAAAATTGGTGACAAAGAAATTGGGGGAAGAAGTGTGTGGATGGACCTCTCTGAGTGGTCAAAAACTGTGAAGATATTTGCATCCCATGTGAGTCCTCACCGAAGGGTGATCTCAGCAGAGGAGGATTTTAATAATCAGATGGACAGGATGACCCATTCTGTGGATACCACTCACCCTCTTTCCCCAGCCACCCCTGTGGTTGCCCAATGGAGCAATAAGCAAAGTGGCCATGGTGGCAGGAGTGGAGATTACACATGGGCTCAGCAACATAGACATCCACTCACTAAGGCTGACCTGGCTACAGCCACTGCTGAGTGCCTAATTTGCCAGCTGTAGAGACCAACAGTGAACCCTCGATATGGCACCATTCCTCGGGGAGATCCGCCAGCTACCTGGTGGCAGGTTGATTATATTGTACCTCATCCATCATGGAAAAGGAAGACGTTTGTCCTCATTGGAATAGACACTTACTCTGGATATGGGTTTGTCTATCCTGCATGCAATGCTTCTGTGGATTCATCTGTGGATTCACGGACTGCCTTATCCACCATCATGGTATTCCACACAGCAATGCCTCTGACCAAGGCCCTCACTTTATGGCTAAAGAAGTGTGGCAGTAGGCTCATGCTTGTAGAATTCACTGGTCTTACCATGTTCTCCATCATCCTGAAGCAGCTGGATTGACAGAATTGTGGAATGGCCTTTTGAAATCACAATTCCAATGCCAACTAGGTAAGAGTACTTTGCAGGGCTGAGTTAAAATTTTCCAGAAGGCCATGTATGCTCTGAATCAGCTCCCTGTATATGGTACTGTTTCTCTCATAGCCAGGATTCATGGGTCCAGGAATCAAGAGGTGAAAGTGGAAGTAGCACCACTCACCATCACCCCTAGTGATCCTAGCAAAATTTTTGCTTCCTATTCCTGTGGCATTACATTCTGCTGGCCCAGAGGTCTTAGTTCCAGAGGAAGGAACACTCCAGAGGGAGGAATGGAGACACAACAACAATTCCACTAAACTGGAAATTAAGATTGCCACCTGGACACCTTGGGCTCCTCCTACCTTTAAATCAACAGGCTAAGAAGTGAGTTACAGTGTTGGCTGGGGTGATTGACCCAGAATATCGAGATGAAATCAGTCTACTACTCCACAGTGGAGGTAAGGAAGAGTATGCACAGAATACACGAGATCCATTAGGGCGTCTCTTGGTATTACCATGCCATGTGATTAAGGTCAATGGGAAACTACAACAGCCCAATCCAGGCAGGACTACAAATGGCCAAGACCCGTCAGGAATGAAGGTTTAGTTCACTCTACCAGGAAAAAAAAAAAAAAAAGGAAAAAAATAAACCTGCTGAGATGCTTGCTGAACGCAAAGGAAATATAGAATGGGTAGTAGAAGAAGGTAATCATCAATACCAGCTATGACCACCTAACCAGCTGCAGAAATGAGGACTGTAATTGTCATGAGTATTTCCTCTTTATTTTGCTAAAAACATGTTTGTGAATGTATACACTTGTTCTAAGAAAATATCATTTTATTTCCTTTTTCCTTTATCATGTGACATAAGATATATTGACTTCATTTAAGTATTGTTAACCTTATGTAACAGCATGTGGGTTGGGGATTGATGCATTTCTGGTTGTATGAAGGATAGTTGTATTCTGTTAGGCATAATCATGGCTTTATTATAGTCTTTATTTGAAGATGATGTATTATCTCAGGAGATGTGTATGGGTTTAAGTTGACAAAGGGTAGACTTGTAATGGTTAATACAGAATGTCAACTTGATTGGATTGAAGGATGCAAAGTATTGATCCTGGGTGTGTCTGTGAGGGTGTTGCCAAAGGAGATTAACATTTCAGACAGTAGACTGAGAAAGACAGATCCATGCTTAATCTCTGTGCAACATTTAATCAGCTGCCAGAGAATATTAAGCAGGCAGAAAAATGTGAAAAGACTAGACAGGCCTAGCCTCCCAGCCTCCATCTTTCTCTCATGCCGGATGCTTCCTGCCCTCAAACATCGGACTCCAAGTTCTTCAGTTTTGGGACTCGGACTGATTTTCCTTGCTCCTCAGCTTACAGGTGGCATATTGTGGGATGTTGTGATTATGTGAGTTAATACTTAATAAACTTAGTCTGTCCCACTAGAGAACCGTGAGTAATACAAAATGTTAGGAGATTAAAAAGAAATGGACGTATAGCTAGAATGGGCCTTGAAAATACAATACATACTAAGGATTGCGATTTAATATGTGCTGCCTCTGTACACAGTGTTGGGCTACAAGAGTGTAGGGGATCATGTCAGGTTGTTATCACCTACACTAACTGAATATATTACAGACAGAACTTGTGATGGAAGATGTGCACTTCAAAGTACTGACTACATCTCGATCTGAGTTTGGGAGAACATTTGAATTTGTCAGAGTCGGGGGAAAATGTTATATAGATAACATAACGTTTCATAATAAACACTGAATTTGGATAGACCTCTGCAAATTTGAGTTTGAATAAACCAAAAACAACAGGCAGCTTATGGGGGAAAAGGAGGAGAGGAGTCAGACAGCACAGTGCTATGTAGATCGGGAGCATCCTAAAAAAATTTAACCAGGTCTAGAAGAAAATTTTATAAACTGTTTGATGTCTTCGATTAAGGTCACTTAGAGCATCTGTTGCCCACAGCATCACAAACACTATACCGATATTATTAACGTTCTCCATTAGCAGGACTCACTAACAAAACAACAATCATAAAACCCCTTATGAAACAAAAGCCAAAATCCACAAGAAGAGGAGATGATGAGATGAAAACAGTGAAATATAACAGAGATTTGGATATCATAGGAAAGGATAGTAACTCTGGACAACACCTTTATAGAGCTAGTAGGAGCTATAGCAGCTGATTTTGAATTCTACACAGTTGATTAAGTTTCAGATGGTTATTTCATTCACTCATTGACCAAATGTTTACTGAGGTTTCCTCTGTGCCATATAATGTGTAAGCTGTGAATAAGTTATAGCAATTAACAGTAGAATTTAAGTCTCTAATCTTAAGGAGCTTACATAACAGTGAGGAATTCAGATAAAATAAAATGGCTGATAATGGTATGTGCTAGAAGTGGAGTAAATTATAATAATTATCATTATTTGAAATGGTGTCTTGCTCTGTTGCCCAAGCTGGAGTGCAGTGGCACGATCTCAGCTAACTGCAACCTTGACCTCCTGAGCTTAGGCAATCCTCCCACCTTGCCTCACAAGTAACTGGCACCACAGGGGCATACCACCACACCCCACTATTTTTTTTGTATGTTTTGTAGACATGAGCTTTCAACATGTTGCCCAAGCTAGTCCCAAACTCCTGGGCTCAAGTAATCCTTCCACCTCGGCCTCCCAAAGGCTGGGGCTAGAAGCATGAGCCACTGCACCCAGCCAAAGTGGA
Organism: Pongo abelii; assembly: GCF_028885655.2. NCBI lineage: Eukaryota > Metazoa > Chordata > Mammalia > Primates > Hominidae > Pongo > Pongo abelii. Next base: position 66,704,323 of record NC_071996.2, on the reverse strand, counting down.
GTAAATTAGATAATAGAAAGTAGAAGAATGACTACTTTAGAAGTAGGTAGTGACGGGAGTTCTCTCTGAAAAAATTATGTAAAACTGAGAGACAAACAGCAAGGAGTCCGTCTTTCTGAGAGAAGGGGGAGCATTATAAGAGAATATTTTAGCACCAATATCTCAGTGGCAGAAACTTGGTAATTTCAAGGAATGGAAAGAACTTTAATATGGCTGAATCCTAGTGGACAAAGGCATTGTGTTAAGATAACTGGAAATTAAGCCAGAACATGTGGAGTTTTATAAGTCAGGGAAAGTAGCTTGGATAGTATTTCTCATGTGCTGGAAGACATCAGAGGTTTCCACAGAAAGCAGAATCTGAGACAAAACTTAAATGTGGGTGATTCGGGGGAGAGTTTGATTCAGGAAGCAGCTAGGAGAAACATGGGAGCAATTCAAAGAATAAGGAAGAACTAATACAAGAATATAATGCATTATTAATTTGGCCAACACTAGGGGTGACTGCTTGTTAGATACCAGGAGACCATATGAGAACTATATGGAATGTGTCTTTGAGCAGTCTGTCTGGGAAATGCTAAGGGAAATCATTTTATCACCATTTCTCCATCGTTTCCCAGTTCCCACTTATCGAGTATCTTCCCCACAAGATAGTGATATCCCTACACTTCCGAGTTGTGCGTGTGTGAACAGTGAGTGGATTCCCAAGGCATCTCATATCACAAAATCAGGAGCAGGAGGCAAAAGGCTGATGGTGTAAGCCTTAGCTTAGGCATTGGCAGATTGTACATGCATATGGTTGATTAGAGCTGTCACAGCAGCACTGGCACAAGAAACAAATGAATGAAGAATATCTCAAGAAGTAAATAATAGGATTTGCCTTTACTTTATAAAGATTATTTTGGGTTATATATGGAAAATAGTTTGTTGGGGAAAAAATAAAATGAAGGTAGAGAAGAGCATGTGTAAAACCTTTGCAGCCACTTATGCAAGATTTGATGGTGCCTTGGCTTGGGGTTCAAGAGGAAAAGTTGTAGTACAGGTGGAGAGAAGATATATCTCAGAGGTAGACTTTCCGTGAAACATTAAATAAGATGTGAAGAGTGAGGAGAATGTGAATAATCTAAATTGGAGATGTGTACACACCCACACACAAACACACACGAATGCACAAACAGAACTTACGTATTTAATCTTTTAGATGAGAGTATGTCACAAAATATACTTTAATAAATTCTTAAATTTAGAAATTGGAAATGAACAATTATAAATTAGCCCAGTTCAACCTCTTGGATATTTTAAAACATTATTAGCACCAAGTAAGTTAGTCAAATAAGAAATTACTATCAGGCAGAGCCTGCAGTGAGCCGAGATTGCACCACTGCACTCCAGCCTGGGTGACAGAGCGAGACCCCGTCTCAAAAAAAAAAAAAAAAAGAAATTACTATCACAGTTATAGAATGACTTATAAAACAAGGAAAATAAAACTAATTCTTAAATAAAGTTGTGAAATAAAGCTAAATCTCTGCACACAAATAGTGTAAAAAGTTCTTATGCATGAGCAAGATGAAATTAAATTGTTCAACACAAGAAACCATTAAGGAAAACCCTCGGGAAAGTAATATTAAAGAAAAATGGGATTTGAAGAAAGAAATTGACTAGTGAGAAAGTGCAAAATTAGAATTTATCAAATTCAAGATTTGCTTTTTCTAAAACAAAAATAAACAACATGGCAAACAAACAAAAAATCAAAGAAACAAAACTGTATTGAAACTAACAAAATACAGCTTTTAGTCTGCCCATGATGGAACAACAAGAATTTGATTTTCCCTTTATGATATTGTGATATAACAAAAAAAATAAAGTCTTCTTCCCTAGTTCCTGAGTCCCAGAATAGAGCTTCTAAAACCCTTGGAATCCCCAGAATGATGTTTGTTTTTGTATGCCAATAAGATGAGTAATGGCTGTGGGGTCCTGGATTGCCTCACAATCCAGGATAAGGGAGCCAACCTTAAGATTAGAGGGTTGGAACGTTTAGTCCCACCCACTAACTTCTGAGGAGAGACGTAGTGTTACTACTTTCCTGGGTTCTTGCAATCTCCCATGATAGAAATCAAGAGAACTTACCAAACCTAGAAGCAAAGGAAAGTTTATTTCAGCTTGTGCACAAAGCAACCAGCCCCGAGTAAGGAAGAGATTGTCTGTTCCCTGAGGGTAGTGTGGGGGTTAGTTTTATGGGGTCTTTCTATAGGAAATGGTTAATTACATCAGGGTATGTATAGGAGGAATTTTTCTAGTGCTTGGGCAGTGGCTCAGCATGTTTCTTCATACAATGTATGTAGCATTAGCATTTTAAATCTCTACCCCTGGACACGATTTTTAGCATTAAAATGAGGAAAGGGTAACCATAGGTTGGAGTTTAAGTCCAGTTGTGCATGTGGGGCTCCAGGGAAGTCCCTAGCCCACTGAGACAGAAGCTTCTTGGGTATTTTGTTATTGATTGGCTCAGAACTAGATAAGCTAGAGCTTGAGTGAGGGGCTTTTATCCTTTTCTTACAGTCCATTTTAAAAAAGGAAACCAATAAGCCTGCCTGTTTCAGTAGGGCTGAAGGTTTAGTGGCTCACCAATGGCCAATGATTTAATCAATTATGCCTAAGTAATGAAGCCTCCATAACAAATCTAAAAGACATGATTCAGGGAAATTTTAGTGATGAAGAAAACAAAGCAAAACAAAACAAAAAAACCACATCCATGTGCCGGGAGTGTAGCATGTCATAACTCCATTTGGGTAGAAGCTCTTGAGTTTGGGACACTTTGAAACCTCACCCTGGAGCACTCTAAATCTTGCGCTGAGTTTCTCTTCATCTAGCTGGTCATTTGTATTTTTGAAAATATCCCTTGTAATAAGTGAGTAAAGCATGTAAAGTGTTTTCCTATGTTCCATGAGCCAATCTAGCAAACGGATTAAACCCAAAGAAGGTATCATGGGAATCCTCAATTTATAATCAGCTGGTCAGAAGTACAGGTGATTGACATTTGAAGTTGGGGGTGTTTTGTGGGACTGAACCCTTAACCTATAGGATCTGACACTATTTCCCTAGAGATAGTGTCAGAATTAAATTGAATTATAGGACAACACATGGTGTCTGCTGAAGAATTGTTCAGTGTGTGGGAAAACCTCCTTTTCCATGACTGGTATCAGAAGTGTTGTGTTGAGTGACTGTGTGAGAGAGCAGGAAAAAAGTTTGTTTGTTTTTCTCAGACTGTCTCACTTTTACCAAATATAAAACTAGACAAAATCCATAAAACAACAATTTTTACACACTGGACAACCAGCAGAACAAGACAGTCATCCCTGAAAAGTAAAAGGAAACAAATCTGGTGAGGCCCAATTCACTGTGTAGAATATGCAGTTTTCCGTACCACAGCACAGAACGGGGAAACTGAACAGATCTTGCAGTTGTGCTTAGTTTAAGAGACACAGTTCAAAATGCTGGGAGGCAGAGAGGAAAAGTTGGCTGAAATCTGCAGCAAAATATCAGTGGTGAGAGACTTGAAAGAATGAGACTGAGAGAGACAGAAAGAAAGTGGGGAGGGCTGGGGAGCTGTGAAGAACTGCTGAGGAAAATAGAACTTGTAACAAGACAAAAAAGAATCAATAGAGACAGACCCAGAAATGGTGAAGATGATAGAAGTAATAGACAATAACATTAAACCAAGAAGGTTTAGCAAAACGTGTGCATGATAAGGAGACAAGTAGAAGATACACCAAAGACCCAACTTTAACTTCTAGAGATGAAAAATACAGTATTAGAAATATATATAATAGATGAGATTAGTGGTAGATTGGATATTATAGAAGGAAAATTTAACAAAAACATGGCACTAGAAACCATTCAATATAAAACATAAAAAGAATAAAGACTGAAAATCAACAGAGCATTAGTGAGCTGCTGGGTAATATCAAGACATTGAGCATATATATAATTGAGCCCCAGATGAAGATGAGGAAAGCAGGGGGAAATAGTTAAAGAAATGGTGACCAAAAGTCTTCCAAATTTGTGGAAAGCTACAAACCCACAAATTCAATGAGTGCAATCAATCCTAAGCAAAAGAAACATAAATAAAACTATACTAAATCACACCATAAGCAAATTGCTGAAAACCCTTAAAAGCAGCCAGAAAAAAGGATGTTATCTATAGAAGAAAGATATAAAAATGGTAGCAGTTTTTATGAGAAAGAAGATAAGTCAGAAGACAATAAAGGAATATCCTTAAATTGCAGAAATAATAAAGGGTAGTGGAGGAATAAATAGAAGAAGAACAAGAGGAGGATGAGGGAGGGGAAGAGAAGAAGCAGGAGGAGCAGAAAATTGGAGCAGTACAGAAAAAAGAGAAACAGCAGGAGGTTAAAAAGGAGGATTGAAAGGGGAAGAGGCGAAAAAAAGGAAGAAGAAGAAGAGGGGATAGAGGAGAAGAAAAACTAGCATACTACATTCACAAAAATTATTTTTATAAAATAAATGCAAAATTTCAGGCATGCAAGAGCTGAGAAAATTCACCACCAGCAGCTTCCAAGCTTCTAGTTTCTTGATGAACATGCGGATAAAAAAAAGTGGACTCCCTAAACAATAATAGCAACTTTCAAGCCACACATCCAATGGTAAAAGGTAAAAATGACAAACAGGCCAGCACTATAAGAAATTTAAAGAAAGTCATTAAGGAAAATTATGGCAGATATCTACACAAATGTAGGAAGAAAGCCAGCAGTGACAAATGTGTGAGACAAATATTAAGTGGTAGAAAAATATGAAACTAAAACATTTTTTCAAAAAAATTTTAAAGAAAACTCACTGTTCAAAGCAAAGGCTGGGAGTAAAGAAATGAAAGTGTTGATCTGTAAGGTTTTTAAGCATACTGAAAGTATTTTTTGTTAAAGACACATAGCTAATAAGCCAATAAAGAAGATGAAATGAGATCATAAAACTAATTCACACAAATCAAGACAAGAAAAGAGGTAAAAGAAAACAGTTATTGAAAAAATTTAAATAGCAAGATTTAAATTGAACCCTATTGATAATCTCATTAAATGAAAATGGTTCAAACAACTACAAAGGCAACAATTACCATGTTGGATTTAAAAAAAAAGCCCAAACTACTAACTGGCTATAAAAACCCCAAAATCTTTAAATACAAGATCACAGAAAAGTTGAAAGTAAAAAAATGAGAAAAGGTACAACATGCTAACATTAATTTTTAATGCTATATTACTATCAAACATTGCATCTATGGAAGTACTATCCTTATAAAAGAAATTGAATTTTGTTTACAAGTCTTCCCATAAGAGTTTTCCGTGTCTGTATATGACATAATAGGACTCTACTAGAGAATACTGCCTGCAGAAAATGACAATAAAATCAAGACATGCTGCAAAAGCTGGCTACCTGAACACATTTGAGAGGCAACAGAAGCAGGCTGTTTTAGGTAGGGAGTTCATACTTGCTTGGAGGAGGAGAATAGGCAGCTATATAAGTTCCCACCGCTGTGACCTTGAGTCGGTGGCTAGATACTGGGCAAGATGCATAGGCAGAAAAGACAAGGTCACACATGGAAAAGCTTTCAATCTTCCCGGCCTGGGGAAGGAGAAAGAAAAAACTAAGACATTTTGAATGCTGAAGAGAGTTGAATAATCCCATGAGGGAAAGAGCCAGAGAGAAGAAACCCAAACTCTGTCTACCCACGTCTTCTTCTGAGACTTGAGCTATGCATGTGAGGAACAGCATCTGGGCTGCCCAGCTAAACACAGATCAGAACAGAGGCTGCATCTGCCGCACAGGAAAAAGAGTTTGCGGTTTGGGCTTAGCCCAGAAAGTTATCTGATAAGGTTTTTCGTGAGTCAGCATAAACCACTTGTTGGTCAAAGGAGAGGTTTATGTACCTTTGGGCAATTAGATTTTTATCTTTTATCATTGGATGTGTGGCTTAAAAGTTGCTATAATTGGCCGGGCGCGGTGGCTCACGCCTGTAATCCCAGCACTTCGGGAGGCCGAGGCAGGCGGATCACGAGGTCAGCAGATCGAGACCATCCTGGCTAACACGGTGAAACCCCGTCTCTACTAAAAATACAAAAAAAAAAAAAAAAAAAAAAAAATTAGCCAGGCGTGGTGGCGGTCACCTGTGGTCCCAGCTACTCAGGAGGCTGAGGCAGGAGAATGGCGTGAACCCGGGAGGAGGAGCTTGCAGTGAGCCAAGATCGCGCCACTGCACTCCAGCCTGGGCAACAGAGCGAGACTCCGTCGCAAAAAAAAAAAAAAAAAAAAAAAAAAAAAGTTGCTGTAATTGCTCAGAGAGTCTATTTTCCTCTCCATGTTAAACCAGAAACTAGAAGCTTAGAGCCTACCCCTCTGATTTCTACTGAAAGGGTATATATAGCTTTGCATATGCACCTGCTAGGGATGAGTGTGGTTTTATTTTTAAATCTAGCTTTCTGTGAGTTACCGCTGGGTCATGGTAGCTTATTGCTCAATGTTTGGTAAGAGGCTGTATTAAAGCCTTTATGCCAGTGTGGCTTCAGCCTTATGTTGATGATTCTGTGTACGGCTTGGGGAACTCTATCTCATCTTCCCTATGTCCTGCTCTGATTGCTCCTGACTGAATGCAGTCTAGCATGTGCACACAGGCCTTCTAACCCTCCACAGTTGTCTATGATCACAGGAGGTTTTTTCTTGGTGGTATCTATTACACTTCTCGCTGCTCTGCTGCTTTGCTTGTATCATAGCTACCAGGCTCCTCTTAATTCTTCACCAAGATGACTTTTTTTTTTACAGTATTCTTATACATGGAGTTCTCTACTCTTTTGTAAATAAAATTAGTTCCCTCAAACAGAGCTGTGAAGATTTTTGTCCTTAGAGGCTCCTGTCTCTCTCCTCCCCTGCGGAACAACACCAGAGCCAGGGCCTGTTACCTGTTTTCCTTGAGGTAACATGAGTGGCACTGAGGGGTGGGTGGGCTTCTCTAATCTTCTCTGCCTGCTTCTGCTGACATGAAACTTCTACCCTTTGAGTGAGCTTTGCAGAGGTGACCAGGGCCCCAGTGTTTTCAGCCTGATGCACTTGAGGCAGAACTTCTGTTATTCAAGTAGAAGCTGAATGGTGGAAAAGAGGCCTGTTCCTCTCACCTACACCTGCCTGGAGTGAAGCTCCTGCAGCACAGGGCTTAGTAGGAGGAGTGGGGTGAATCATCACCTTAGCTTGGGAGTTGGTGGGGAAGGAAAAACCATCTTCTTGGCTTCACGTTCCTGGGGCAGAACTTCTGTAACACAGGGCTAGGAATAGATAATGAGAAAATCATGCCTTACATGCCACAGCCTCTTGTTGTTCCCATCGAGGTTTAGTAGATTTTCTTGGATGTATATTTCTCTATTTGCTGTGTGCCTTTAGGGCAATTTCCAGAAGATTTTAATAATTGCTTTTTGTAATTTCACGAGTTAAATTATTGCAATACCAATACTTCACAAACCTTTTAAAAAAACAGAAGAGGAGGAAATACTTCTCATTTTATGAGTCAATATCACTCAAACTACACAAAACATCCCAGGATATCTGCAGGTCAATATTCCTTATAAATATACATACAGAATTCAATAAAATATATAAATTCAATAAAACATAAGTAGGGTAGTACACTATGACCAAATGGGCTTTATCCCAGGAATGTAGGCTGATTTAACACCTGAAAATCAACTAATATACTGCACCATATTAATAGAAAAAAAGAACAAAAATTACATAATTATCATAATCAAATGCAGAGAAAGCATTCAACAACATGTAACAACCATTCATAATCAAAACTGTCAAAAACTAGAATAGAAGGGAACCTCCTCCATCTGATAAAGGGCATCTATAAAAAACCCCACAAGTCTCATCATACTTGCTGGTGAAGGATTTCTTCCAAAGACAATGAAAAAGATAAAAATATATGCCCTTTCCACTTTTATATAATATGACACTGGAGGTTCTAGCCAAGGCATTTAGGTAAACAGAGTGAAAAAATATTAAAAATTTTAAAAAATTAAAAACTAAATGCATTCAGAACAGAAAGGAAGAAATAAAACAATTTCTATTTGCATTTAAATGTACTAGTATATACAAAAATCTAATAAATCTATTAAAACACTATTAGAACTAATAAATGAGTTCAGCAAGAGTAGGACAGAAGAAAGTACAAAAGATTATATGTCTATACAAAAGGAGTTAACATTTTGATAATTAAAGTTAATACTACTAAAACTACAAAAATTAGCTGGGTGTGGTGGGATGTGCCTGTAATCCCAGCTACTCGGGAGGCTGAGGCAGAAGAATTGCTTGAACCAGGGAGTCGGAGGTTGCAGTGAGCTGAGAATGCCTCACTGCACTGCAGCCTGGCGACAGAGCGAGACTTTGTCTCAATAAATAAATAAATAAAATAAAAATTTAACAAAACAAGAACACAAATTATACTCAGGAAACCAGAAGGCATTTCTGAAAACATTAAAGAACACCTAAATGAAAGGAAAGAGCCAGTGTTCGTATGTTGGAGGAATTAAAATTGTTAAGATGGCAATATTCCCCAAATTGATTCATGAATTCAGTGCAATCCCCATCAAATCTCAGCTGTCTTCTTTACAGAAACTGACAAGTTTATCTTAAAATTTATATAAAGGTAAGAGACCCAGAATTCAAAACAATCTAAAAAGGATCATGTTTGGTATATTCACACTTCTTACTTCAAAATTTAGTACAAAGCTACAGTAATCAAGAGAGTCAACTGTGGTGCTGGCATTAGGATGGACATACAGATCAATAGAACAGAAGTGAAATCATAGCGATAAACCCTTATATTTATGGTTAATTGCTTTTTGACAAGAGTGACAAACAATTTAGTGTCTTGAATTGTCTTTTCAGCAAATGGTGCCAATGCAATTAGATGTCTATATGCACAAGATCAAAGTTGGGCATCTATTTTTACACCATACAAAAAAATTAACTCAAAATGGATCCTGGACCTAAATGTAAAGGTTACAACTATAAAACTGTAGAAGAAAACAGAGGAATAAATGTTTGTGGCCTTTGATTGGGCAATGATTTCTCTATCATAACAACAGAAGCACAAATGACAAAAGAAACATAAATAAATCAACTGCACAAAAAGTAAAACTTTTGCAGTAAATAATATCACTAAGAAAATGAAAAAACAGCCTAGAGTATGGGTGAAAATATTTCAAAGCTTTCTTCTAATAACAGTCTTGTATTCACATTATATAAAAAAACTGAATTGGCAAAAACTGGAAGCATTCCCTTTGAAACCAGGCACAAGACAGGGATGCCCTCTCTCACCACTCCTATTCAACATAGTGTTGGAAGTTCTGGCCAGGGCAATTAGGCAGGAGAAGGAAATAAAGGGTATTCAATTAGGGAAACAGGAAATCAAATTGTCCCTGTTTGCAGATGACATGATTGTATATCTAGAAAACCCCATTGTCTCAGCCCAAAATCTCCTTAAGCTGATAAGCAACTTCAGCAAAGTCTCAGGATACAAAATCAATGTACAAAAATCACAAGCATTCCTATACACCAATAACAGACAGAGAGCCAAATCATGAGTGAACTCCCATTCACAATTGCTTGAAAGAGAATAAAATACTTAGGAATCCAACTTACAAGGGACATGAAGGACCTCTTCAAGGAGAACTATAAACCACTGCTCAATGAAATAAAAAAGGATACAAACAAATGGAAGAACATTCCATGCTCATGGGTATGAAGAATCAATATCATGAAAATGGCCATACTGCCCAAAGTAATTTATAGATTCAATGCCATCCCCATCAAGCTACCAAGGACTTTCTTCACAGAATTGGAAAAGACTACTTTAAAGTTCATATGGAACCAAAAAAGAGCTCATATCACCAAGTCAATCTTAAGCCAAAAGAACAAAGCTGGAGACATCACGCTACCTGACTTCAAACTATACTACAAGGCTATGGTAACCAAAACAGCATGGTACTGGTACCAAAACAGAGATATAGATCAATGGAACAGAACAGAGCCCTCAGAAATAATGCCACATATCTACAACTATCTGATCCTTGACAAACCTGAGAAAAACAAGCAATGGGGAAAGGATTCCCTATTCAATAAATGGTGCTGGGAAAATTGGCTAGCCATATGTAGAAAGCTGAAACTGGATCCCTTCCTTACACCTCATACAAAAATTAATTCAAGATGGATAAAAGACTTAAACGTTAGACCTAAAACCATAAAAACCCTAGAAGAAAACCTAGGCATTACCATTCAGGACATAGACATGGGCAAGGACTTCATGTCTAAAACACCAAAAGCAATGGCAACAAAAGCCAAAATTGACAAATGGGATCTCATTAAACTAAAGAGCTTCTGCACAGCAAAAAGAACTACTATCAGAGTGAACAGGCAACCTACAAAATGGGAGAAAATTTTCACAACCTACTCATCTGACAAAGGGCTAATATCCAGAATCTACAATGAACTCAAACAAATTTACAAGAAAAAAACAAACAACTCCATCAAAAAGTGGGCAAAGGATATGAACAGACACTTCTCAAAAGAAGACATTTATGCAGCCAAAAGACACATGAAAAAATGCTCATCATCACTGGCCATCAGAGAAATGCAAATCAAAACCACAATGAGATACCATCTCACACCAGTTAGAATGGCGATCATTCAAAAGTCAGGAAACAACAGGTGCTGGAGAGGATGTGGAGAAATAGGAACACTTTTACACTGTTGGTGGGACTGTAAACTAGTTCAACCATTGTGGAAGTCAGTGTGGCGATTCCTCAGTGATCTAGAACTAGAAATGCCATTTGACCCAGCCATCCCATTACTGGGTATATACCCAAAGGACTATAAATCATGCTGCTATAAAGACACATGCACACGTATGTTTATTATGGCATTATTCACAATAGCAAAGACTTGGAACTAACCCAAATGTCCAACAATGATAGACTGGATTAAGAAAGTGTGGCACATATACACCATGGAATACTATGCAGCCATAAGAAATGATGAGTTCATGTCCTTTGTAGGGACATGGATGAAATTGGAAATCATCATTCTCAGTAAACTATCCCAAGGACAAAAAACTAAACACCGCATGTTCTTACTCATAGATGGGAATTGAACAATGAGAACACATGGACACAGGAAGGGGAACATCACACTCTGGGGACTGTTGTGGGGTGGGGGGAGTGGGGAGGGATAGCATTAGGAGATATACCTAATGCTAAATGGCGAGTTAATGGGTGCAGCAACCAGCATGGCACATGTATACATATGTAACTAACCTGCACATTGTGCACATGTACCCTAAAACTTAAAGTATAATAATAAAACAAAAACTATTACTACTCAATAATAAAAGACAACTTCATTAAATTATGGGCAAAGGATTTGAATAAACATTTTGCTCCAAAGAAGCTATATGAATCATCAATAAGCACATGAAAAGATTTCTCAAAATTATTAGTCATTACGAAAATGTAACTCAAAATCACAATAAAATATCACTTCATACTCACCAGGGTGGAGTTAATAAAAACAACAGACAATAAAAAGTGTTGGCATAAATGTAGAGAAATTGGAACCACAACACGTTATTGGTGAGAATGTAAAATGGTATAGTAACTTTGAAAAACAATTTGTCATTTCTCAAATTCCACCCCTAGGTATTTACCCAAGAAAAGTAAATACATATGTCCAAACAAAACCTTTTACATGAATATTCATAACAGCATAACTCAAAATAGCAAAAATGAGGAAACTGCCGAAATGTCCATCAACTGATGAATGGATAAATAAAATGTAGTATACCCATGCAATGGAATATAATTTGGCAATAGAAAGAAATGAAGTAATGGTACATGCTACAACATGGATTAGCACTGAAAACATTGAGTTAAATGATAAAAGACAGTTATTAAAGACCATACACTGTATGATTATATTTATATAAAATGACCAGAATAGGCAAATTTGTAGAACAAAGAAAAGAAAATAGATTAGTAGTTGTTTAGGGCTGGGGAAGTTAGTGGGAAAATGATTTGACCGATAATGTATACAATATTTATTATATGGGAAATAAAACTGTTGTATAGACTGTGTTGATTTTTCCACAACTCTACTAATATGCTAAAAAATTAAATTGTACACCTTACACTGGAACATTTTCTGGCATATGCATTATATTTCAATAAAGTTGTTTTCAAAAGCATGAATGGAAAAATCTAAGATAGTTTTTCCTATTTACCCCAGTAAGTACAACTAAAATCCCTTGATATAATAAATAAAAGAAACATAAGACTTTGAAATCTGAAGAGATGAAATCAGATGACCTACGATGGAAAAAATACATCATGTAAATAGTAACTAAAGGAAAGCTGGAGTGGTAATATCATTATCAGATAAAGTAGTCTTCTGAACAAAGAATATTACTAGAGACAAAGAAGGATACACATTTATGATATATGGCAATCATAAATGTGTATGCACCAAACAACAGAGTGACAATATTATGTAAGTATGTAAAGGAAAAACAGATCAAACCAAAGAAGAAATAGTTGAATATGCAATTTTACTCGGAGAGTTTAACACCTCTTAACAATATAGAACAATTAAATCTGAAACATTAAGAACACAGAACATAATAGCGAAGAAAAAAGAAAACGACAGATCAATAGTCTGTATAAATATAGATGCGAAAATTCTTAACAAAATATTAGCAAATAGAACTCAGCAATACACTTAAAAGATTACATACCATTACCAATTGAAGTTTATTCTAGAGATGCAAGGCTGGTTACATATTCAAAAATTAATCAATGTATTCCACCATTTAACAGGTTAAAAAAGCAAATTATATAATCATTTAACCAATGCAAAAATATTTGACAAAATTCAACAGCCATTAATAAAATTATCAGAAAAATAGAAGTAAAGGGGAACTTCCTCAAGTTGATAAACAACATCAACCAAAATCTATAGCTAACATTGTACTGAATGGCAAAAGACTAAATGCTTTTGGATGCTTTATTTAAATCTGTGTGTATTATAATTGTATCAGTTATGTCCTTATTTTCAATTGGTATTTTAAAAGGCACTGAAAACCTCAGTAGGCCATTTTTTTAACCAAGCAAGAATGTCTGCTCTCAGAATTCTAATTCAGTAGAATGCTGGACTCTCTATCCAGTGTAATAAAGCAAGAAAAAGAAATGAGAAGTATGTAAATAGGAATGGAAGAAATGAAATTGTCCTTTTTGCAGATGACATAATTGTCTACATAGGAAATTCCAAGGAATCTAAAATATAAACAAAATAAAGAAGTTTCAAAACCAATAAACGAGTTCATCAAGGTCACAAGACACAAGTTAAAGATGTAGTAATAAAGTAATAGCAAGCAATAAACACATGAACACTGAAATTAAAAATATAATACCATTTAGGAAAAAAAAAACCCAGAATCAAGTTTTTGGGCTCTGGGTTACATTCAAGATGCCTTAAACATGATACTAAAGCACAATCCATAAAAAGAAAAATCAATAAATTAGACGTCATTGATAACTTTTTTTTAGATGGAGTCTCACTCTGTCACCCAGGCTGGAGTGCAGTGCAGTGATCTTGGCTCACTGCAAGCTCCATCTCCTGGGTTCATGCCATTCTCCTGCCTCAGCCTCCCCAGTAGCTGGACCTACAGGCACCCGCCACCACACCCGGCTAATTCTTTGCATTTTTAGTAGAGACGGGGTTTCACTATGTTAGCCAGAGTGGTCTCAATCTCCTGACCTCGTGATCCGCCCGCCTCGGCCTCCCAAAGTGCTGGGATTACAGGTGTGAGCCACCACACCCGGCCCTGATAATTTTTAAAATTTGGCCTACTAACAGACTTTTCAGTGCCTTTTAAAATACCACTGGAAAATGAGGAGGTAACTGATACAATAATAATAGAAGCAGGTTAAAACATAGCATTAGGAACATGACATAGTACAATAATTTCTGGGGTTAAAATTAGATGATGCCTTCTTGGAGGAATCATGTTATGTCCCCACCTTACACCTAGTTCCTTACTCCATATCCCCACCTTACTCCTAGGAGCCAAGTAGAATGTTAGAGGCCTAAATTTTGTTAGACAAAGGAGTAGATCCTGCAACTATTAAAAAAAAAAATCCTAATATTTATGTGGAAGCTATATTTATTATTCAGCATCAGGTGGCAGGCAGAGAAGCTGGATCATTCATACATTGTTGATGGGAATATAAAATGGTATAGCCCCTTTAGAAAATGGATTTGCAATTTCTTTTATTATTATTATTATACTTTAAGTTTTAGGGTACATGTGCACAACGTGCAGGTTAGTTATGTATGTATACATGTGCCATGTTGGTGTGCTGCACCCATTAACTCGTCATTTAACATTAGGTATATCTCCTAATGCTATCCCTCCCCCCTCCCCTCACCCCACAACTGGCCCTGGTGTGTGATGTTCCCCTTCCTGTGTTCATGTGTTCTCATTGTTCAATTCCCACCTATGAGTGAGAACATGCGGTGTTTGGTTTTTTGTCCTTGTGATAGTTTGCTGAGAATGATGGTTTCCAGCTTCATCCATGTCCCTACAAAGGACATGAACTCATCATTTTTTATGGCTGCGTAGTATTCCATGGTGTATATGTGCCACATTTTCTTAATCCAGTCTATCATTGTTGGACATTTGGGTTGGTTCCAAGTCTTTGCTATTGTGAATAGTTCCACAATAAACATATGTGTGCATGTGTCTTTATAGCAGCATGTTTTATAATCCTTTGGGTATATACCCAGTAATGGGATGGCTGGGTCAAATGGTATTTCTAGTTCTAGATCCCTAAGGAATCACCACACTGACTTATAAAATTAAACATACAACTACTATATGACTCAGCAATTGTAATTTCGGCATTTATTTCCAAAAAGTAAAAAATTTGATCACACAAAAATTTCTACACATATGTTCATTATGTAATAACCACAATGCATATTGTTTCTAGTTTTCCAGTTGAAAATACATAGAAAAATACATCATGAATTTAATAAACAATTTAATAAACAAAAGATCATTATAGTGCTATATTAATGTCAGGTAAGACAAATTTTAAAACAATATATAACCAGAGATAAAGAAGCATACATCTTAGTGAAAAGTGTCAATTTATAAATGTGACCCAATTTATAAATAAGACCCAATAATAGTCTCAAGATGCATGAAAAACACTAATAAATAAAAGGAATGAATAGACAATTCCTTAATTATAGGTAGAGATTTTTCACATAAATCTCTCAGCAGTTGAGGTTAACAGAATAAAATCTATAAAGACATAAAATATTTGAATAACAACCACAACCAACTACACATTGATATTTTTTAGAACATTAACAACAAGAAAAAACACATTTAAGCGCACATAGTAAGTTTATCAAGATATACCATTTTCTGGGACATGAAACAAGTTTCCATTATTTCAAAAAGATTGAAATGATGCAGATTTCTCTCTCTGAACAAGTGGGTATTAAATTAAAAAATAAGATAGCCTAGAGCCACAAATATTTTAAAATTAAGCAATCTACCATATATTTACAACTAATTTTTGTATACAATAAGAAATCCTAAGTAAGATTCGAAAACTTTGAACTGAGCAACAATGAAAATACCACATATCAAGACGTCTGAGATGTACAAAACAGCACATATAGAAAAATGTATAGAGGTAAGTGCCTATATTGGAAAAAAGGAAAGGCCTCAAATCAATGATCTAAGTTTCCACCTGAATAAACTAGACAAAGATGGAGCAAATGAAAATAAAAACAAGGAAAAGAAAGAATAATAATAGGGATAAGAGAAGTTATGAAAGAAAAACAAGAAATAATAGAGAAAAGTAGTAAAAGCCAAGCTGGTCATTTGGGAAAACAATCAATAAAATTCATAAACAATAGCCAGCATAACAATAAAAGAAAGAAAAGATACATAAAATAGCAATATCAAAAATGGAGAAAGGGGAAATATCTACATTCATTTCAGACACGAAATGGATAGTAAAGGATTATTATTTTAAAACTATGCCAATAAATTTTACCACTTAGAAAAAATAAGCAATCTTTTTAAAAAGACACAAAGGGGCCTGAGGGAACTTTTTAGGGGAGTGATGGAAGTGTTTTATTGGATAAGGAATCCATCTTGAACGTTGTAGTGGTCATACCATGGTGTGCACTTGTCAAACTTCATAGACTTTTTCACACACACACAAATAGTGAATTTAATTGCATGTAAAATGTCTTTCAATAAAGTTAAAATAATTCTGGAAAATCCAAAAAAAGTTTAAAAAATCAGCAAAAGTAAAAATAAGAACTTATGACACACTGAGTGAATTTTTAAAAAATATGAACTGCTTACTTTTATTCAATTTAGATATTTTTCATTTTGTTTTGCTGTTCTTAAAATTTTCATTGTGATTATATGCACAGCAGAGACTTTTTCATTTTAACTATTTTAAGTGTACAATACAGTGGCATTAGTTACATCCACAACATTGTGCAACCATCACCACTATCAATTAATCATGAAATCACAATTCATTGGTTCAAAAACAATTATGCTTACAAGAAGCTAAGCGACACTGAATTAAAATAAAGCAAAATAAAATTCAAGTGAATTAAATAACTAAAACGAAATAACATTTAATATACTTAATTTACTATTTTAACAAGTAATGTAATAGTATAACCATTTAATAATTAGAGTAGAAGATATGGACGTCTATTTGATAAAAATTCTGGAATCTGTAAGATGAAAAAACATCAAGGAGAAAGTTGATAAATTTAACCATATGAAATATTTCTGAACATTAAAAACAACATTAGATAAAAATAAAAATAAAAATTTCTCAAAAAAATATTCCTTACAAAATAGCAAAGATTTTAACCTTCCATATATAAACAAAGCATATAGAGATCCATAAGAAAATTAATAAAAACTCCAGCAGAAAAATGTGCAAGAACAAGTTGTTGAATAGACACTATTCAATACAGTTTTCAATGTTACTCCACAAATAATAAAAAATGAGAATTAGGAGATAAAGAGAAGAGTTTTTCTTACAAATTATAAAAGGTATACGAAATAATAATGCCTGGCCAGGGGTTCCATGAATGTACACTCTACCCCTAAAAATGGGTGTTTAAATAGTTTCTGCTCAAGAGTAATATGGAAATATGTATTAAGAGTATTTAAAAATATGTATTCTATTTGTTTCAGCAGTTATACTTCTAAAAATTATCTTAACAACAATATGAAATGTGTTTTTCCTGAAATTTTGAAATTTTGATCAGTAGTGAAATGGTTAAATTGTGTTTGAGGTAACTGTTTAAAGAAATCTCATAAATGTATTAGAAACCAGGGTTCTAAGGCTATTTCAACCTATGAGATGGATAATATAATATTAGGTGAAGAAGACAGAATTCTGTAAAAACAACTCAATTAAAGAGGAGCATACAATAGAATTTTGTTAGCTGATCTTTATTTAACTGACTAGCCAGGTTAACCCAATATTACTATTTTCTTCATAATATTAGTCACCAAATTCCATCAAGCAAAAACTGCTTTACTCTCACCAGGTAACCTGTTTGCTTACCAAGAGTGAGTTACATTAAATGTGAAAAAATCCCTTTATGCCACTTGAATATATTGTCATAATTAAATAACTTAATTAAATTTTACATACACTGATAGAATTAGAGTGTGAAAAGAAAGTGTTATTCTGTAAAAACAAAGCTGTGGCTTGGAAAGATTAAACAAAGGTGAGTCTAAAAACAAATTGCTATAGAATTATGCACAGGAGATACAATACTAAAATATGGAGGGTAATGTGAAAATTAAAAATTCTTATTCAGATTATTCACATTTTTACACATCACTTTTAAGAAACCAAAGCTTGAGGTGTAGGCTACACAGGAAAGGTAATATGAAACTTCCTACAAAGATGAGCATAGTCATAGGTAAAGCCTTGGCCTCATGACAAAATGTTATCAAATATTTGGGCGGTTTTATTTTCTTTCCAGTTAAAATAAATGGTTTTAGGTATACATGTGTCATTGCATATGACTTTTATTATTGGTGACTTTTTCAATGATCAGAGAAATAATCAGTCCTGATCACTTTTTAGCAGTCTCCTGTGTAAATCAATTACCAATGACCAGTGGGACACTTGGTGTCTTATTGCCGTGTGTGATCTAGGAACCATGACAGAACCCTAGGGGAGACAGATAGGGGATTTGAGGAAGAACCAAGGTCAAGTCTGTCTATCAGTCTGGTGGAATAGGGACTCTGAGTCATGAGTGAAGTAGTTACTAAAGAAAAACAAAGCAGTATTTTTTTGCACATCTAAATGTGTAGCATGAAAGAGTGTAAATATGCCAAATATTAAAAGTAGTTTTTTCAAAGTAGTGGAATTTTGAGTGATATTTATTTTCTTCTTCCACAAGTAACATGCCTTATTTTTATAATAAGAAAAAAAGATCAATCTTTTACAAAGGAAGGCAATAGCTGGATTAGAAACATCACACTGAATGAAATTCAAGTAATTAAAGTAAAAGCCATATTAAAACATACATTTCAAGTAGCTTCTTCATCTTTGGTATGAAAAGGAGCAGTGCCTGTGTTCCTGCTGCTACTGTTTGTGAGTGCATATGAAAAAGGGGAGGGGAGAGGTTAAGGAAGAGAGAAGCTGAAAGAGAAGGAGAAAGCAAGTTTGGAAATGAGCCAGCCAGTAAGAGAAAGTTGGAGTGGTCCTTCCAGAGTACACCACAAATGGAGGGGTGGAGTAGTTCTTTTTCTGAATAACTGTTGGCTCATTAAGAAGAAATAGTTCTTGGCACATAGGCCTTCTCAGAAAATGGAATGTGCCTCTCTCCTTAAATTCATACAGGCTACCCAGAAACTCAGGAGTTCCTGGAAATTTTATTAAAATTTTCATATAAACAAGCAATCATTTTGAGACCATAGTTCCTGGTAATGATGCCTATGGATGCAATCAAAACATGCATTTGGACTAGAAGAAAGAAGATGAAAAAAATGAGGAAGACATTTTCTTAAAGATAGATTTTTATTAAAATGGCTATTTTTTTCTTCATTCATTCACATGGGATGTTACAGCACCATTAGTAAATTGTTATTTTTATGAGACTGTTTCACTCAGGATTTTCTTAATTCATTACATTTTATTAGATCAGCAGTAATGAACCAAAAACAATATCATTTATTTTTATTACTACTGTAGGTTAAATCACAATGATTTATACAGCCAGATTGAAGCAATGACTGTGTAATTACTCTGTTATTGTCAACAATATATTTTTCTGAAATAAGACACTTTAACCACATGTAAAGAAAATAAATATAGAAACTTGTAACTGAAAAGAGTAGACAAGCTGCCATTTTATACCTAAGGCATCATGTGAATACATTCTGGATGGTGGATATGGATGAAATGAGGAAAAAGCAAATCATTGGTATTAATGAAATGGCAGTGATAGGTCTGTCACAGTCAGGATATATAGTTTGAGAATGTTATTCACAGTATTATAAATATAAGGGGGCTCATGCCCTTGAGTAGAAACCAAATATAATTATTCCATTTACGCAACTGTCTGTATGTGTTTTCTCTTTCTATTGAGAGGACTATTTTCTCATCTTCTAGGATCGTTTTCCTTTAATGTCTAACAATTCCAAAAGGTACAGTGTTGTTAGTAAATGTTCTCCTAGTCTTATCTCCTGAAGCGTCATATCGCTTCAATCAGTCCTATCTTTTAGAAGTGCAGAATAGCGCTCCAGTCCCTGTATCATAATTTTCAAACCACTTGAACAGTTATTTTTTTAAAATCAAATAAATATAAAAGAATCAAGCCAACAAGTTTTTTGTTTATTTGTTTGTTTTGTTTCAGTAATTATGGTATATCAATATTTGCAGCTACTATGAAAGCACTGCCTTTAAAATATCAAGAGGAAAAATAATTATAGCTCTATCCACTATCCAAAATTTGGTATTCAAATAGCTTTGAAAGCCAAAAAATTTTCATAATTTATTTGGCAGTAAAACCAGACCAGAGCAGTTGTGTGGCCGTTGATAGTCTTTATTCTACTTTATGTGATTATTAAACTACTTTGTTGCAGTTATGTTAATGTGCTTGATGACAGACTGTCCCCCTAGAACCCACTGTGAGTGTTCCCTGACATGTAGTGAATGCACCATATTGCTTTTTCTGAAGTTGAAAAAGAAAATCTTTATTCTGAAACACATCTGGCCGAAGGGTGTTGGATAAAGGATTGCTAATTTGGTTTGAAAAGGGGAAATGAGGTATACTAAGGAATTTTATTCTAAGCTCTTCTTCTGGTTTCTCTAATTTTTAAATATTTTGTTGTGCATATCCTAACCTTTTCCACTACTCCACCTGGTTAATCCAACATCATAATGGGCAATACAAAGTCAAGTGGTTAGGTACCTTGTCACAGGTACTGAGATAATATAAGGATGACTTGGTAACTCCAGATATAGGGAATGCAGCAGATGGCTATATCATAAGTGACCTGAAGGAGAAAAGAAGGTTAGAAATATTTTTTCCAAGTAACTTTGGAAGAAACATTGGGGTCAGTTTAGAGAATCAAAAGGTGAATGAATGCTTTCAATTTGGAAATTCATCTGACAACATAGCTTCTTTAGCTTCTTGAAGAGTGAAGAAAGCATGTAATCAGGCTTTCAGTTGATTATAAACAATCCTCAAGCACCTAGAACACCCTGACTCACTACAGTTTCTCATCTGCTTTTGACATTGGGCAATTTTTTGTTGTGGAGGTATTTTATGTTCCAGACTATGAAGAGTTAAGTAATTCACAAAGATCGATAAGTCACAGCAATTTCTCTTTGTATACAGAAGCTATGAAGCATTAGAAATTCTTAGCTATAAACTAAGGCTAATACAGCATATTTCATTAGTACTAATCAGGGCACTTTGAGCAAAAACAATTACAAAAAAGTTCTAGCTTTCTCTTCCTTTCCCCTTCTTCAATCTCCACCTCTATTTTTCTGGAGCTTCTTTAGGTGCAAACAATTTCAATTTATCTCTGACACTGTGACTATGACAGTAAAAACTAAGAAATATATGCATAGTCGCACCAAATGAACAAAAGAACCTAAACACCACAAGTATGCTCATACAGCTAGGAAGCAATTCACTTTGCTGTAACAACATAGTTCTACTTATTTTAAAAGTAAGAAAATAAAATGCAATTTTTTTCATTTCTTGTCGTATATGCTATGTCAAAATACAACTTTGAAAGGCAATATATTAAAAACTTCGTCTTCATGGACACTATTGAATGGTGGTTGCTGATGGTACTATCTGCTTCCCATTCTTCTCTTTTTCTCTTTTCTTCTGCCATAAATGTGAGTGAGAGAACACCAGGTCTTTCAATTTTTTCCTTTCCTTATTTTGTGTAAGTCAGTTCATTTCTTGAGAATTTAAAATCATGAATTCTAGTTCACTTCAGCGAAATATTGCCTATATTTGGTAAATTCAAAGAGAGAAAACCACTCCATGTTTTCAGTATTTCATAAGAAACGAAAGGAAAAATAAAGCAGAGCTGTTCTTAAGGAAGAGTTTAAGTAAATTTTTAAAGGTTATCTTGTTTTTGTAACATTATTGGAAAATACTAAATTTATGAGCAATTCTTAATCCAATCAACCACCACAAGTTAATGATACAAGTATTATAGTTTTATCAGGATAGTTTTAATTTGTTAATATAATCTTTCTGAATTATGATTGTTTTTGTCTGTTCTATTTTTTCTAGTTGGAGCCATGAATTTTTGACTGATGATGCAGCCATTATTTGTTGTATTTATTCAGATGAATAAAAACTATTTAGGCTGGGTGCAGTAGCTCATACCTATAATCCCAGCGTTTAGGAAGGCTGAGGAATGGAGGATGGCTTGAGTTCAGGGCTTTGACGCTGCAGTGGGCTATGATTGCGTCACTGCACTCTAGCCTGGGTAACAGAGCAAGACTGTGTCTCTAAAAAAGATAAACAAAAATCTAATTTAAGGATAAATAAATAAATAACATAAGTAAAATTTAAAATAAGTTTTTAAAGAGAGTAAACCAAAAGAGAAAAAGTCACAAGAGAAGTGAAAGCATATGCTTTAAAACTAGACAAAGAAGAAAATCTACTAAAGATCCCGATGTTTGGAGAAAGTTGAGGACCACTGGTAAAAATTTATGTTAATTCTACTACAAAGCTGAAGTTTCTAAGAGAAAAATTATGTTCCTTGCTTTTCCAACTGTATATTGTTCTCTAGCACGTGCCCCTTTTTCTCTAGGCATCACAGAAATAGCTGAGTTATCCTTAATACACAGGGAACAAATCTGTGGTTAAGGGGTTCCATCAGCAAAAGGGAGGTTAGCCAGTGTAGGTATTCATATTAAATCTAAGCACACTGTCATATGGTACGTTAGGAATCTCCCATTATTTTCTGTTGAAAATAACCCTTATTGAATTAACAAAGTCTTTCACAACTCAATTCAAATCCGTTTATTGGAACAGAATCTAAAGCTTAATTGGAAATATTAACAATTTATGAAAAGGCTTTAAGAGGTTGAAAGAATGAATAGGTATAAAAGCAAATTTAAGATGATTCAGAAAACAAAAAAACAAGTGGCATGTAAAGATAAAATAATCTGATTACTGTGAACACTAGAAAAGGGAATTTTGTAAGATTTGAATCATATTCTTCAGAAAATTATGTTTACATGTGTTCTAAAGTGAGTTAATACATAAGATCTCAGAAAGCAAAATTCCAAGTCCCACACTTTTATCAATTGCTCAACATGTTGATGATGTGTCAGATAGTTGCTTTTTTTTCCCCTGTAAAAATCAGTGACTATTTCACAACAAATGTGGTTCATGTGTGTAGAATAGAGTGACAACAAAAAAATTAAGAAACAAAAAAAGTGCAAAGCAGAGGGCAAAAGGCTTTATTCAACCAGATCAGCAGAAAGTGGGACTTTTTAAAAGTTAAACTCCAGAAAGAGTTTGGTCCACTATCTCTATTTCTTCCTAAAGCCACACTTTTCTTTTATCCTTGGCTTAAAATGAGCTAATGGACAGGACCTCCCATTTTCTTCAATTCCTTGCTTGTGGAATCTGTTGCAGAAGTACTTTCACTCACTGAAACCTATCATGGGTTACTGAAGGAAATAAAAATATTGCCTTATTGGCTGTGGAGAGAGGAAACAGCATTTTAGAACCAAGGCAGAGGTCAGCATTTGTTTGTGCTCAAACTCGATGTCACCATTTTGAGTGGCTCCCAATTGAACAGTCTATCCCTGTTCTGTTGATAGCCCAACTCACAAAAGAAACCATATTATTTTTGATACATTCCATCTGAGGAGAAAGAAGGTACCATTAACCTATTAGATGAGATCGGGTGCGTTCAGGGTGGTATGGCTGTAGACACCATTAACCTATTAGAAAAGCCATTGGCACACCTGGATATTAAGAGAAAAAATTTAAAGTAAATATTGAATTGTGTAGATCTGAAAGGTTTTAAAGTGTCAAGTTCTGGTGACCTGTGTTACTGCCTCATTACATGGCAAGACCTACCAAACTTTGGGTTTCATGTAAGCATGCTGAATTTATGAAATGTGCCTCTGAACAAGTTTTGTCAAAAAAAGAGCATTAAACTCTGTTTGTCCTTTGTGCATTACTTTCAAGATAGAGTCCCTTTTTTTCTTTCTTTTTTTTTTTTTTTTTTTTGAGATGGAGTTTCACTCTAGTTGCCCAGGCTGGAGTGCAGTGGCACGAACTCGGCTCACTGCAACCTCTGCCTCCCAGGTTCAAGCAATTCTCCTGCCTCAACCCCCTGAGTAGCTGGGATTACAGGCACACGCCACCACGCTAACTAATTTTGTATTTTTCATAGAGATGGGGTTTCTCTATGTTGGTCAGGCTGGTCTCGAACTCCTGACCTCAGTTGATCTGCCCTCTTCGGCCTCTCAAAGTGCTGGGATTATAGGTGTGAGCTACTGCGTCCTGCCCCTTTTTCTTAATATTCACAAAACCTAGGATGATAAGGCTTAAAATCATCTCTCTAACCTCATTTATTAACACTATTTTTTTTTTCACTCTACAAATCTCAACATACTTTTCTTTTTTCTGTTACTGGAATGTATCACTATCTACGTGGCTTCTGAGGCTTTTCAGTGTTGTTTCTAGAAAAGCCTTATCCTTCCTTTTCCTTTGGTGCCTCTTAGTGCCATACCCAAACTCAGCTTTTCCTCACAAGTCTAGGTTAAGTGTTTCGTCTCACCCCTACTTTTTCAAGAGAAGCACTAATTACCATTTATTTTTGTTGCCTTTTTGCAGGTATTTAATCTCCTCGCCATATTTAAAACAACATTAGAGCTGAGACCAAGTTCATTTTGCTTACCGTCATGTGCTTGACGCACAGTATATGTTCAATAAAATTCATTTAAAGGATACACTAACGTTTACTGCCACTAAAATAAGCTGAGTTTGTAAACACAGTTTTAATTCTTAGGCTTTTATCCCTGATAATGATAGAATTAATTTTTCTGTAATATATTTATTGATTATAATAATGATAATAATATCAATAGCAGGGATAGTAATAACTACTACTACCATTTATTGAATTTCTACCATGAGTGGATACAATACTAAGAGTGTTCCTACATTATTTCATCCAATCTTCATAGCAGCTCAACAAAGTGGGTATTAGATTGCCCTTTTTATAAATGAGAATAGTGAGACTCAGAAGTAACTTATGCAAAGTAATAACAGGAAAAATAGAAATTTGAATTCAAATCTATTTTCAAAGATTGTCCTAATGTCACTATACTACATGGCTTATTCAAAGAGATTTAGGGATTAACTTATACTTTGGTACTTGATTAGTTTCTATTATTATAACTTTATTCTTAAATTATTAGGTAGATAATTATGTGAGAGAAAATTAACTAAGGAAATGAATGAATAGCTTTTAAAAAAATACTTTCTGTCTGGTACTATGTGCTTAGTATTTTACCCAACAGACAGTATTAGATATAGATACACATATTTAACTGTTAGGAGTCCTCATTAATAGTTTACCTTCTTTGTTTGCTCACATATTACAATATTCAATTTCCCGCTTCTCATAATTTATTTTTATTTCTGCTTGATGAGTACACCACCTTGCTTTAGGGGTTTGTATCATCACCATCTTTACTATAAATATCATTGTTTGTCTTAATAATAAAAATAACCACCAATAGGATGGTAATCAAGCAATCCCCACATTTATGGGGCAGTTACAATTATTATTACTGTATTATAATTTCTTAATTTTATCGATGAGGAAGCTGAGGCTTATCAAAACTAAGTAATTAACAAGTGGCAGAGCAGGGATATGAACCCACACTGATTCCAAGGTGGTGATCTGTAAGTTCCAGTGGTTCTTGCTGAGCAAACAGTTGGGATATAATGTGCTCTCTGTCTGCCTTTTGTCCCCTTATGTAGCTAAGATAAAGAGGAAATCTCCTGTATTTCTTAAATATAGACATGGTGTCTATTATTTCAGAACATCTTCCTATCTGGAAAGATTTGTGCAAAATTCCCAAGAGCTCCCAAATACCTCTATGTATAACCCATGAGATGTTTTATCTGAATCTAAATTCTAAGTAGCATTTAATTAAATTTCAATTTTTTTTTGGAAAGACATGTTAGGCTTTGCCCTGTTTCTGCTTACATAATTTTTAAACCAATATCATGTAAATTATTATATAATTGAGTATATACCTAATGTTTCCAATTAAAGATACATTTCCAATATTTAGCAACACATCCTCCCACTGAATTAATCACAAAGTTTCCCGTGTCTAAATTCATTGTCATGATTTGGTGTAGCACTTGATCTGACTTGAGAGGGTGTAGGTAATATGTGATAAATTACTTAGCAAATTAGAAATTAGGACCTTAGCCCTGCTGAATTAGGCTAGGGCACCTTAAATTGAAGAGAGGTAGTTTTCGACATGCAATGCAAGAAAGTGAGTACTCCGCCACAGGTATAACTTCTTCCTTACTATGATGTCTGAAAATGCAGGCTGTTTCCTTGATGGCCTATGTTGCTTGGGGATTAGATACCCAAGCCAAAATACTGAACTTACAGTTGTTTGAGAGACTTTCTCATATTTACAAAAATATTTCTGGAAGTTGCCTTCTAGCTAGAGTAGTCACTATTTTAGCAATTTGCCAACCTCTTGAATCCTTTAAGATTTGGAACTTAATGTCATGGACAGAATGTAAAACTATGTTTGTTCATGAATATCATTTTGGTCTGATCAATTATAGAAAAATCATTAAAAATGTTGCCATCGTGTGACTACTTGGACATAGTCATAAATTCTGAGGCATTGAAATGTGTCAAAGACTTCTATTTTGGAATTACTTTTATTATTAAAAATAGAAGACAGTACCATATGAGAACCTGAGTGGAGAATTATGGTTTAAAAACTATATTAACAAACATCATCATCAATAACGTAGTGGCCAAGGTCAGCTCACAATGTAGAGTTTCATAAAATCCTCAAAAAAAATTAAGCTTTCTCATAATTTATACTCATACTAGATCAAAAAAAGAGATGATTCTCCTAAGAGTTAGTGACATATGGAGCAAATTCTGGATGAATTTTGTGCTATCTCCAGTCTCCAGCAAACATTGTTCTCAGAGAATGAGAATGACAATGACAATGCATAAACATTTTGTGGACATTTGGAAACGAAATAGCAACATCTGATTTACTGGTTTCTCCAGGTAAGATGATCAGTGGTCCTTGGGAAAAGATATTTTACATACCACCTTTGGGTTTGCAATCTTGAATTGCTCATCTGTAAAGCACTTTTGTTGATGGAAAGATCTGTGAGTCAGAATGAACAAAGACATATTCACATTATAGCAAATATGTGGACACACACTTCAGTCTAAGTGTCAATGCTCAGCAGATGTTTCTATAAAAAGACTCTCTCACTTGCCAACAGTGACACTTGAAAACTAGCTTTACTTAGCATCTCTGAATCTCATGAAGATTACACAGCAGCCAAAACACTATTGAAAGCATAAGAAAAAATAGGTAAGTAACTTATCACTCAATAATTCCAGTTTGATTTCCTTTCTGGCTGATCAAATACATGTGAAATAATATAAGTATCAAGTGGGCATATGTGCCAACCATTAATTAAACTCTATTTTGTTTAGAAAGTGACTTAAAATCTGCTCC
This sequence comes from Pongo abelii, assembly GCF_028885655.2. Lineage (NCBI taxonomy): Eukaryota > Metazoa > Chordata > Mammalia > Primates > Hominidae > Pongo > Pongo abelii. Next base: position 66,676,895 of record NC_071996.2, on the reverse strand, counting down.
TATTTCTTCACTAATAATTGTTCTAAAATATTTTCTATTTAATAGAGGTGACAATCACTTGGGTATGCCTAGATTTTCCAGAATTCTGAGTCCAGTTCTTCTTTAGTTTTTAAATACAAATAAGTTCATCCTAGGCATGCTGGAAACCTGGTACCCATTAATAAAATAATTTTAAAGATCCGGGATTTTCTGAGTCTTTAGTTTTTATGGTAACCTTTTTATCCTGCTTCTTGCTTCTGCTGGATTTGAGATGTTGCTTGATCTTACCTGCAGCTGATCTCTCTCCCCACTTGGTGCTCATCCAAATGTATGTGTATCACAGACCATAATTCCCCCATCAGTTAGGAAAAAGAGGCTGTAGAAGGACTAGAGTTTTACTCAGTGTCTGGGTATATAGAGGGATTTATAGCATAGTATAATACCAGGCATGACTTAAAACTGAATCCTAGACACCTCTGTTCTTAAAAAATTCCTCAGGCTTTCTCCTGCTATCCTCTGTAGAGCTGCTTCCTCTCTATAAATGACGCCAGAGATCTGCGCTACTCCTGAAATTTGCTCACCTCTCCTTTCAAACTACCCTGTCAAAGATATTAAGTAGTCAGTTGACTGAACAAGCAAGACTCAAAAGTAGATAAGGAAATACTTATTTTTATCTCCTCCATTGCCAATCCCTGCCCACTGCTTACTCAAGCTTTCTCTATGGGCTTGTTCCTCCCTGTTCCTGGGTGAAAGCTGGCAGTGATCTCATGATTTTATGATCACTTTCATATCATAAACATCTTTAAACACAAAAAATAGCCTTAGTTCAGAAATGAAAATGTCCTGTGCTTTCAACTGTCAACACTTTGAAGTTCATTTTCAATTAAATCTTCTCCCCAGGCCTAATTGAGGGAAGAAGACTGATAGAGCTTCTTCCTCTTCCACAGTGAATAGCTCTGGCCCCTTCAGTATTGAAAGCGGAGGGAAGGGAGGGTGTTAAAGGACAGCAAAGATCACCCATGATTGGAAACTAGATAATTTGGCATCGGTTTCATCTGGGAGAGCAGATGTTTTAAATTTGAGTCATTTCCTTCTTTTTGTGGTATATTCACAAGTTCTTTGGGGGATCCTTCAGTTCTGGAGACTTCTGAACTATTATATTTCATTCCTTTAATTCAGGCAAAAAAAAAAATTTGTCCAGCTTACTATCCCCTTACCAGTTCCCAGTTTCTTATGGTCTATTCTACACAAACTCTCTGTCTCTTGGAGTCTCACCCAGTGCCACACTGGAAGAGTCTTTTTGAATTGTGTCCAAACTGTCTCTCTCTCATTTGATGCCCACCTGCACCCGTGGAAAACACTAACTCATCCATTTATTTCAGATAGTCCCATGGAAGCTGCTACTACTCCTTGCTCTACCATTACAGAAACTAGCCAGCTCAGTCTCTCACCTTTATAAAATTTTTCAGGAGTAGATTCTGAATGAAACACTAGTTAATCTTTTTGAAGAGTGGTCTTGAAACCCTTCTCACTTAGCTTAAGGTGAAAGGGTGGCTCCCTTCTCTTCCACTATGATGAAAGGGTTAAGAGGAATACACACAACTCTCTTTAAAGAAACTTTTCTCCAACTTACAACCTTATTCTTCCAACTTATCTAATATTGTTTAAAGCCTGGAAGCAGAGGTTCAGTTGACAGCAGCAATGCTTGCTCAGAACCTCTCCTTGGGAGGTCTTGCTTAGGGATCTAGCATTTTGTTTTGAAATGGAGGTATGGATACCACCTGTTCTTAGGCCTCCATCAAAATAAAGACAACTATTGTTTACATTTTACTATCTTGTTATATGAAACAACAAAATCTACTTATCTCCCTAAGATGACTTTACAGCCATATTTTGAAAGAAGAAAACTTTTCTAGCTGCAATAATATGGCAGTTCTGCATTGTACTCTAAAGGTACTGTACTGTATTGTACCATGCCCTACCCTTAGCTTCAGCGTATAACTGAAATCAACTGAAATAATGATATTTCCACAGGCCTCTGGTGCGCATATAGAAAAAAAAAAAAAGATGTATTTAGGTACGAATACTTTCTGAGCTCCTTTGATCTTGCTGCTCAGTACAAGAAGATCTGCTAGAATGAAGAAAACACACACACACACACACACACACACAGTCAGCAAGATGGCCAACTAGAGTTTCTCGCACTCCTCCCCCCCACAAAAAAGCGACCCAAACAACAAATAAACCAGTATATTTTGACTGGAGTGACTGAGGAAGTACGCGGGAGAGAACCAGCGGAATGGTAAAACCCCTGAGGAGCATAGAAGCCCAGAACAGTACCGCAGAGAGAAAGCCAGGCATCCGCTGGGTCGACTCGGAGCCAGGGGGTCACCTTTTGGAGGAAAGATGAACTGGAGGCCCTAGCGGTCCCCATTACCACCACAGGCACCAGCCTTTCTTGTTTAAGAGAGTCCCTGGGTCCTCACAGGGCCTGAATCGAGTGTGAAGGGTGTCCGGAGTTCGCGCAGCTGCACTGCCCTAGAGCAGCAGCCCGTGTTGTGGTCCCCGCACCCCCGCGACTGAGGCCGCTTCAACTTGGCGCCATCTTGAAACTGGCCCCATTGACTGCGGCCCTGCGATGGGGGCGGGCAGCCATAGCCTCTCCCTATCCTGAGGTCCTGCCGTCGTTCAGCCACATTCTGCAGCCCCACGCCCCTGGCTGCCTGGAGCATAGAACCATCAGAACGTGGGATTCCTGTATTTGAACTCCAGTGGTGCTTCTCATCCCCAGGGAGCAAGTGGACCTGTACAAGGGGAAAGCTGCCAAACAGCCAGTCGGGAGCCCTGCCCACACCTGGCTCAACAACTAAACTGGCAGGAACCCCACTCCCCGAAAGCCCACCGCACAGCCCATGGGCCCACCACGCCCACTCACACGCCGCCTGACAGCAACCGGCTTGGTGCCCACCCCCCAGCAAACTGCGCTATCTTGGTTGCATAGTCCCTAGCCCAGGCCGCTAGGCAATTGCACACATCACTGACGAGTATTACAGCTGAAGAGACTGTCCAGAGACCAAGCTGCTGTCCATTCAGAACCAAAGTCAGTACCGTGCCCAACCAACAGCCTAGGACCGGTCTACAGGAAACAGTTTCTCCTTACAAAAGCTACTCTATAAAATAGGAAAATGCAACCGTTCCACTAGAAGCACATATATCGATGAAGGGACACAAGAAACATGAAAAGCAAGGAAATATGACACTCACAGAAAATACAATAATTCTCAAGAAACAGACCCCAAAGAAAACCATACTTACAAAATTTCTGAAAGGGAATATATATGTATGTATATATGTATATAATTTGTTTATTTATTTATTTATTTATTTATTTTGAGACAGAGTCTCCCTGTGTCACTCAGGCTGGAGTCAATGGTGCGATCTTGGCTCACTGCAACCTCTGAGGTTCAAGCGATTCTCATGCTTCAGCCTTCTAAGCCACCTGAGTAGCTGGGATTACAGGTAGGTGCCACCACACCGGGCTAATTTTTGGCATTTTTAGTAGAGACAGGGTTTCACCATGTTTGCCAGACTGGTCTTGAACTTCTGGCCTCAAAAGATCCACCTGCCTGGGCTTCCTAAAGTGCTGGAATTACAGGTGTGAGCCACCATGCCTGGCCTTTTAAAAATGATGATCTTAAGGAGACTCAGTAATATACAAAAGAATACAGTGAAATCAGAAAACAGTCCATTATTTGAATCAGAAATTCGACAAAAAGATATGTATCATAAAAAAGAACCCAACAGAAATTTGGGAGCTGCAGAATTCAATACATAAAATAAAAAAATAGAAAAAAATCCTAAAATTCATATGAAACCATGAAAGACCCTGAGTGGCCAAAGCAATCATGAGCAAAAAGAACAAAGCTGAGCGCGGTGGCTCACTCCTGTAATCCCAGCACTTTGGGAGGCCAAGGCAGGCAGATCACAAGGTCAGGAGATCAAGACCATCCTGGCTAACACGGTGAAACCCAGTCTCTACTAAAAATACAAAAAATTAGCCGGGTGTGGTGGCACGCACCTGTAATCCCAGCTACTCAGGAGGCTGAGGCAGGAGAATTGCTTGAACCTGGGAGGCAGAGGTTGCAGTGACCTGAGATGGCGCCTCTGCACTTCAGCCTGGTGACAGAGCAAGACTCTGTCTGATAAAAAAAAAAAAAAAAAAAAGAACAAAGCTGGAGGTATCACACTACGTGACTTCAAAGTATACTATAAAACTATACTAACCAAAACAGCGTAGTTTTGCCATAAAAACAAATACACAGTCAAATGGAATAAAATAGCTGAAAATTAAATTCATGCAGCTCTAGCCAACTTATTTCCAACAAAAGTGCCAGGAACACACACTGGGGAAGAGACAGTCTTTTCAATACATGTCCTGAGAAAACTGGATAGCTACATACACAAAAATATGACTAGACCCCTACCTCTCACCATATTTAAAAAATCAACTCAAAATGGATTAAAAACTTAAATGTAAAACCCATGGCTATGAAGCTACTAGAAGAAAACTTAGGATAAATGCTTTATGATACTGGTCTGGGCAAGGATTCTTAAAATAGGACCTTAAAAACACAAGCAACAAAAGCAAAAATAACAAATGGGATTACATCAAACTAAAAAGCTTTTGCACAGCAAAGGAAACAATAGAGTGCAGTGGCAGCCTACAGAATGGGAGAAAGTATTTCGAAAGTATACATTTGGCAAAAGACTAAAATCCGGAATATGTAAGGAACTTAATTGAAAAAAAACCCCAATTTAAAAATGTTCAAAGACCTTAGTAGACATTTCTCAAAAGAAGACATAAACATGTTCAACATCCCTATTAGAGAAAAATGCAGTTCAAAACCACAGTGAGATCAACTCGTTCCAGTAGGAAAGGTCTATTATCGAAAAGATAAGAGAAAACAAGTGTTGGCTAGGATGTGGAGAAAAGAGAACACTTACACACTGTTGGTGGGATGGTCAATTAGCACAGTCATTATGGAAAACAGTGTTTTCACAAAACAGGTTCCTAAAAAAATTAAAAATAGAACTACCATATGGTCCAGAATCTCACTACTGGGTTATATCCAAAGGATATGAAATCAGTATGTTGAAAAGATATCTTCACTCCCATGTTTACTAGCACTGTTTACAATAGCCAAGAAATGGAGTCAACCTAAGTGTCCATCAACAGATGAATGGATAAAGTAAATGTGGTATATGTATACAAAGAAATATCATTCAGCCATAAAAAATTCCTGTCATTTGTGAGAACATAGATGAAGCTGTAGAACATCATTTGAAGTTAAATAAGCCAGATACAGAAAGACAAATAGTATATTATTTCACTCATATGTGGAATCTAAAGAAAAAAATAGTTGATATCATAGAAGTAAACAGTGATTATCAGAGACTAGGTAGGGAAAAGGGGAGGGAAAGATGGAGAGAAGTTGGTCAATAGATACAAAATTACAGTTAGATAAGAGGAATAAGTTTTAGTTTCTATTGCACAGTAGGGTGATGATAGTTAACAGTAAGGTATTGTATGTTACAAAATAGCTAGAAAAGAAGTTTTTTAATGTTCTCACCACAAAGAAATGAAAAATACATGAGGTGATGTAGATGCTAATCACTCTGATTTGATCACATTCAACATATACATGTATCAAGACATCAAATTGTATCCCATAAATATGTATAATTACAATGTTTCCATTTAAAAGTTGAAAAAAAAAACCCCTAGATGCAATAAAAAATGATAAAGGGGATATCACCACCGATCCCACAGAAATACAAACTACCGTCAGAGAATATTACAAACACCTCTATGCAAATAAACTAGAAAATCTAGAAGAAATGGATAAATTCCTCGACACATACACCCTCCCAAGACTAAACCAGGAAGAAGTTGAATCTCTGAATAGACCAATAACAGGAGCTGAAATTATGGCAATAATCAATAGCTTACCAACCAAAAAAAGTCCAGGTCCAGATGGATTCACAGCCGAATTCTACCAGAGGTACAAGGAGGAGCTGCTACCATTCCTTCTGAAACTATTCCAATCAATAGAAAAAGAGGGAATCCTCCCTAACTCATTTTATGAGGCCAGCATCATCCTGATACCAAAGCCTGGCAGAGACACAACAAAAAAAGAGAATTTTAGACCAATATCCTTGATGAACATTGATGCAAAAATCCTCAATAAAATACTGGCAAACAGAATCCAGCAGCACATCAAAAAGCTTATCCACCATGATCAAGTGGGCTTCATCCCTGGGATGCAAGGCTGGTTCAATATACGCAAATCAATAAATGTAATCCAGCATATAAACAGAACGAAAGACAAAAACCACATGATTATCTCAATAGATGCAGAAAAGGCCTTTGACAAAATTCAACAACCCTTCATGCTAAAAACTCTCAATAAATTAGGAATTGATGGGACGTATCTCAAAATAATAAGAGCTATTTATGACAAACCCACAGCCAATATCATACTGAATGGGCAAAAACTGGAAGCATTCCCTTTGAAAACTGGCACAAGACAGGGATGCCCTCTCTCACCACTTCTATTCAACATAGTGTTGGAAGTTCTGGCCAGGGCAATTAGGCAGGAGAAGGAAATCAAAGGTATTCAATTAGGAAAAGAGGAAATCAAATTGTCCCTGTTTGCAGATGACATGATAGTATATCTAGAAAACCCCATTGTCTCAGCCCAAAATCTCCTTAAGCTGATAAGCAACTTCAGCAAAGTCTCAGGATACAAAATCAACGTGCAAAAATCACAAGCATTCTTATACATCAATAACAGACAAACAGAGAGCCAAATCATGAGTGAACTCCCATTCACAATTGCTTCAAAGAGAATAAAATACCTAGGAATCCAACTTACAAGGGATGTGAAAGACCTCTTCAAGGAGAACTACAAACCACTGCTCAAGGAAATAAAAGAGGATACAAACAAATGGAAGAACATTCCATGCTCATGGGTAGGAAGAATCAATATCATGAAAATGGCCATCCTTCCCAAGGTAATTTACAGATTCAATGCCATCCCCATCAAGCTACCAATGACTTTCTTCTCAGAATTGGAAAAAACTACTTTAAAGTTCATATGGAACCAAAAAAGAGCCCGCATCGCCAAGTCAATCCTAAGCCAAAAGAACAAAGCTGGAGGCATCACACTACCTGACTTCAAACTATACTACAAGGCTACAGTAACCAAAACAGCATGGTACTGGTACCAAAACAGAGATATAGATCAATGGAACAGAACAGAGCCGTCAGAAATAATGCCACATATCTACAAGTATCTGATCTTTGACAAACCTGACAAAAACAAGAAATGGGGAAAGGATTCCCTATTTAATAAATGGTGCTGGGAAAACTGGCTAGCCATATGTAGAAAGCTGAAACTGGATCCCTTCCTTACACCTTATACAAAAATCAATTCAAGATGGATTAAAGACTTAAATGTTAGACCTAAAACCATAAAAACCCTAGAAGAAAACCTAGGCATTACCATTCAGGACATAGGCATGGGCAAGGACTTCATGTCTAAAACACCAAAAGCAATGGCAACAAAAGCCAAAATTGACAAATGGGATCTAATTAAACTCAAGAGCTTCTGCACAGCAAAAGAAACCACCATCAGAGTGAACAGGCAACCTACAAAATGGGAGAAAATTTTCGCAACCTACTCATCTGACAAAGGGCTAATATCCAGAATCTACAATGAACTCCAACAAATTTACAAGAAAAAAACAAACAACCCCATCAAAAAGTGGGCGAAGGACATGAACAGACACTTCTCAAAAGAAGACATTTATGCAGCCAAAAAACACATGAAAAAATGCTCACCATCACTGGCCATCAGAGAAATGCAAATCAAAACCACAATGAGATACCATCTCACACCAGTTAGAATGGCAATCATTAAAAAGTCAGGAAACAACAGGTGCTGGAGAGGATGTGGAGAAATAGGAACACTTTTACACTGTTGGTGGGACTGTAAACTAGTTCAACCCTTGTGGAAGTCAGTGTGGCGATTCCTCAGGGATCTAGAACTAGAAATTCCATTCGACCCAGCCATCCCATTACTGGGTATATACCCAAAGGACTATAAATCATGCTGCTATAAAGACACATGCACACGTATGTTTATTGCGGCATTATTCACAATAGCAAAGACTTGGAACCAAGCCAAATGTCCAACAATGATAGACTGGATTAAGAAAATGTGGCACATATACACCATGGAATACTATGCAGCCATAAAAAATGATGAGTTCACGTCCTTTGTAGGGACATGGATGAAATTGGAAATCATCATTCTCAGTAAACTATCGCAAGAACAAAAAACCAAACACCGCATATTCTCACTCATAGGTGGGAATTGAACAATGAGAACACATGGACACAGGAAGGGGAACATCACACTCTGGGGACTGTTGTGGGGTGGGGGGAGGGGGGAGGGATAGCATTGGAAGATATACCTAATGCTAGATGACGAGTTGGTGGGTGCAGCGCACCAGCATGGCACATGTATACATATGTAACTTACCTGCACATTGCGCACATGTACCATAAAACCTAAAGTATAATAATAATAATAATAATAATAATAATAATAAAAGAAAAAAAAAAAAAAGAGGGCCCACAGAATCTATAGTCAACAATAATGTAGTGTACACTGAAAAATTTGTTAAGAGGATTGATCTCCTGTTAAGTGTTCTTACCACAATTTTTTTAAAAGAACATGATAAAATGCCAGCAGCTCTGAAATGGCACTAATCAAATAGTAATTTCTGTTTCAGAAGTTGGTCATTTATTTTGCCAGTCTTTTCTTACGTTCAAATTAGATGAAGTTTAATATACTGTAAAATTCAATGTATTCTGTCCTTTTCAATAAATATGGCATGTGTGAAAATAAAAAAAAAAAAAAAAAAAAAAAAAAAAAGAAAAAAAAAACCCCACCACACTTCAGAGTAAATAAAGGCAGAGTATATGGAGATGGTTGAAGGATTTCTCCCACCCCCCCACACACACTTCAGGAGAATCTGTTTCGGACAACTTCAGATGTATGAAGCTGGCTATCAGAAATAAAAATGAGATTGAACATCTATTTGGGAATAATAATAACAATATTTTCTTTTTATAGGTATTGTCAGAAATAAACAAACACAGGTAAGTGGCTTAAATAGTGCTTCCCACATAGTGAGCACTTATGAAATGTTAGGTATTATTACCATTATCATTATTACAATGAATATCATTATTGTTGCTGTTCACACCTGTATCCCAAGAAACAAGGACCCATGATAGGATATAATAATAACTGTTGCATGAATAAATGACTTTGCAAAAGATTAGTAGTGCCCAAAATGTTCAAAATAACTGTTTTAAAGCAGGGGTCCCCAAGCTGCAGACCAGTACTGGTCTCTGGCCTATTAGGAACCAAGCCACACAGCAAGACATGAGTGGCTAGTGAGTGAGCATTACCCCCTAATCTCTGCCTGCTGTCAGATCAGCAGCAGCATTAGAATCTCATAGGAGCGCGAATCCTATTGAGAAGGGATCTAGGTTGTGGCTCCTTACGAGAATCTAACTAAGGCCTGATGAGCCAAGGAACTGTTTCATCCCAAAACTATTCACTCACCTCCCCCGCCCAGTTCATGGAAAAATTGTCTCGCACGAAACTGGTCCCTGATGTCAAAAAGGTGGGGGACCACTGCTTTAAAGGATATATTTTCATTCAAATATTGCTAGACTGTGCTTTGCAGAGGTAATAATTTTGTCTTTCTTGTTCATTGTATTTCCCGTGCCTGATATATGGTCTTCTGGGCACTAAATGCTAAAAATATATATGTTTCTAATAAATAATGAGACATTTAAATACATTTCTTATTTAAAATCAGTATTAGACTTTTGGCAGTAACGAGTAAGTTAATACAAGAATCATGGTCATTTTGACTTCCCTCAGCTCTTGTTACTATTTTTAAAAATGGTGAAATGGTCAAACACTAAAATATGAAATATTATGAAAGTAAAATACTGTATTTACAAATGAAGCTCCTTATGACCACCTCCCCAAACTCATTCCCCTCCTTTCACCTTTTTCTTGAATTTGTTGTTTATTATGCATATATACACACACATTCATATATATACACACATATGTATAATAAACAATATAAAGTGTTCTTTCATCTTTTCAAATATTATGTAGTTGTATTCATTGCGCATGTATTTTATTCTGCAATTTGCTTTTTTTATAACATTACATTTTTTTGAGATTTGATCAAATGAATACCTGACCCACTTATTTCAACTTCAGAATAGTAGTCAATCACATGAATAAAAGAAAAAATGCTTACCTATTTTACCACTGATGTATATTTAAGTTACTGACAAATTTTACTTTTATTAACAATGCTGTAACAAACATGCTTTAAATGTTCCCTTGTACAAATGCGCTACAATTTCTCTTTGGTATAGTCTGAGACATGGAATTGCTGAATCAGCAATGTTACTAGATAATTTCAATTGGTCTCAAAACTGGCTGACTCAACATTCTCACAAGCGGTGTATAAGGTGTCTACATTTCTCCAAATCTTTATCAATACTTGATATCATTTGGCTTAAATATTCTGCTTGTGATGAGTGTGCTTTTATTATAGTCATTTTTGTTTTGTTGTGCTATTATCTCTGTGGATTTATATGCATGTTCCTGTTAGCTAGTGAGAGTTGAATATGTTAATTGGCAGTTGTACAATGATCTGATTTTTAATAGTTTGAGGTTATTACAAGTTTTTACACTCATCTCTATCATATGATTTTTTTCTTTGATTTCTTTACTTTTGATTTGATTTTCTTCTTTTATATCTTTTGTTCAATTAAATTTTCAAAATCCTCTGCTCATTTGTTTATTTGGAAGCACTACATGGCATTTCCTTTTATTCTTAAATTTTAGCATACATACTAATTTTAATTGTTCTCAAGAAAATTGAAATTATTCAGTATGTCTATTCTCCTTCTTAGTATGACACAGACTTCATGATACTTTAACAATTGGACACCCAACAGTCCAATCTTATTCTAATATTTCAGAATTTAATTTTGCCTTTAAAGATACACACAGTCAGTGCTAAATTTACCAGTATTTTATAAAGCTCCATGTTCAGTGTTCCTTGTATTTCATGCTTCCCCCTTTGGTTTCACTTTCTTTTACCTTTTTAAATCTTTTTTCTCCATCCCACTACTTCAATAGTACTTTTGGTAAGGGTCTATGATTGAGAAACTATTTGTCATGCAAAATGTCATTATTTTGTGCATATTCTTCAATTATATATTTAAACGGGCATATTGGTTTGCTGTTACAGTGTAGCATACACACACAGTCTCAACAATAACCAATTATTTAGCTCATGCATCTGAGGGTCAGGTGGCTTAGTTGGGGCTATTCTACTTCACGTATTTCCTATGTCTCTCATCTTCTTTGTATGACCAGCAGGAGAGCTTGGACATGTTTATCCCATGAATATGAGAGGAACACATAAGAGCAAGCAAGCCCTCTTAAAACCCAGGCTTCGCAGTGGCATGCTGTCACTTACAATTCAGCCTTTTGGCCAAATGAAGTTACATGGCTGTACCCAAAGTCAAGGACCAAGGAAATATATACCATCTGTTTACTGAGACAAACGGCAAAGATACATGGCCCAGGGCATGGTTAGAGGAAAGAATGAAAAATGAAGACAGTAATGAAATCCTCTCCAACCGGCATCAGTTGTGTTACCTTAGCACGTGGAAGCTATTACTCTTTTGTGTCTATTGCTGATGACTCACATGTTGTAGGCTATTATTTCTATTTAGGTCATCTCTCTTTTCTTCATTGTTTTTAAGATTTGCTCATTATCATTGATGTTCTGAAGATTAACTGCAATGTTTCTAAATGTGGATTCATTTTATTTATTCTACTTAGTACTCAGGATATATTCCCAGTGTGAAGTCTTATATATATTTTTTCGATTCTAAAAAATTATAACTTCAAAACATAATACTCTTACTATTCCTTTCATTCTCATTTAGAACTTTAGGTATAAATTGGAGTTTTGAGTTTTTCAATCTACGTATTTCAACTTCTCTGTCTCTCTTTTTCTCTCAGACTATGTTCGCATAAATATCCTATAACAGTACTTAATTCATGAATTTCACTAATGTTTTTCACTTATATCTATTAACAGTACACACAAGCTATTGATTTTTCCCCCAGAGACTGTAATTCTGACTTTCAAGACTCTGAGCTGGTTCTTTTTATCCACCAGCAACTATATCATGTTTGCCTCTTTTTGTTTCTTAATTACTTGCTCTTTTTTAAGTGAAATTTATTTCCTTCATCTCTCAGAGAAATGTAGTGATATTTATGTTAAAGTATTTGTCAGACAATTTAACAAATATATTATCATCTTCTCTAGCAGCATTTTTCCAACACTGATGTACATATGAGTTGCCTGGTGGTTATGTTAAAATGTGGACTTTGAGTAGGTCTGGGCTGAGGCCTGAGATTCTGCATTTCTGACAAACTCACAGGTGATGTTGTTTCTAGTCCAAGGATGATACATTATGTAGTAAGGTTTCAGAGTTTCTGATCAAATACTTTAGCATTTTAAAAATCTCTTTTAAACTTATATGTTTTTATATGTTTGAGATGTTTATTTTCCGACTTATTTTGTGTTGAAACTATTTTGTTAACTTTGTTTCCTTCCTTAAGCTTCTTATGCACCCATCCTCATTTACCTTTCTAATTGTTTTTATGGTTGATCCCGCACAATTCCTTGGATTTCTGATCTGGCACCAAGTATTTCAATGATCCTTGCATGTACCCGGTCGGTGGAGATATTAAGGACATGGTAGATATGTTCAAGGAGAAGGTACACAGTTTTGTTCATTCCTGATCTTGGGACTCCATTTGTGCCCTCCTGTCTCCTCGGGAAGTGTGTAGCAACAGTTCTTTTCTATGTTTTTTTTCTATTTAGCCTCATTTTATGAAAGAGGCAGTGGGCTCCTGCCTAAGCTCCTGGCTTGAAGCAGTGAATCCACTTCCCATGTCCTGTTATTGCCCCAGATGAAACACTTTTAACCCACCTTGTTCCCCTGTACCTGAACTCCTAAGTTCAACAGGCCTCAGTTCTACTCACCAGTTTGCACTTCTGTTCCGCTGTCTCCAAGAAGTGTTTGTCTTCTTTTTTTTTTTTTTTTTTCTTTTTGAGGTGGAGTTTCGCTCTTGTTGCCCAGGCTCACCGCAACCTCGGCCTCCCGGGTTCAAACGATTCACCTGCCTCAGCCTCCCGAGTAGCTGGGATTATAGGCATGCACCACCATGCCCGGCTAATTTTTGTATTTTTAGTAGAGACGGGGTTTCACCGTGTTAGCCAGGATGGTCTTGATCTCCTGACCTTGTGATCCACCCGCCTCGGCCTCCCAAAGTGCTGGGATTACAGGCGTGAGCCACCGCGCCCAGCCGTGTTTATCTTCTTTTAAAGCAGAGATATACATTTTGGTCTTCTCCTTTCAAATTTAACTTGGTATTATGCATTGGGAGCAGAAAGGGTAGATCAAAGTGTGAACATATAGAGATCTCTCAACCAGCTATTTTTCCTACTTTTTTAAGCTAAATAACAGAGTCTCTATCTTTGGAATAAAATTTAAACACAGATCTTACAAAAATACAAAGTTAATTATGATTGGTAATTGGGAGTTGGTTCTGTCCTTTCATATATTATTTTAACTAATCAATTCTAAAGTTTTGCTTTAGAGTGTTTTTCAAAGTGAAGTTCCAGTACCATATCTTTCTTGTGTGTGAAAATGCCTCAGAAGTCATTTTTAGAAAGTGTTATGAGGAAATGTCACATTTAAAATGAAACTTCTCCAATAAATTAAACAGAAATAAGGCGTTCAGGTATATTTGACTAGTAACACTTCGATTTATATCTACTCAATCCAGAGCTGAGCATTAATTCATATATTTAGTGACTGCCTGCTTGTGTCTGCAGTGAATCTGGATAATTTCATCCTGCAAATCCCTCCATGATATTAAATTCATAATGCTGAAAGAGACCCTTATCTGGTACTGCTCCTTTCTCACAGAGCTGTCTAATAAACTACTTCAGAAATATCATTTAGCTGGAGCTTTCTTTCAAAAATCAAAATAAACTTCTCCAAGTTCTTTTTGTAATATATTCCTGGAACCTTTAAGGCTAGTGACAGTGGAGTGGATTGAAATAGTCTGACAGTGAGGCAAGACATTCCAGTTCAGCTCAGATTCTGCCCCTAACGAGAGATATTATTTTTAAGGCAACTTATTCCAGCTCTGTGTGCCTCAGTTCCATCTGCAGAAAAACAGAGACATTTACTTGCTCTAATAAATTATTGTGAGGTTGAAATGAGGTAACAGGCATATGTAACTTTTGAGAAAAGTTAAATAAGAGATACAGTAATAAGAAGAACAGTGAATTCAAATTGGCTGTCAAATTGCCTCACTTTCAAGATCGTGGCTAACCTATCCCTGTTCGGAAAAGACATAGGCTGAGAAAATCAGTAAAGGACTGAATTACTGTGGTGATCAATTATAATTGTGTAGCCATATGGCACATATAAAATACACTTCTTTTGGTATAAAGTGGCTTTCCAGGAGGACTTCCTTACCCTGCTCCCCCTTATTGCTGTGCTTTAAAATTTTTTTTTTTTTTTTGACAACATCCTTCTTACTTTTTGGTTAGTGGGTCACAAGCTTAGAATGAGTTCGGAAGTTAAAACATATTTCAGCAATTAGCACCCTAAAAACTCAAGCTGCTTTTTGGCAATATTCTAAAAAGATGATTTCAGCACCTTTCATCCCCAGCTTGTTTGATAATTCACATTCCCATGTTCTTGGACTTGGCAGGCTCCACAGTGCTAGAGACGCATTCTTACTTTGGTGAGGAAAATGTGAGCAACTTGAAGATGCTAAATAGGGACATTAGCCACATCTGAACTAGATATACTGAGTTAGTGGGGTTTTGTTCCTGGCTTGTTCTCTCTATTTTTAAATGTGATTGTACTCAGTGCTATTCTGAACATTTTAGTTAACTCCCTGGCGTCCACCTACCTATCTTATTATTAGCTACCCTCTCTAGAAATATTTTTAAAGAAGTTTAAAAAGAGATGAAACAAAATGTCTTCCAAATAGCTTCTACCTCTGGCTTCAGAGGAATGAGCAGACTCTTAGCTGCTTTTATACTTCATTTCTCAGAGGCAGGGACAACTGACAGCCAAAAAGAGACTAGGAAATTTGGTCCAGCATAGAAAACCCTCTATATTTTAAGTCACTTTAAATATTCAGACACAAGGTGAGAATTATTCATTCAGAAAAAAATTAATGTTTAGTCCCTGTCTAGGTAAAAGAAGAATGGCATTATGCACATTAACTAATAAGCATAATTATAATTAAGTTTTGTTGAAGGGTAAACACCATTTCTTTTCCACTTCCTCAATCCACAAATGTTTCCATACTAGTCAAATATATGTCGTGTTTTTCTCTACACTGGGTCATTATGAAAAGTTACAAAAGTGGTCAAAAGCCTAGAGTAGGCCTAAGGGAAACCTGCATTACCATGGGAAATAATTTCATCTATTTGGACTACTCAAGTCCTTTTTCTTCCTTTCTTCTCTTTGACTGCCTGCACTGATAACTGATGTTGCAAAGATTTCTAACTCTAAAATTGCATGATCCAAAGATGCTAAAGAAAATTAAAGTGGGAATCTTTGGGCCATAAGTCCATTTTTTGTAACTATTCAATACAGGCTATGTTTGAAAGAATAAAATGTACAATTTGGGGGGAAAGTGATGAAAACTTCAAAATCAGGAGGTAAAAGTTCTGGTTCTAACTCTGGTTGCTCTTTTTTTTACTGAAAAATAAGTCTCTCAATTAGGAATATGTAACACTTCTAGCTTTAAAACTCTTTAATTGCTATATACACTACTAGATCTCATGCCTAGGTTGTCTGAATCATAGTCTTAGAAAGTGGAGCTCAGTTGCATAATCTTAAAAGGTTCCATAAGGGATTCTGATGCATGCCCCTCATTGACAAACACAAGATCAGCTGATCAAGCTTCCCTTCCACCTTGACATTCTTAGAGTTTAGGGCTCTGTCTCTATCAGGACTCTAGCAAGTTGTGGCAAAGAAGTACAGAATAACATCATGTTTTACATGATGTTGAGGATATTTGAGGGCAATTTAGGTGATGTAAAGAACATTGGGAGGTGTTTATAAAATGTTTCCAAGCAGATAAAGCTTTTGACAAAGAGCTGCTAATTTTGTAATTGGAAGACAATCCCAACTATAGGAAGATGAAAACACATAACTAAGAATGATTTTTTTCTATTCTCTATCGGTCTCAGATTCATTTAATCAAAGAATCTTTTTAGGAGTGCTCAGGGGCATTCTTATTTCTCAAATTTCTTCTTAGTTTCTCTCCTCTATTAGTCCAGGGACCAGCTATAGTATTATTAAGTTGTATCACACTCCTCCTCCTTTAGTATAATTCAGCCTCTCTAGCTTTCTGTTTCCCCAGAATACCAAGTTCATTACAGCTTCGGGATCCGGAATGCTCTGCCAAAGACTAGCTCCTTCTCACTATTCCATTGTCTGTCTGCCTTTCTCCTTCTCAAAGAAGCCTTTCCTCACTTTCCAGTCCAAAACTCTTCCATTTCCGTTACTCTCTGTCACATTAGGTCTCTGTCATATCTGGCCTTCATAGCACTTAGTAACATTTGAAATAATCTAGTTTATTTATTGCTTACTCATTTATTGTCTTATAGAACATGCTTATAATTTCCCTAATGCAATAATCTTTTCTATGTTGCTTAACACCTGTCTGGCACATAGTAGGTACATAGTAAATATTTGTTAGACTAAGAATTGAAACTTTGCTGTTCTCCACAATGTTTTCTCAAACAATAAGCATCCTCAAGAGTATGAATAGCCACTATAAAGAGTAATTTTAGCATTTTCATGTTTTACCTTCTTGGAGCTTATGTGCTTAATAAACATCATTAAGAATACAAACTTAAGGCTTTACAGAAATAGGCAAAATATAATATATATAATGGGATATAATAATACCGTATTGTACGTACAATACAATAAAATGAAAGCATACAAGATAAATATTTACAATAAGTGTAGTTGTACTCTTATTAGTCTTTTATTACTCTTTCACTGCATCATTTAATAGAGAGCTTCTTGCTGTCTCAGAAACAACACAAAACAAGATTCTAAGTATTATTTCTATTCCTTTTTGATGCAAGTGACTGAAAGCCAAAGAAAATTCACCTATGCAAAAGGGACACATATGAGTTTACACATTTAAACCAATAGGTAGCCGCCAACACATAGGGACAAGTGGTATTAGGAATCTTTTGCTCCCAGTACACATTATTTGACTTTCTTTTTCCTCCTACTGTACTATTTCTTCCATATGTGAGAGGACATGTCCAGTCCTTTAAGGCTACATAGTTTCACTGGGAGACAAGAACTGAATATACTTGCCTGATCCTTATTTGAACAAAACCATAAAACAAAACCTTACAAAAGCCTATGATAGCCCAGCATTCTTTAGAGTTTTATCTCTGAGCCAATTAATTCTACCCTAAGGAGTAAGGTTATATGATGGCCCTGTGTCAGGAGCCCACACCTTGTCTAATTAATCGTAGCTGGATAGGAGGTTATCTGTAGAGAAGTGGTCCTCTACCTTTTTGGCACAAGGGACAAGTTTCATGGAAGACAATTTTTCCATGGATTGGAGGTTCGGGGAGTGGACGGCTTCAGAATAAAACTGTTCCACCTTGGATCATCAGGCATTAGTTAGATTCTCATGAAGAGTGTGTAATCTAAATCCCTCTCATGCGCAGTTCACAATAGGGTTTGCACTCTTCTGAGAATCTAATGCTGTTGCTGGTCTGACAGGGGCAGAACTCAGGTGGTAATGCTTGCTGACTCAGGGCTCACCTCCCACTGTGCAGCCTGATTCCTAACAGGTCATGGACCCATATCAGTCTGCGGCCTGGGGGTTGGGGACTCCTGCTGTACAGGATATCTGCAGAGAAATTGGCAAAATGTAAAGAAATATACCTATATTCATTCAAACCTCTTGATCAGAAAAAGTGGAATGGGGAAAATACCATTTCCCATATGGGCCATTGGACCTCAGACTCCAGGCTCTTCTTCAGTCTTTGGACTCTGGGATTTGCAACATTGATTTACTGGGGATTCTTAGGCCTTTGCCACAGATGGAAAGCTGCACTATCAGCTTTCCTGGTTTTGAGGCTGTCAGACTTGGACTGAGTCACGACTGGCTTCGCTCTTTCCCCAGCTTGCAGATGGCCTATTGTGGGACTTCTCCTTGTAATCATGTAACCCATTTCTGCCTAATAAATTCTCTAATTCCTGGGTGATAAAATAATCTGCACAACCAACCCCCATGGCACATTTACCTATGTAACAAAACTGCACATCCTGCACATGTACCCCTGAACTTAAAAGTTAAAAAAAAGTATTAATTTAAAGAAAAATGTCAATTTTACTATATGTTAATTTCAAAACCAGAAATGTAAAAGGAAACATAGAAATTATAGCAATTTAATTGTCTGAAATTAAAAGTGGCAAGAAGCTTGGTGAGAAAAGGTATAAGGCCAATGCAAATTTTTGCAAAGGAAGCCTTGCCATTTGTTATGTTCCAGTTTTAATTAGTTAATTAATTCCTCTGTCAACCCATTTATAAAACTGATAAAAAGTGAGAACTAGATTTTTATTTTATATGCAAGAAAGGAAATTATTATCATGCAGTCCTCGTTAATAGTCCAAGAAGATTGAACCAGCAGCTTCTTCTTTTGCTACTAAAAGACTGAGACATTAAATTATGATTCTTTGTTAGCAACCCTCTTTTTATACATTGCAAACTACTTTTACATTTCAGCTGCTTCTAGAAAGTTATTGAGATAGTTTGAGATATTGTTCAGCTAAACGTATTATTCTCCACCTTTTTATTGGAGATATTTCATTGGTATGACAACTTACCTGGACTAATATATAGTAAACATCTTTTCCAACAGTGGTCAGTCCTTTTGTGATTTGGCATAGCTACACTATTATGATAAATTACCTTAAACAAGTTCAACCTGTTAACTATGAAAAAGGTTACGTTGTTCTTCAATTATCCTTTTAATCAATCTCCCAGGATAATCATTCTGCCTAAAAATATGTTTCTCAATACTAATTTCATTATCTAGGTGATTCTCATCGCTAATCATTAGAATGCAATTCTCTATATTCTTAACAACTCTTACTTTAACTTAAATGGGTGATTAGACTCAGTATGCAGGATATTACCTGCACGGTGGTCTTGATAATATATTCTTCATTGTAACTATCTTTGCTCCATCCTACTAATAGATGTTAAAAAAAAAAGCTCTCTTATTAAACCCTTCCACAGTAAATCATATATCTAAATGAAGATTACATTCCAAAAAAAGATAATAAAGAACTTTCTTGTGAAACTTTGCAACACAGAACATTATTGAGGCTTTCAAAGTAATAGAAGAGAACATCTTTTCAAAATGTTTGCAAAGCATTTTAGAGATGATATGTTGTTGTAGATATGTTTGTAAAAATATATAGGTATATGTAACTTTGATTAAGGAGAGTACAATATGACTATGACTTTCCTGGGTTTTAGTTTGGGATTCCTTGCTAGACTAGATCCAAAGTAGGCCTCAATGAAGCATTCCTGATTTGACTGTGTCACAACACACACCATCTAGTGACAAATGAAGGTACTTCAATGTAAGTATTTGTGAGGTACCCCTAACGTACACAAGCTCTAAGTACAACTCTTGAATAACCCTCAACCTTTACATGACGTGTGAAAGAATTTTATACATCTGTCACTTATATAATATTTTCCTCTGGTAATTAATGTTTTTCTCAAATTTATCCCAGTCTCTAAGCTGTGTTTATAACTACCAGTAGACTTTGTTTGCGTTTTAGGAAAATGTCATCCAGGCAAGCTTACTAAGATGCAAATTTCAGAACCAGTCCTCAAGAAAAAATGAAACAGAAACTGCATGTTAACGCTTTCATATAAAAATCAAAGTGAATAACTTGATTGACTCTATTGTTAACATTTATGTTGTTATTATTTGTGCTTCAGGTTGTAAAAATTGCAACAATATTTCTCAATGTAAAGATATTTTGAAAATTATTTTTTTCACCTTTTCACTTTTTAACTGTCATACAGTAAAATTCACTCTTTGTGGTATTCAGTTCCATGATTTTGACGAACACATAAAGAGTTGTGTAGCCACCACCACAATTATGATACAGAACGGTTTCATCATCACCCCCTCAATCCCTTTCCTGCTTCTTTGTAGTCAACCTCCCTTCCTACTGACAATCTCTGCAAAATTACTTTTTAAAAAGTTTACAGTAGTAAGAGCCGAAAGATCCCAACATTTCATGAGTTGTTTCATCAAATGAATGTTTCCAGTCAGTCCAGATTTTCTCATTCAGAGAAAGTAAAAATGTATTTCTGAAGCTATTATGAAATCATACTGCATAGACCTAGTATGAAGAGAAGAGAAAGATGATACACTCTCACTCATCTGAATATTAGATTTGATTCTCAGAAAACTTTTTTACATACTTCCTTCCCCTGGGAGAGTAAACATATACTATTTCCTTTAAAACAAGGTCCCGCCCATTTGCTTGCCAGTGATTGTAATGGTTTGCAAGGAAAAGGAAAAATATATCCCGCCATTCTTTGTCACAACGACTTACATTAGTTTAAGCAACAGACTTCCTAAACCAAGACTTATCACTTCAGGGTTATTTCCATGTGACCTGTGGAGAATACTCATGAATAGGAGGAGAAAGCATGTGGCTTTCTCTGCTGTAGGGCTGAACTCTTCGGTGCGAGACTAGAAGGCAGTCGTGAGTGTTGTGAAGTAATCATTAAGTTACACGCTTGTCATTTCTTGTACATTCACTCAGAACTAATGCACATCACTTTTTCCAATTATAATCATTCCACCATTTAACAAGCACAAAAGGCCTTAGATTCCAATTTGCCACTGATGCCTCGCTCTCACTTGCTTATTTCTTGGCATTTCAGTCTTGCTAGGTTGTTCTTGGTTCCAATAATACGGAGCATTCGCCTTTCCTAAAACAAACTTGCAAACGGAGACCAGAACAGCTTGTCTCATGTTAGAGAGCAGGTCATTTTCACTGTCAGTAATTTTTCTGTTCTTTCAATGCCTTTCTGCTGTTGTAAATGTATGTTTGGGGGTTCCTTACTGTCAAAGCTAAACATAAATCACATAATGATATGTTTTATATGTTTCTGTCCATGCTTCTCTGCTGGTCGTATCAAACCTTCTCTGGTATATGTCTCCTTTCATTTAGTGTCTCAAATCTGTTTCTGTTTTCACATGCAAACCTACACAAACAAGCAATCACCAGGCAAGAGAAACATCATTGTCTTCATATTTTGTTAGCTCCTGCTCCCTTCAGTGAGTATTAAAATGCTAGAACGATCTGCGAAACATGCTAGTTTTAGATATGCATTTAAACATGAGCTACATATGAGAGGAAATTGGTATTTTCATTTGCTGCACATGCTTTAATGATATTAAGCAATCTAATATGGTGCATACGCCAGATTTCAGTAATGCTTCTCTTGAGAATTTCAAACGGTAATGGCAATTTAAAATGACAGCCTTACATTTATATAGCTCCTTTCATCTCAGAGGTCTTTACACTTTATAAAGTTATATGGAGCAATCATTTCACTTACCCACCACAGAAATTCTGCCACCTCTAGGGCAAGGCTGAGCTTACTTTCAAAATTGACTCAACATTACGGATAATTATGACAAGAGGCAAAAAGCAGCACAGTCAATGAAAACCAAATAGGGAATACAGAAAGATAAAGTAATTTCTATAAGAAATTTTAGTCAAACAGTAAGAACCAAGCAAACAAACAAGAATTCCCTGAGGTTATTTAAGAACCACTAGTGCACAGGACTGTGAACTCCCATGCCAGCCACTAGAGAGCATTTCAGGGATACAAATTTAAGGCTAATTCTCTGAAGGTTGAATTTAGATTAGTGAAAGTAAAAATTCAAAAATGTAAGAGTTCTTACCCAACAGGGGAAAGAAAGGCTTATAGTATCAAGATTCTAAATAAAGATGTCATGTTTTTCACCTTGCTTAAAACTGTTACCAGTTTTTCTCTACTTCTACATACTTCTAGCAATAGAGAAAGATTTACACACACAGACACACACACACATTAGCACACAAAACTTTCGAAATTTTTTAACTGGATATGTTACTTTAAAGGCATTTTTAAAAGGTTTTCAGGGCACCTGTGATCACTTTTCCTCGCCCCAATATATTTGTATTTAAGAACTATATAGCCAGGCTCGGCGGCTCACGCCTGTAATCCCAGCACTTTGGGAGGCTGAGGCGGGTGGATCACCTCAGGTCAGGAGTTCAAGACCAGCCTGACCAGAGAAACCCTGTCTCTACTAAAAGTAGAAAATTAGCCAGGCGTGGTAGCACATGCCTGTAATCCCAGCTACTTGGGAGGCTGAGGCAGGAGAATCGCTTGAACCTGGGAGGCAGTGGCTGCGAAGAGCTGAGATGGTGCCATTGCACTCTAGCCTGGGCAACAAGAGTAAAACTCTGTCTTAAAAAAAAAAGAAGAAGAAGAAGAAAAAAAGAACTATATAAGGAAAATTCTAACAAATTTGCATTTAGATATAGGAACTTGGGCATATAGTTAATACACAACATACACTGAGTTATCAAGTCCAGGTCTAGCAGAGGACATGCTAGACTCCAACTCTATACTGATGTCAGAAGTAATCAAGCAGGAAGCCATCACAAACCTTACTAAAATAATGCAAATGCTTATGCCTGTTCTATCCTGACTGCCTTTGTCCACCTGGTAGTGCCAGTGTTGCTGGTCTGATACATTCCAAAAACCTTGAAACCAGGCCAATTCCAGCACTTCCAGATTATCTAAAACCATTCTGATTATTAGAGTTAGGCCTTTTTTCCAAAACCAGACTCTCTCAGAGCCCTGAGAACTGTTGAGAGAAGAATGTTCTCTTTATCCTCGGTAGCCTTTCCCTCCTTACAGCTGATCCATTGAATTTTAGGTGTTACTGAAAATTTTCAGAGCAATAGGTGAAAGTGGATTGTGATTTTTTAATTCCTAGATAAATCTTAGGCTTTTTCAAGGGTATGACAGAATTTGACAAATTTATAAATGTAGAAATAACTACTGGGTAAATAGTTGCCTTTTAGTAAGTTTGCTATAAAAGGAGTACTTGTTATTTAAACATATTGCATTACTTTACAAAATTACAAAAGACATGCATTTGTTGAAGAAAACCTAGAAAAGACAAGCAAATAGCAGAAAAAGAAAACATAACTCCACCCTTACAAACAACCACTATTAATATTTTAGAGAAGGGTGTTCTGCCTTCACCCTTTTCTTGTGTTCATATATATCTTCCTAACTTTTAAAAAATACATATATATGTGTGTGTGTGAATGTGTATATATATATTATATATATAATATATATATTACATATATAATATATATATTATATAGTATATATTATATAGTATATATATTATATAGTATATATTATATAGTATATATATTATATAGTATATATTATATAGTATATATATTATATAGTATATATTATATAGTATATATATTATATAGTATATATTATATAGTATATATATTATATATATATATTTGATAATGCCCAGTGGTGTACTAGTAAATGTTTAATGACAAACTCTCCAGAAAAAGAAGTAAAATGAAGCCTGATTTGAAACATTTGGCAATTTCTGTGGTGTAAATACACTCACCACAGTTGATTTAAAGCTGTCAATGTAAAGTCACTGAAGAAGGAGACGAGATGTGCACAACTAGTTCCTATGTGTGAGTATGCGTTGACTCCAGCATACTATCGAAACCCCACATGTTCTTGGTAGCCTTTCATTCAACAGTATTTCAAGAATAACTTTTCCTGTCAACAAATGTTCCTTTGAAAAAATCATTTTAAGGCTGTGTTGTATTTTATTTTATGGATATCTCATATTGTATTTAACCATTCTTTTGTAAGTTTTTGTCCAGTCTTTGCCTTAATTTCCAACATAATGATTGATATCTTGTAACTTAATCATTATACATACACATTCTTATTTTCAAATCAATCTTTGTAACAATCTTTTACCAACTAGGTTATACGGGTGAAAGGAAAAAAAATGCTAGGGCACTTGGATCTCTAACTATCTTAAGTCAAAGATAAAAAAAAGTATGAATAAGACATAGGAGCTCGGCAAACTTAAACGAGAGAAGCAGGCTGGGTGGGGAATTCCGGCAAACTGAAGCACTTACTCTTCACCACAGAGGAAATAGAGGCCCTATATTGCCAGAATTATTGTTTTTAAAAGGAAAACTCCTGAACACAGTGAAAATGCAATGCCTTTCTGGATCAGATATAGCCTGTGTGCCAGAGTCTTCAGCACATAAAAGTCACCACTGGTGGCATGCCCTAGAGTATAGTTCAAGACATCGTTGACCCCTGTATTTAATTACTATATGAAGTAAATTTTGTCTCTATCTCATCTATTTATTTCTCAACAATTCATGAAATATTTGTTGATGTTAAGATCCAAGTACTATTTCTAAGATCACAGATTTAACATCGCAGTATCGTAGACAAATCAGTGCATATTGAAACTCCTTTAGCATGTATGCTCAGGTTTTTTCTTTTTAGCTGATATTGGAGTGTTTGAGTAGAGCTACCAGGTGCTTATCCTCCTACGTGACTTTCTGTGATTTTTCATTTGTCGAATATATAATTCCTCACTGTAAACAGCCCTAGAAATGCCAATCTATATCTTTTTTTCAAAGTTTATAGAAACATGGTTTCCAGTGGAATTTCGCATATTGTTATCCCAAGACAAGAAGAAGAGTGTAGTTGTGCTAACGAGAGACCAACAAATCCACTTGCTGCCTGCTTGACTAAGCTTTACTAGTAGCCTAACATGCAGCCCTTTGGGTAAAAAACCATCCTTTTGAATTGTTTGTACAGTTGATGTAGATTCATAGCATGCTTCATACGCTTTTGGATACAGTCCAGCAAGTTCCACTTGTAGGCAATTATTTTGTTCTTTTCTTTGTAAACAGAACAGAAGTAGTGTCAGAACAGAGACACTTTCAAACCTCAGAAACACCCAGCCCTTTCCATACGTTTAATATCATAAGTTTTAATGCATTTTTTCTGTGCAGCAATTGCTTTGCTTTGAAACTTCTATTATCAACTATCCTTTACAGTAGACGATAAATTTCAGCATACATTTCTCAAAGTGGACTATCTCAAATTTAGAACAAAAAGCTAAGTGTTAATGTTGTAATTTTAATTTCACTCCAGTGTTTTCCCATATTTGAAAAATAAAAACTTTTGAGATAGGTACAAATTTTAAAGACTCAAGTCTGACCATAGGGTTTAGCAGTCATGTGCTAACAAAGTCAAGAGACTTGAGTTTTTTTTGACTCTATTGCCAACTGGTTACAAAGCTTTAAGTTTCTTGCTTTATAAAATAGAATGCAGATATTCCACAAATTACAGCAGTTCCACTTAAGAATTTTTGACTTTACCTTGATGCAAAATCAATATGCATTCAGTGGAAACTATACTTCAAGTACCCATAAAATCATTCAGATTTTTTACATTCGGTACAGTATTTAACAAATTTTATAGTATATTCAACACTTTATTATAAAATAGGCTTTGTGTTAGATGATTTTGCCCCACTGTAGGCTAATGTAATTTTTCTGAGCATGTTTAAGGTAGATTAGGCTGAGCTATGCTGTTCAGTGGGTTAGGTGTATTAAATGCATTTTTGACTTAATATTTTCAACTTATGATGGGTTTATCAGGATGTAACCCCATCATAAGTCGAGGAGTATCTGTACATATAATCACTTTAATTCTTTACAAAGAGGTTTTTGAGAATCAAATGAGTTAATACACATAGAAGCACTTTGCAACTTCAATTCCTTTGTAAATTTAAGACGGTTTTGTGATTGAGTACTAAAGCAGGAAGGGCAAGGAAGAAGACATGAGGTAAGAAATCTAATAAAGCTAGAGTTCTCTGCAACATTGTTCTAAACTTGTAAACAGATAAGCTTTGGTGGATGACTGAGCCTGAGAAGCCAACTGAGGAATGGCAATACAGATGAGTCGGGCTAGGCCAGATGCAAATGAGGGACACTGAAAAGATCTTTATACCCACATTCACAATGTTTGCTGTCTTAAGAGATTTATGCATTCCCTGAGGAACATCAACAGATCGCCTAAAGATCTCTGAGTTTCAAAGTTGTTAAAAATATTATGCATAGATTATATTTTTAAAGTTTTCCTGGTCTCAAACTATATCGCGCATGAGAATATTCTATGGACCTAGTCAAAATTGTCTATTTCTGAGTTCTAGGTTTGAGATTATGGATTGAAAGATGTGAGTGAGACACTGGAAACTGCATCTTTAAAACAAACCTCTGGGAGTCCATGAACTAAGACTGGGAGTGGAAAAGCTCAGGGTATGCTTTGGAGGAGGTAAAATATATGGAAGTTTCATATGTGGAGAGATTAGGAAGATGGCACAATATTAAGCATAAGAAGAAATACTGTACAGTGGTGCAGACTGTTGCCGTAATGATCTCCAGTGTGCTTGTGCTTTCCTGTATCCAGGTCTTTGATTAGTCTCTTCTGATGTAAACTCCAAGTTTGGCCACTTAACTTTCTTTGACTAGGAAGACAAATAGCAAACAACACAAGCAGAGAATTGAAAAGTGTTAATGCTTTGGGATATATCCTCTCTTGTTCCTCCTGAGAATTCTGAGACCATGACTTTGTAAACAAACCTGTGCAATCTTGCTGGTAATACATGGCCCACTCACCTCAATCCACACCTCTCATAGCCAGCACCAACTGCCAAATATGATACTGAGGCCATTGTACACCAACCAGATCTAAAACAGATAATGATGCACAGGTAAATTTGCAAGGTTGGATTTAGCAAGATAAAGTAATCTAGAGCATAAGGAAGTAGTGAGCCAAGGCATTAAGGAAAAGGGTTTGGAAGGAACCTGCTTAGAGATTGTAATTTAGACTACAGTATAAAATTGGTATGAGAGGGCCTAATATTTAATCTAATAACTAATTGATATTAGAGTGACGAAGATTTTTGTTTAATTTAGGAAGTGAGTGGCAGAAAAGTAGACAGCAAATTGCAGAGCTTTGAGAAGCAGAAATGCAGTGATAAGAGCTAGGAATAGAGTGTCATTGAAAACAAGAAGAAAAGACTTCCAAAGAGACATGGCAGAAGATGTCAAATGTTCAGAGGATGCATAAAATAATGCCTGAGAATAGGTGTGGAGTTTGAGCAGTTTAACTGGTGAGTGCTAGAAAAATTATAAGAAATTCACTTAAGCTTTGAAGAACTGAAAGAAGTTAGGCACAGAGTGGCAACTACATTTTGAAGAAATGGGATAAAAGTCAGATAAAAGGAAGAAGAGGTATTGTGAAATATTTAGAAAGGTTGATTTTGAAAATCTGTTGTATTAATAATCTGATGCCTCATTGAATGAGACATTATTAGCCAAAGGGATTGATTCAAGTTAAAGGCATAATTTTTCTCTGATATTTGACATCTTTGTCTACGATGAATCATCTTTGATATCATTTCTAGGAAATTCCTAGAGAAAAATGCATACTCACTTACTGAATATATATTTACTTCTCGTCCCTCCAAAACTTCACTAACACGCCAGGAAAATTTGTTTGTTTGGTCGTTTGATCGATCAATTTAAAAATATATATAAGGCAAAATCTATGAAGATAATGTCATGGCAGAGAAGACAGCAGAACATTCTTTTGTCTGTAAAGGAAGTCAACACAATTTGGAAACTAGAACAAGGTGAATGAACCATAATTGACTTGATAGTTTGGAAAAAACTGAAAATTAACTGCTTGCAGAGCAGAAAGCTAAAAAGCAGCAAATTTGCAAAGCACAATCATGGGTATGATTAGAAATTGAAAATATCAGGGACCTCACATGATAGGAATTAAAGTGAAATAGGAATATTTTGTGAAGTCTGTATAAGAAAGAGTTAAGCTCTTCTAATCATTCTTGAGGTAGTGAGCACTTCTCCCAAATTAATGTAAAACTAGATTAAGCACATCTGAAATCAAGAAAGCTTACCAAAACAGAGGCATTAAGTGACACTCTACTTATTGAATGTTGAGACCGCCAACTCCCTTACTCTGTTGGGCTCTAAGCACCTGGCAACTTGAGTAAACTCCAGCCTTCCACCCACCTCAAACAACACCCGAGATTGGAAAGTTCGCAATATAAAATAAAAGATCCATTAGTTTAACTTTTGCTGAAAGGGAAATGGTGGTGAGTGCAGAATTGTGTTTCTTCAATATTGAATAAGATAGTATCACATTTTTCATTCCATGCTGCTGAAAGTATACTTACATATTTTACTCCACCTTTCAAGTTTTTATTGGTTTGTTTATATATATGTATATGTGTATATATATGTATATGTGAGTGTATATATATATATAAATCTGTTATATATACGGCAGTTGTCTATGGCTCTGAAGGCAAGGGTCTCTTTTAAACTGCAAATTTGCAGTATTTAGCATGGTTGTATATTAGTTTTTACTAAACAAAGGTATTAGGATGAGAGTGGGAAAAAATGTTATCTTTTCTAGTATTTTTTGCTTATAATATTTTTGCTTATTTTCATAGATAATAAGCTTGTAACATATTTATTAATAATTCTACTTGTGTACATTTGAAGTGTATAACGTTATATAACACAGGTTTCCAATCCAGAGTACCTGAGTTTGGAGTCTAGCTTCACAACTTACTAGTTATAGGACCTTATAGAAGTCACTTAACCTCTTTCATCTTAATTTTCTCCCTTATAAAATGAGAAAAATAATATTATGTAATTAATGAGGGACTTTTAAGAATTAAACAAGATACATACAAATCTTTTAGCATGGTACCTGGAAAGTAAATTATTATTTCTTCATCAAATACCATGGAATTGCTTTTATTTCTAGATGTTTATACAGCTTTATCTAGCATGAGTATTCATAGAATCCCTTTAAACAGTCAAAATTAAAAAAAAAAAAACCTTTTTATTTTGCCATCTGAGGGCTAAATCGTTCATTATATCCATATAAGTGGACATTTTCTTAATTCTGGAGAAGTGATATTGCTTTGTAAGCATAAAACAAAATTAGTTTTAGGTGGCATTGAATGATTCCAAGTCTAATCACATGACAAAAACTAGCCCATGTCTTCCTGTGCAACATAATCTGTTTATGCTGCATTGAAGTATCAATTTAGAAATGCCACTTTCCTTGAGCAGCAAGTAATTATCTGGAAGAAACATATTTTTTCACTACCTATGGCTGGTATCAGGCAGCAAATCTTCAGGCCCCAGCACATGATCCCATGTTTCTCTACAAATTGTGCTGCTGAGCAGTACTGTACCTTAACACTTTTAAATAAGATCTTGACACCTGTGTCATTGTGCAGGCTTGGATCTGGACGACAGGATTTTTTTCCCTTTAATTTAAGCACACTATTTTTCATCAAATGACAAGCATACATTATGGCTCTCCATTCTAACCAAGGCTCGAAAGGCTATTTCAATTTGACTAGAGCAGTTTTCTGCCAAATGGCTACTCTAAGTTACACTGTGCACATTACCCACCAGAAAGGCACAGAGTTGATGAGAGTGCACTGTCAACTATCTTGCACATCGATATGGGGGTTATTTGATTTGAAATTGGATTCTAGCCTTCCTTGATCTGTTGTATAAATGGAGAAGCGGGTGTTGAAGAAATCCTTACAAAGTTTATG
Source organism: Pongo abelii (assembly GCF_028885655.2). NCBI lineage: Eukaryota > Metazoa > Chordata > Mammalia > Primates > Hominidae > Pongo > Pongo abelii. The sequence goes on along the minus strand of NC_071996.2, from coordinate 66,646,790 downwards.
AAGAATGTGATGTACTTTCCCTCCCTAGAGTTTGTCTTCTACTTAGTTTGATTTCAGCCCAAGTTCTCATCTCAGTAATAAATATTCAAAGCTAAAAGTAGAAGGGTTTTTTTAATCGAAAGAAAACTTTGAAAAAAATATTCTATGCATGAATTACTTGTGTGATATGAGTTGGGTGCAAGTTGCAGACTTTTGTAGCAGAGTGGCTTTGTGACCCTTCTTTAAACATTTAAGACTTAGTTCAGAAGTTCACTGAATATGATGAGACATGATTCTTAAGTACAGAGCCTTCAAAAAAATCTTCTAAATATATAATATTCTCAGCGAGACATGTCAGTCATTGTCAAGATGAAAGTCGTTTAAATGCTAAGTTTCTGGTAAACTGTGTCTATATTGTAGGGCTCTATTCACAAAGCAATACCTTGGAAGTATGTGTAGAGCATACGAAAATATACCATTTATTATGGGACATACTGAACTCTGAATACTGTGATGTGAGGTTGAGAGGAAGAGAGTTTGCTATGCAAGTTACATGCTTATCACCAGTATGTGGATGGCCCTAAGGGCAACATAGAGAACTTCAGAGAAAACATATTAAATGGGCATGGGGGAAGCATCCTTTTGACCTACATAAAAGGGCCTTTGTGTAGATCTCATGAGCACAAGATTTTATTGTCACGTGGATAAAGATGTGCGGTTTCTTTAGAATCAAAGGTAGATTGGCAACACGTTCAGTAAATGGCAAAATAATTATGAGTATTTGGTATTCGCTGTAAAACATTCATCACTTTGAATGGTTCTGGCATCAAGGCAGCTGTAATAGGCAATCCCACAAGAATCTCTTTGTAATTTAGCATTAATTGATGTTCCTTTATTGTAATGGCAGTTGATAAGTTAAAAGACACTGAATTGAAGAAGGGAAACAAAATGCTGTGCCCAGTCCTTTACAGCTTCTGGCAATGGCTAGATAAAAATTAGCTGTAAAATAAAGCAGAGAGAAGCAGTGTCCAATTTTCTGAGAATGAGAGTCTAGACTGGTTGTATGCATTTGCCTTTATATGTTTATGAATGCCTATTCTTGCTGAGGATTAAAGTCTCTAGCATCTAGCTTAGAAAAATTTACTGTTTATAAAAATTTTAAAGTAACTTTTCTTTTTATCTGCATGTGTGGTAGACCGATTGCAGATGGTCCCAAATTTTTATTCTTTCAGTTTCTACATGCTGTGTGATGTGGATTTGCAGCTCCTCCCATCAAGAAGTTAATTCTATTTCTCCACCTCTTGAATTTACTTTGGCCAAGAGAATGTGATGGAAGTGAGAGCCTACTTCCATTGGCTGTCTTAAATCTTTGTCCAGCTCTCATGTGAATATCCTGGGTTATCCTGTTGGAGAATGAGAGACACTTGGAGTAGAAAGCTGCACCCATGCTGGGGCCATCCTAGACTAAGCAGCCTTTAATTGACCTGCTGGCTGACTGCAGATTCCTGAGGAAGCACAGACTAATTGCTGGAGGTTGGCCCAAACCAGAAGAACCACCTTCTGAGCCAAGTCTATATTGCCAACCCGAGGATAGTGAACTTAAAAAAATAAATGGCTATTGTTATAATTCACTAAGTTTGTGATGTTTTTTAATACAGCATTAGATAACTTCATGGTGTGGTAGTTTAAAGAGGTACTAGATTAAAACACATAAGCTTCAAGTTATGGTTTCAATAGGATTCTGCTTTCTGGTGTGAAACCAATACTCTAACCCTACTAAATTTTCTCCTTTTCATATATTATCCTTTCTTCAATAGCTTTATGCTTGATATGCCCTTCACCAAGGTCTAAGTTGGACTCACCATTCAAAGTTCAGATCATGTACTCCTCCTCCTTCATGAAGCCTTATATGATTTCCTTAGCCTACTCCCCAGAACTTTCCCCAGAATTTTGGTTTTACCTGTATAATGTCATTTATAACTTTTTCCTTTGAAATTATGGATGAGTGATTTTTCCACTCCCTCCAAAAGGCAAAGACGTTATCTTATTCATCGTTGCAAACCTCAGTTTACCTTGTAATATCTGGAAAAAACTAAGCAATCCACAAATATTTGAATAAATAAATATGGATGGCACATTGGCTAAGAAACCAGCTGGATATCAGCTTCCTTCTCTATATTCTTGGTGTTGTCATAGGGAGTAGTAAAGCTGTTCACAGAGCACTTAAACAAATATAAAGATTTAATTCTCTTAATTATTACTGCTATTATATTTTTACTTTATTTCCATGCATTTCCTCTTCCTGTAAAATTTTTATGTTCTGTAAAACAGGATATTTTGAGCCTTTAAGACACATAATAGCAATGAAAACAATGCAAAGGTTATTGGGTTTCTTAAAATTAGAAAGGAAAATTATCTTTTCAGTATTTATTTGTTCCAATAGAGTCTATTTAAAAAGGTATCCAGATTTTTCCCTCTGCCTATTTATTCCTATAAGTTGTGTTTCTGGTCTGGAAACCTGTCTTTTAATTTACATAAATATGAATTTGCTTCAAGATCTTCTATACACATTCAAATATTTAAAAGGTAGGTGACTTTAATTTCTTTAAAATAAAGATCCATCATTTAAGTAAACTATACATTTTGTTGGCATTATTAAAGTGCTTTCATTAGACCTTTCAGAAATGACTGAAATTACATTTCAATTTTATCTGAGATGTTTTCCTGCTATTGCTTTACTAGATTGGCTAATGTTTGTTGCTGTTCCCCTGCTATTATAAAATTGAAAGTATCAAGTTACCTTTCATATCAATGAGATGAGGACAATTTTTTAAAGCAGTGATTATTTGGTCAAATGTTGTTTCCAATAATGATTATAAAATAATGATAAAGATGGGATGATGACTGCCTGTTTAATAAAGACGCTTTTCTCAAGTTATTTAATCATGTAAGTCACTTAACCTCAGGCTAACTAAGCTCACTTTACTCCACTTTTTCAGCCTCTGCCAAAAATATTAAAGGGTTGGATCAACCTCTAGTCCCTGTTATATGTGCTTTAGAATATGAATAAAATATCCCTCCCTTTGCATCATTACCAGTATGAACTCAGAAATGCCTACACTAGCATTTCCCAAACTGATGTCTGGGAACCACCAGAGATCTAAGGACATATTTTGGGACAGCTCATGAAAATTTCTAAATGTTGTATTTTTATTTCTATGATAATTTGAGCACACACACTTGCCAAGTAATAAAGTGAAAGGCATTTGCTTAGAATAAGGCTTTAGATTTAAACTAGTATTTTTAGACTTCTGGTGTCCAACAGAGATAATCTCACAAATTCAAGAAAATTTGTCCTTTAAAAATGATTTACTTCACTTATAACTCAATAAATATTAGTCTATGACAAGTAGATAAACTTTTTGCTATAAAGACTCTTTTGGAAAACGTGAATGTATTTATTTAATTAAATAAGAACTTATTGCCTACTATGAGCCCAGCACTATGACTGCTACTGTCATTATGGTGCTTTCAATATAGAAAGGAAAATTGACGGTAAACAAATAACTCAATAAATTGATAGGTACTTCGAACTGGTGGTCCTTATAAACAAAGACAATGTGCAAAATAACAGGCAGTTTTAAGACCGGCTTCAGGACCACTTGGATGAGTTCAGTGGGTGACCAGAATGTGTCCCTAAGGGCAGACATTTGCATGATTTGAAACTCCGGCTTAAGTAATTTGGAATGTGCATCTGCATCCCACTAATATTTCCCCTCCTATGATTGGTGGCAGGACTGCTATATCATTTATTTTCTGGTATAAAAAGAATAGTTACATTTCACGTAAATAGCAGTGAGCATCATTTTGGATCAATATATGATCTGAAAGAGGAAACACAATTTTTGTCTTCAATGTGCTCTAACAGATAGAAAATTTTAACTATGTCTTCACATGTATTTTGCATGTCTTCACATGTATCTTGCATAAATGTTGAGAAAGTTTATCAAGTTTTAGAAATTTCATAAGAATCTCAAAACATACAAATTTCACCCATACGTTGCCATTTCTATACTCTTCTGCTTACGTATACAGACACTGTTAGCGACCATCCCCATTACTAGTACCCAAGCAGAATTAACTGCTGTTTCCTTCAATCCCATATAATTTTTTGACATCTCTATTGTAGCATTTTGTATCACAACTGGTCATTCTTACTTTATTTTGCTCCTAGTGGTCCTATGCCCTCAAAGTCTAGACAGCACTATTAACAATTTTTAATAGGAGCATTTATTATGTAACAGGCACTAATCAAAGTACTTTATAAATATTAGCTGATTTAGCAATAATATGAGATAGATATTATTATTATCCCCATTTTACAGTTGGGAAAACTGAGCTATAAAGAGTTTAAGTAACATGTTCAGGGTCATATCCCAACTAAGTGGTAAAGCCGGGATTTGGACAATGTCAATCCAGCCCTAGAGCCCGTGCCTTAATGATGCCTCTCATAGGTAACAATAACTATTAGCTAAGCAAATGAACCACAGTTCTCATGGAAAACTTAGATTCCACTTGAAAAGAGTCCATTGAGAGTGCCATGATGATTAGTTTTATGTCATCTTTGCTAGGCTGGGTTATAGTACCCAGTTATTTAACCAAACACTAATCTAGGTGTTGCTGTGAAGGTATTTTGGAGATGTGGTTAACATTTGTTGTCTTCAAATTGACTCTAAGTAAAGGAGATTACTCTCTGTAATGTAGGTGGGCTTCATCCAATCAGAAATCAGTTGAAGGCCTGGAACAAATATCAAGATTTCCTGGAGAGGAAGGAATTCTGCCTGAAGACTGCAACTTTAACTCCTGCTTGAGTTTCCACACTGCTGGCTTGCCTTATGGACTTGGACTTGTCAGTCCCCACAGGCGGATGAGCCAATTCCTTAAAGCAGGGGTCCCCAAACTCCAGGCTATAGATTGGTACTGGTCTATGGCCTGGTAGGACTGGGCCGCACAGCAGGAGGTGAGTGGTGGGCAAATGAGCATTACCGCCTGAGTTCCGCCTCCTGTCAGAGCAGTGGCAGAGTTAGATTCTCATAGAAGTGTGAACCCTTCTGTGAACTGTGCATGTGAGGGATCTAGGTTGCCCAAGCCTTATGATACTCTAAATAATGCCTGATGATACGAGGTGGAACAGTTTCATCCCTAAACTATCCCTCAACTACTCCCCCATCAGTGGGAAAAATTGTCTTCCACGAAATTGGCCCCTGGTGCCAAAAAGGTTGGAGACTGCTGTTTTAAGGGAAATAACATTCATGTATCACTTGACAATGAGGTTATGTTCTGAGAAATGCTTCATTCGGCAATTTTGTCATTGTATGAACATGCTAGAGCATACTTACATACACAAAACCCAGTGTTGTAGCCTACTACACACCTAGGCTACATGGCATTGCCTATTGTTCCTAAGCTACAATACTTTACAGTGTGTTACTGTACTAAATACTGTAGGCAATTACAACACAATGAGAAGTATTTGTGTATCCAAACATATCTAAACATAGAAAACAGAGTAAAAATATGATATTATCATCTTATGGGACCGCTGTCATATATGCAGTCCATCATTGACCTAAACATTATTATAGGGTACGTGATGAGAGACGGGGGCTACCAAGCAAAACACAGAAGCTGAAGAGTTTGCATTTATTTAACAAAAAATATTTTATTTATCTATTTTTAAATAACAACCCTGTGAGATTGATATTCTTATCCCTGGTTAATAGACGAAAACAGCAGATACAGAGTTCTGACTTTTGGTTTGATTCCTCCTGTACACACACATTATTTTAGGACCTCAGCCACTTTAGGAACCAGCTTTGCCCTTCCCAGGATTTATCAGTCCAAAAGAATGTGTTACTGCGTGCTTCTTTGTTCATGGGTCTGAGTCTTCCTTTGCCACAATACCTCTTCCAAACAGGTTTTCTACAAAAGGAAGCTGCTGAAAACAAAGTCATACTTGCGAATAAAACAGAAAGGAGAATGATTTGAATTTCAATAAGAAAAAGGAACATAAAGCCAAATGGTTGTGAGAGTATTTGTGAATTAACAGAGCACCAATAACCCAATTAAATAATAGGAATAGCAAACATTTACATCCTGCTATTTGCCACTCTTCTAAGCACTTTATACTTATCAGCCCATGTGTTCATCATAATGTCTCTACAGATAAGGTACTCTTATTGCCCCCTGTTTTAATGATGAGCTAATTAAGCAGAGCCAGGATTTGAATCCAGGTGATCTGTCTGTAGACCCTACTCTTAACTACCATGTAGAGAGTTACCCTCGAGTAGTTACACTTAAACACAGTGCAGGGGAGTGGGAGTGGGTAGAATAAATGCATGAATCGTTATTGAAAACCTATTACATAGCGATTACTTTACACACATTATCATACTTGAGTATAATACTCACAAAGGTACTGTGAGCTAAGTACTTTTTTCCCAATTTAGCGAATAAACAGGTTCGAATTGTTTTAATTACTTGTAAAAGGTTACATGAGCAATAATTGGTGGTGACAGAATGAAGCTCATGTCTGCCGAGCTCCCAAAAGCTTGCCTTTATCATCGTGCTACTATGTTACTAATTGGCAAGCCTGAAACAAGTCCGTTCCAAATGAGAATATTCAAATCTTAGAGCTGGCATAACAGCACTTGCTCGTAGACCATGTCATCGCCACTGCCTTACAGCCCATCTCGGAAACATACCAATTCATCGTCCTCCTGGGCATCACTTTACCCATGGCAATGCATTCAAACAGCCGCATGATATTCTTGCTCTGGCATGCCGGGAGTCATGTGTAGTTACTTTTTATTGTTGTTGATTCCTATGAAGAGCAGCTATTAAAGCCTCTCCTCTGCCTGGCTCTGAAAGTGAAAGGGGAAAATTCCCTTGTCCCCCTCGCAGGGTGTGCGATGGGGTTGGCTCACTTCTTCGGTGCCCCGCTGCTCAAACCTCTAGGGCAGCATGCAGATGGGCAGGTTACGGGGCTCCACACTATGACAGGGTCTGGGGTGAATGTTTACAGTTCCTCAAGCCCCACTGGCCGTGTGTTACAGGGTGCTGTTTTAGTTTAGCCCTCTGTAGGCAGCTTGTGCTACTCAGCTCAAAAAGACCCCCTGCCTTATCGCAAGCACAGACGGCTTTCAGTATCCCGGGGTTTCTTGCCTTGGTACACGTGGGCTTGGAGAATGAGTACAAGCTTTTATTGGTGGAAGCAGGTCTCAACAAATCGGGGAGACAAAAGGGAAATGGTTTTCCCCTGGAGGTAGGCTGTTCAGTGGCCCGGGCTCTCTTCCGACAGCCCTGGCCAAACTTCGCGTCGTTCTGCCAGTTAATGGCCTGCTGGCCTGCCAGCATCTGTTGGCGTGTCCTTACGCCGCAGCGTTCCTCTCCACGTCCAGCTAGACCACTAGGGTCTCGGGGTTTTTACAGGCACACGATGCGGGAGTGGCAGGCCAGGGTGGTCTTGGGAAATGCAGCATTTAGGCAGGAAAACAGAAATGCCTATTCTCACCTAGTCTATGAGCATATACCCTGGGGTGAAGCCCTACCCAAGGACCACACCCTTCTCTACCCAGCACTTTCCTGCCCACGTTGTGAATCAAAAGTAACCTTTTCTAGGAACTTCCATTATTTAACATGTGTCCAAAATTTAAACCTGGGAGGTTAGAGAGAAAGAGAGTCAAAAGTTTCTTTTCTTCTTTCAGTAGCTTCAGCTGAATTTCGGAAGACCAGAAATTCAATTATGCTTATGGAAAGTATCCATTTATGTTCTTTCTGTTCCTTTTTTTCTCTTTTCATTTTTTTGTCTTAGGTTAATGGAGAATTTTATTTTATTGTTTCTTTCTTTTCCAGTTTTCGTTCACTTTCTTTTCTCCGCCCACAACATCTTCCCAACATCAGATGAAGTGATTAGAGTTAACGGGTGCAGCACACCAACATGGCACATGTATACATATGTAACAAACCTGCACGTTGTGCACATGTACCCTAGAACTTAAAGTAAAAAAAAAAAAAAAAAAAGAACTTCAACAATTATAATACGTTAAAAGTTAATCTAGGGTAATACTTTTCTTCTTTATTTTGTTACATGCCCAATAGAAATAGCTGCATCCTAGAATTAAATATAGATATGTTGTGGTAGACCATAAAAAAGTCAATATAACTCTTCCAAGGGGATTATATTTTGAGGTTGAACAGCCCATTATTATAAGTTAAAAGAAAAACCACTCATCTATTTGGTAAAAAAATGTTGAGGCCTCAAATAATATTTAGCATCCAGAGTTCAACATCATTGAACTATCAAGTTACAATGAAGACTATAAAAGTATTTTCAAAAGTAGAAACTTGTAATATTGGCAAAGTTTGACCAAATGACTAAAACAGTTCAAAAGTTCAGCAAAGTTTGCAATAAGCACCACCTCTACAACCATTAAAGTGTGCCCTACGCAATGGAAAATATTATAATTTATAATCATGGTCTGTGTAATGTTAAACAAGAATCAAAAAGTTAAAAGGTGGGAAGGAACAGGCCAAACTTCAGACTCAGCTATTCTATTTCCTATCACTGCAATCTAAGATCATCTAATAATAGTTTCTTAGATTTCTTGTATGTCTGAAAACAAAATGATATTTTAATGACTTAGAGTAATAGTTTTTCTTTTGCCAGAAAAATACATGTTTAAATCAAAAGCCAAATTTTACCTATAATTTCACAATTATACAACACTTTCCTCAACTAAAGCAAGCTTTTGTTTCCAGAAAAACGCAAAAAAAGGATTTACTACCTATTTTTTTTGATTTGTTATATTTATTGACTTTATGCCCTGAAATTACTGTTATTTGATTACTTTATAGTGACAAGCACACCCATATCAATGAGAACATTGCTTTTCATATAGTAGATGTGTAATAATACTTTTTGATTGAAGGAGTATAGTGAGACCATTGGAAAGTTCTCAGTTTGATGAATAGCTAGCTTTTATTTATAATACTAATTTTATTTACTATATTTAGTTAACATTTGTAGTGAAAGACTAGAACAGGAAAGTTGAGGTCAATGTAATGAACCAAGAATATGGAGGGTCTAACATTTATTAAATGACAGATAATTTATTAGTACTTTTTGTTATTTTTATTCCTTGCAAGATATTGCTGTTTTGCAGATGAGGCTTAGAGAGTTTAATTTATTACCCAAGGCAATAAATTTATTTCCCATTTGTTTATGGCATGGAAAGGTTATTTCCCAAGGAAACACAACCAGTGTGGTGTACAGCAGGTAGTAAATACCATGCAAGTATATCGCCAAAGTCCAGGATTTTTCCATTACATCATATTGAGATTTTTTCTTGTTCATGGCTTGTATTCTTGAAGAATTAGAATGAGATACTGATATGAGACATTATTTACTTGTTTTCATTAATTTGCAATGAAACTTTATTTTCTTTTATCTCACGTATAGCCTAGATAAGTTTGTAATTTAGACAAGTAATGACTATCCATAGTGACATATCTTGAACAAGGCCTTGTATTTTTTAATAGAATGAAATTTTGAATGGCACTGATATTATAAATAAAAACACCCTGCACTTATTTAGTACTTATTAGTTATTCAAAAACAATCATACTTATTCTTTTTTAGTAACCTTATGGGAGAAATGGAAGAGATATTCTGGTTTCCATTTTTGTTAGTGTGGAGCCTGATGGGAAGAGAGGCAATTTTCCGAAAGTCAGATAAGTCAAAGATGGCAGACCAGGACTAGAAGCTATTTTTTTGGAGCTCCAGTCTGATATTCTTCCTGATAATCTTCTCTCTGTTTCTTCCTTCCCCTGTCAATGTAACCCTCAAAATCTACAGTCTATGACAGGGTTAATCATGACCTTATAAATTTTATGTGTCCCTATCCTCTATAGAAAAATGTTTAATCTCTTTAACTCACACTCAATATACCCCATAGTCTCCCTCCCAAATTTCTTTGCTGTGTTATTTGCACTACTTCTTTCAGTTTTTTTTCCTTTCGATCTCCAACCTTATACCACAAGCGTTTCTAACTACTCAATCTAATTCCCACTTTCCTCAAATTCTTTGTGGTAGAAAACATTTTTACCTTTTCTAAATACCCTTCCTCCCCTAACCTGATAATTGGTCTGAAAGTTAGGCATGTGATGCAAGCTGGCCCAGGAAGTGTTTTAACTTAATTTTTTCAAAATGTGGCAAGGATAGAAAAATCACTTTTTTCTCTGGTCATAAAATGGTAACTGTGTGAGCTTTAAAAAAAAAAAAAAATCTTGACTATGATTGTAACCCCAGAGAAAGGCTGTTTTGGAAGAATGAAACTGACATGTAATGAAAAGCAAAATGAGATGTGGAGAGAAATACAGTGTGGCTTTAAGCTCCTGTTTCAGTGTCAGTCTTCAGTTTCACCCTGCAAGTTCTCAATGTGTAAAGCAATAAGCTTGTGTTTTCTTACCAAAATTAGTCTGATTTGGATTTGTCACTAGCCACCAAAGATTATGGCTCGTACAACTGTCAGTCTAACAATGATACTATGAGACCCAATTCCCATGCCTCCTCTTCTATGAAGCCAGCCATAATTCCCCATTTGGTTCGCCAGCCCCCTGTCTATGCCACATAGCTGTCTGGTACCAGCTTGAGTTTGGCAATCTCATGATCTGCCTCATATAATCATCAGCTATATATATGCCTACCTTCTTCACCAGTCCATGAGTTCTACCCATCTGTGCCATGTCCCAATCATTATTGTTGTCTTCAAGTACCCAATCTGAAGACAGTTGGCATTAAATAAATGTGTCCTTAAATTTTCAATGGATTCTCTTGCCTTTTTGAATGTTTAGAGAGAATACGTAATGTGGTGTGAAATATAAGTAAAATATAATCATGAATGTGATTATCCTGGTAATCATGGGATGAGTATCCTGCAGAAATTATGGATACTGTGTTTTCATTTCAGCTCTTGATATCTTTTATTAAAAACAAGTTGTCTTTTCATAGGTGCAGGGCTCATGTTGTGAGAATTGACTTCAATAAGCTATAAACCACAGAGAAGTGTGAAAAATTGCAACGACAAGGCTATATTTGTACTTCTTGGTACAGAAGTTTGTAATATGATTGATGGACTACAGTACAATTCTTTTCTTGAAAATTCAAGCATCATAACATTAGAAATCATAGATAGCACTTAATAAGAATTGATTTTACAGGAAAGGTGGGCTCTTATAGAACATTGTCTCTTCCAGGTTCTATAATTGGGTCAGGCTTGCTATGAAGAGGAGGAAATATCTAGCGTGCTTACTTTGGGTATGAACATTGTGATATACTTTGAGGATGCAGCAAGAAAGAGTGAGGACATGAAAAGATTTATTATTAAATGATAACATTGTTATCCGTTTGTGAAAACTGATGGAATTAATTGAGGCAATCATTTAAAAAAGGAGGCCACAGTTTTCCCCAGTTAGCTGGGTCCTCTCATAGAAGAGTGATGAAAACAAGAATGATCATAATCAGCCCAGTTACCTCAATTTTTGTCTTCACTTTGGATGTGTATATGTGAATTCCATTTTTTTCACACTGTACAGTTGTGTTGTAAGCATAATGGAATCAGACCTAGTCAAATATTTGTCCTTTAATGGCTGAAAGCGAACCAAAAGGGTAATTTAAGTCTTAGTATCCACAGATGATGTGTGTGGGATATTTTTTGAAGGACAGAAATTGTCTGTCAACAGCAGTAGAGCAGCAGCTGATAGGCCTGGTTGACATTCGAGATGAAGAAATTTTTCTAGAGGAAAACCTTCAGGCAGAGAAGGCCTCCAAGAGGCAGTTATCTCTAGCAACCCATGATTGCAAAAACAGCAGCAGCAGCAGCTACAACAGAAGCAGCATTTGTAAACCAAGAGGTATTCAATATAAGTTTGAACGATGGAAGGATCTATTGAGTACATTTGGGTGTTTTTAAGTCTCATCTTCAAGTGAGAATGTCAAGTGTGTGCTTTCATGTATTCTAAGGTATGTGTGTACGCCTTTGATTTCATTTTCATGGGCGTGCGTACACACACATATTTGCATATATGTCAACAGAGAAAATTTGATGAAATATTGTAAACTACTCAGTGTTTTGAGTATTTTTTGTTTTGTTTTGTGTGCTATTGAGAGAATAAATGCTGGACAAACTCAGGGAAAGGAGTGGGGAGTCTGAATAATTATGCCCCTTTTACTAGTTAGGCTATTATTCTGGCTTCAAATGTTAAATCTGGTCTGTCAGTTTAGACATAACTGAATCAAGACCATGTACTCAAGCCCCTTAAAGGTGTTAATACAATAACTTCAATCACACTGAGGGTGTTTGGAGAGAATCCCTAACAAATGTCACCAGTCTTACCAGATAGTTCGACTCACCCCATGATCAGTGTGATGAAAGTATTTTTAAAGAGTAGTAGGATTTGTTTTGTTTTGTTTTGTTTGTTTGTGTAACTGTTGTAACAGTGCTTGTTTTGGGAACTGGTTTAAGAGGAGACATTCCCTTGTAGCGATTGCAATTTTAACAACAGATAAACTCTTTGTAGCAAATCTCCACTGGGGTAGAACTAAAATCTAGAAGTAATCAGCAACCACTGAGCATCAGAAATTCTTCAAAAAACATTTAAACGCAGCTGGAGTCGGCTAGTAGTTGGGATAAGATTCAGGCACCTAATCCCTTGGGGTTAGTCGCCATCCCCCTTCTTCCTTGTCTTGAATGTGGAACTAAAAAGCCCCAGGGTGTTGATGGTTGCGAAGAAACTATGGCATCCGACACCTGCTGGGAGCAATAAATAAAGAACTATGCCTGCCCTTGTCGGTTTGTTCCTATCCTGCTCACTACTGGAGTTGCAATCTTTTCTTCTGTGCTGGGTTTCAGGAGAGAAGAGTTCTGTTTTGCCATGTAAACAAATCTGATAAGAGAAAGCCATTGCTGTTCAGACAGTCATTTTTGACACATATGTTTGACCTGTAATAGAGGCGAGTCTTCACTTCTGAGAATTATGGTTGGCCAGTAATTTTTCTGGAGGGAACATCATTCCAAGGCAGGCTTTTGAAGTGGGCTTGGCTCACTTTGTCTTTTTACTGTTGGATGATAAGTTTCCTGTTAACTAGGAAAAATTGGTTGTTCCTGATGATTTGTGAAAGCTGAGTTAATACTTCATGTCAACCAGTCTTCTCCAGTTACACTGAGGTTGCTTACAATTTTATTTCGAAGTAAACAGATGCTAATAAACACAGATGAATATATCTTTTATGTAGGGCACTACACAGAACCACAAACACAAAATAGCCTAGAAATCTTCCGATAATAAGGGAGTATAATGGTATATATATGTATATATATATATATATATACACACAGCACTGGCTCTGTTGCTTTATGGTCTGCAAATGTTGGGATTGCTACAGAAGTCAAATTCATCAGGACACATCTTTCAATTATCAAGAGAAAACAAAAATCAAGTAGCCTGTAATGAGCTCTCCTTAAATTTTAACCTCCAAACACCCAACCTACCTAATTATTTGCTTATAGAAGCAATTACTGTAACCTCCCCCAATTTAAACAGCCATTGGTTTTCTTGCTAAAATTCACACTTTTCTCTATTTGGCAAGTAAGCCAGAGCACAATATTTTGCATTCTGTTAAAATGTATTCTCCCCCCTCTGGAGAATGAATGAAAATGTGTTTCATGCCATATGCCTGATATTTTCTAGTTGTACTTGTTCACATATTTTTGACTCTACAATAGCTGGCACTGTGAGATGCAAATCCCAGGCGTTCTTTAGATACAGTCTTGCTGAAAGGAGAAAACAAAGAAATTGGGTAAAATCTGTTTAATTTCAATTACCAATAAGGTTAGAAAGTTTTAAGGGATGTTTTCCATTTGCTTTACTTAGAACAAGTGAATACTCTTATTTATTAACAAGACATTATATTTAAGCAGAAATTTAAATCCAAGTGGTTCTTATCATTTTAGAGAGGCTCTTTCTCTCTCTTTCCCTCTGTCTCTTCCTGAGTATTGGTTACAAGTAATGTTACACTCTTCTTGAAGGAGAAAATAGTTATTATTGTGGGAACTGAGGAAGCCTACCAAAGGAGGAGGCATAGTACACATTTCTCCTTTAATTCTTGCATTCTCCTCTAGGCAAACCTTCACCAATGGTCTCAACTAAAAGCTTTTCCTGAATGAATGAATGACGGTAGGTGTTCCAAACTATTGATTTTCCTTTAATTTGTGGCGTGATCTCTGTTCACTGCAAACTCCATCTCCTGGGTTCAAGTGATTCTCCTGCCTCAGCCTCCCAAGTAGCTGGGTCTACAGGTACCCAACACCACATCCAGCTATTTTTTTTTTTTTTTGTATTTTTAGTAAAGACGGGGTTTCACCATGTTTGCTAGCCTGATCTTGAACTCCTGACCTCAAGTGATCCACCCACCTCAGCCTCCCAAAGTGCTGGGATTACAGGCATAAGCCACCACACCTGGCCTCATGCATTCCTTTTGAAACACTTATAAGAGCTAACTGTAAAAACAAAAAGTCTAGAAAAATATACTTCTGAATATTAACAGTGGTTACATCAAGATAGTAACATATAGGTAATTTTTGTTTCACTTTTTGTAATTTCTAATTTTGCTATGATGAAAGTAGATTATTTGTGTAAAAGAAATTCAAAATTAGGTTACTTTTAGGATAAATTTTCTCTTTGAAAAGATGACATCAGAAATCTATTGACAACTTAATTACCTATCCATTATTTCTATTAATATTTATCCAATGCCTGTTAAATGCCAGCCTATCTCTTCATTATCCAAAATCCAGAGTCATCTAAACACAGTTTCTCCCTTCAAGGTACTCACAACTTTGGCATTGTTTTCCCAATAGTTGGCTTTATACTAACCATAACTTTCATTTTATATATTTCATAGTTTTTTTTGTATGTTTCTACAGTGCACACGTTGTCTTCTCATTTCATCCTTAATACAATCAACATTTCCCCTTGACCTTGAAGTTGTTATTGCTTGATAAGACATCTGGGGGTTTTCATCTGCCTATCAACCCTTCAATAATGCTATCATGGTTATGTTCAAAAGAATATCGCAGTTTCCCTTCTTACACATGTGATGTTTTAACTGGCATCATTTATAAGCAAGTCTTAATATCTGTCAATTAGAAATTGTTCCATGTCCATATATAGCACTTTAAGTAAAATACTAATTTTGTGAGTTTCTCAAACTACCTACTTCAATCAAATGAATCAATGAGAAATAAATAGTTACATCCAGTGGTTTAAGTTTAAATATTAGCTCCCACAAAAATGTCAAAAAAGCATTTTTATGACTCAGTAATTGTAAAAGAAGTCAATATTTTGCTGAGAAGAGTCCATCTTTATTTTCACACCTTGACTTTGCAGTGCAGAAAAGTGTGAATGATATACATTACATGACCTATGTTATAGCATCTACATATTATGTGGTCATGACTATGTTAGTCAGTCTGCCTAACACTGTCCCATTCCACATCAGTAACAGAGCACAATGCTTCTGCAAGTACCATAGGCTGTTTTAATGCTTGCTGTTTTTGAACTACTTTTAAACATAGCTTCTCAATTTAATGCATTTTGTAATGAGATAATTCATTGTTATCTTAAATACATTAGTATATTTCCAAGACAACTTTTTATTACCCTTAGTGCTATTAAATTGAGTAGTTTATGAAAAGAGAGCTCAGGCTTTCTCAAAATAATAAGATCCTGAGAAAATAATCAAGATCCTGAGAAAAGCTCTTACTGTATTTTTGCTATAGAAGAAAATTCTCCTTTATAATTTAGTCTGTTTTTAAAAGCTAGTACTTTGAGTATTTTTAAAAACTAAGTCAAAACATTTCTTGTGTGGTATTATCTTCACATTCTCTGAATCATGAAACGAGAGATTAGTAGTATTTCATTTTGTTTTATTTTTCAAAGGTTTCATTCTATGAAGTATTTACTAAATATGTACAATTTTGGACTAAATAATACATCATGGTATTGTTAAAGAGTTCTGGTGTGTGGAGAGTTCATTTTCAGGGTTCCAGCCTAGCTCTACTGTAAAGCTCTATATGGGGGAGAATAAATCACAGACTCTCTTAATCTTAATTTCTTCATCAATTAAATAAGAGCTTTGTACCAGACTATCTCTAAGGACTCTTCATATCTAGAATACAATGATTCTATGTACATTTTCACTAGAGAAAGACATGCAGTTGGCCAAAATGCAATGCATCACAAGGTATTATTCCTTAATATATGAGGAATGAATGGAGGGCAAATAATCTGAATGATACTCTCTTGGGTTCATCATCCACACCATCAAAATATTGATGTTGAATTGTTACTATGGGCTAGACCACTTTAGATAATGGAAATGAAAAGTTTAACAAAGTAGATGTTGTCATAATTCTCACTGAGATTTTAGTTGAGTGGGATGGTTCTTTACTGCGAGAAATTTTGCCCCTGAGGGACATTTAATAATAAATGAAAATATTTTTGAATATCACAACATGCTTCTAGTTAGTAGAGGACCAGGGATGCTGCTATCATCCTACAATGCACAGGAGAGTTCCCACAGCAAAGAATCATGTGGCCCAAAATGTCAATAGTGCTGTGTTTGAGAATCCCTGGGAGTGGAAGAGACTGACATGCAGGTAAGGACTCCCAGTGTGAGCATGGCTTCCTCAGTCAGCATTTTTAAAATTATTCTGGAATTCATACAAACAGAAACAAGGAGAACACAAAATCACTTAGAAACTCCATCTTAAGAGTAATAATAAGACAGCAGTCTGTAGATTCCAAGCATGTGGAAAGACTTTAAAACTAGCCAAGTTTAGTCAGAGGGGAAAGAGGAAGAGACGAAGCTTAGAGACTCAGGTTGCAGTAAAAATCAGAAAGCAAAATCGTAAACTAAAAGTATACTTTCTTATGGGAGAGATGTACTCTGAAGTGCAAAATATTCATCGATTGTAATACTGTTGCAGGAATTGAGAGGGCAGGGTTATCAGAAGGAGTTATTCTAGATCCAGTTTGATTTTTCTTTTTTTAAGTAGTACCAGGTCCTCGGGAAGAATAATATAGCAGAGTCATACTTAAAGGAGCCATTCTCTCTGTATGCCAGCATAGCAGGTAAATACCTTTGGGTTTCCAAGCCTGTAACCCCAATTAAATTGGGTTAAATTGGGTTTTGAAGCCTATTATGTCAAGTAATACACACACATGCACACACGTGCACACACACACACACACACACACACAGAGAGAAACAAACTTTTGCCCATAGTTTATCTTAGAAAAAAAAACTTGAGATGAACAATGAAAGAAGAACACAGCAGCAGTGGAAAAAAAACAGCAGCATAAGAAAGAGAAGTGAAAAATAAAGCAAAACTTATTAGCAGCTAAAGTGGAATGAAGCAGATGAAAATTGTGATTATTCTGCTATTTATTTAAAGTAAATGAATTTATAAAAGAAAACCACAAACAGAAATATAAGAATTCAGGAAAGAGATGTTGCTACAAAAGGGAGAGATAAAACATAAACTGGTAGAACCCTGGAAAGATCTAAGAACAAAATATCTGCCGTACTGATAAATGTAAAGGAAAACTCACTACTAGCTAAGGTCCTTAAGGAAGCAGATGTCATCATGGGACCAGAAGTTCAAGAGATTTACTAGGGAAAATGCTTGTGTCTAAAGGGAAAGGGCAGCAGAAATAAACAAGGACAGCTTCCAAGCCATAATGCAGATCAGACACCTATGAATGGAAGGAAGAGAAACACTGGGCAGGAAACACCTTAGACTGCATTACAGCTTTGAGAAAGTTTCATGTTGGTTAATGGAGAATCTCATTGAAGACAGGGCATTGGATTAGTCTCTCATTGAGCAGAATTCTCCTGGCTGTGTCAGCCATTGCCTGGGAGCAGCAGGGAAAAAGCATGGTGTAGGTGTATATCCTGCAGTGGATCCCAAAGGTGTGACAGCCAGAGGCAGTTAACCAACCACACTCCTTCTACGGGTTCTCTCCTCATAACATGTCTGATTAGCACGCCTCCATAGCTGATGCACTCATTCATTAGCAGATTTTTCACTTTGGCTCCCAAAGTAAATCTAATTGTGCACAAAGACATTGCTAAAACAAAGAGATTTAGAAAAGTTGAAAATAAACTGATGGACCAAGCTGTATCTGGGAAATTCAACAAAAGATGCAGGGGTCATAATCCTAATTTCTGATGTCATTTAATTCAGCAAAAATAAATAAATAAATGAGTAAAGATGATACTTTACAACACTAAATAATCCTGGAAAGAGTATATAGCTGAATTTACATAACACAGCTACAGTAGAGCACATAGGAAAATTTATTGTCTTAAACCTCACATCAATTTTTTGAAACTTTAAAAAAGTTAAAATCTAAAGATTAGAAAAAGTACAGAAATATTAAAAATAAAAGCAGAAATTCATGATTTAGAATCGTAAGATTTTTCTTATTTTTTAAAACATAGAGAGCACTAACAAACCTCATCAAAAAGGAGATAATATAAAAATATAAAATAAGAAATGAACAGTGAGAAATAACTACAGAAATAAAAAACTGTCTTGCTCAACTCTTAACTCTATAAAATAATTTAAAATCTGGATAAAATAAGTAATTGTATGGATAAAATATATAATCTACTAAAATTAACTTCCAATTACATATAAGACCTAAAGAGATACTTGGGCCAGGCATGGTGACTCACACCTGTAATCCCAGCACTTTGGGAGGCTAAGGCAGGCCTATCACAAGGTCAGGAGTTCGAGACCAGCCTGGCCAGTACGGTGAAACCCCATCTCTGCTAAAACTACAAAAATTAGCTGGGCATGGTGGTGGGCGCCTGTAGTCCCAGCCACTGGGGAGGCTGAGGAAGGAGAATAGCTTGTACCCAGGAGGCGGAGATTGCAGTGAGCCGAGATCACATCACTGCACGCCAGCCTGGACGACAGAGTGAGACTCCATCTGAAAAAAACAAAAACAAAAACAAAACTAAAGAGACTAGTAAAAGTTGCCAAAGACTTTCCATAAACAACTGCCTAAACAGATTCACAGTGAAATTTTACTAGAAGTTTGAAATGCAGATTATTTGACATCTAATTGTTTCAAAGCACACAAAAAAAGATGATCAACTTGTTTTCAATTAGATGAATAGGGCATTGGTATTAAAGTCTGACAAAAAGATATCTATATACCAAATTCACTTACCATTACACATGCAAAAATAAAAAACCAAAACCAAAACAAAAAAATGAACCCAAAATAAAATAACAGCAAACAGATTTGGCAACCCAATAAAAACAGTACATCAATATTAAAATAAGTTGTTTGAAGGAATGCAAAAAAAGTATCATACAATCTATTTTATCAGTTTTAAGATTCATTTTTCATATTCTAACATCAAAGAATTATCTTGTTTTTTAATCGATGCCTTTATTAACACTTTCTATCACCTGCTGCTTGTAGTTGTAATTAAGTTATACGAAAGTTTTCCTTTGACATATTATACTAACATGAAAAAGTGTCAGCATTAAAACTTCATATAATTTGATGAAATATGATAACAGAGATAAGAAGCATAACATGAACATAAGCATAGATATAACAGCAAAATGCTGAAAATGAATTTTAAGAAATTCAACAACTATTCATCACAAAGCAATCAATCAAATGGGAATATATAAATGTGAGTATAACATGAGTAATGTGTCTATCTCAGTTGAACAACAGCATCGTGTGACTATGGAGAAAGAACAAAACTGCTTTGACTAAGTTCATAAAGAGAAGAAAAATGGCCATTATTCTCTCTATAATTTAAAACTGTGCCACAGATGCTAGCCAATACAATTAAGCAAGAGAAAATAAATAGGGGGATATAAAAATTTGTGCCGGGCACAGTGGCTCACGCCTGTAATTCCAGCACTTTGGGAGGCCGAGGCAGGCAGATCACGAGGTCAGGAGATCAAGACCATCCTGGCTAACACGGTGAAACCCCATCTCTCCTAAAAATACAAAAAATTAGCCAGGCATGGTGGTGGGCGCCTGTAGTCCCAGCTACTCGGGAGGCTGAGGCAGGAGAATGGCGTGAACTGGGGAGGTGGAGCTTGCAGTGAGCCAAGATCATGCCACTGCACTCCAGCCTAAATGACAGAATGAGACTCCATCTCAAAAAAAAAAAATTTAAAAAAATGAAAAATAAAATAAAAATAAAAATTTGAAAGGAGGAAATAAAATTATCAGATTTTTCATGTATTTTTATATTTATATCTTTACTTTGTATCATGCAATTTTATATCTATCTTATTCAAACAACTAAATCAAAAATCACAATATAAAGTTCTGCAGCAAACACTTTAAAAAATTATGGTGGCTGGGGGCACGTGGCAGTAACACAGGAGCCTTCCTGGAAGTGCTTCCAATGGCCAAAGCTGAAATAATTTAAGCAATAAGATAAATGCCAATAGAATTGGATTGTCACTCAGTTAATAAAATAAATATTCATGGACCCATGTTGATATAATTGAGTGACTCAATAAATAAATGGAGTAGAGGAAACAAGTCTTCATACCAGAAGGAAGAATACCAAATAATAAATATAGAAGAAATGAAGGAAGTAAACAAAAATCACCATGAGAACATCACAGTAATAACTGCTGCAGTTATTCAGCAGGATAAATGCTGAAATTAGTAGTAAAAACTTCAAGGAGAAACTTCGCATAGCAACACACCATCTCCCCCAAATGTTTATTTACTGTGGTGGTTTTAACATATGTGTACATATCTGTAGATACTTATCCTCCAAGGGATGAATTTTACTTCCTCTTCACTTGAATGTGGCTGGACTTAGTGAATCAAGTCTAACTAATGGAGTATGGAAAGACAAAAGTGATAGCTTTACCAAGAAAAACCCTTGCAGTTCACTATATCAAAGTGATCAAAACTAACACCACCAGTAATGAGTTATATCAATAGCAAGTATCCCCTGATGTGATGCAATAAAATTACATGGCATATCTGTGATATTCTTTCCAAAAATCCATAATCCTTGTCCATTCATGAGAAAACACCAAACTAATACAAATTGAAGAACATTCTACACAATATCTGGCCAGAGTCTTAAAAATTGACAATGTCATGAAGTACAAGGAAAGATTAAGAAAATGTTGCAAATTAGAGGAGACTAAAGAGCCAGGACGAGGAAAAGCATCATAGTATCCTAGATTAGGTCTTGAAACAGAGAAAGTACATAAATGGAAAAACTAGTTAACTCCAGAAAAGTTGATGAAATCGTCTGTATTTTAGTTAGTAGTAGTATGCCAATGTTAATTTCTCAGTTTTCATAACTGTACCATGCCATGTAAAAATGTTAACATTGAAGGAAGCTGGGTGAAGGGTACATGGGAACTCTCTGTACTAGTATTACAACTCCTCTGTATTTCTAAAATGATTTCAAAATATTAAATTTATTTAAGAGGATACACAAACTAATATAAAACTTTAGGACCATTCTAAAGGAGACTGTTTACTTTGTGATAAGAATACATTACAGTGATTGGCTCTCATAAAGGTCAGGCAAGACTTTTTTGGAAAGAGACACTTGAGCAGAGACCTGAGGAATAAGTCATCGTTTTGGGGCAAACCAACCATGTGAGCAGCCCAGCCAAGATCAGCCAAGCTAACCTGTCCACCAGCAGCTAACTGCAGATTCATGAATGAATGAGGCCAAATGGCCTCAGTCTAGTCTATCTTGGATTAAGTGAACTCTGAAGAAAACTCTGAAGAACTGTGGTTTAACAGATCTATTGTATACAACTGAGGTTTTTGTTGCTGTTTGTTACCCAGCATTATTGTGGCAATGGTAACTGATACAGATGCCACGTTAGTGCCATTTACCGAGATCTAGTACAAATGGTTCCCATCATGTTATCTGCTGCAGGACCCCTCTTTGATTGTTGAAATGGCAAATACTAATTTTTTAGTCTCCCTTATGTCTAGCGACTGTGCAATGTGATATTAAGGAATTTCTGCTGTGTCTTATGGGACAGAATTTAGAAAAAAAGGGAAACAGAAAAAAAATCTTTCTTTTTTGATTTGGCAGGAGTTTTGACAGTCATCTTGAGAGGTTGATATAGAAGTCTAACTGATGAGTTCTAAATTTTTTCTAAATAACACTAAGGATGGTAAAGCACAAAGATTTAAAGTTGCCTTTGATGATATTTGCCCTCAGAAATATCTATCTCCACAAATCTTATTTTGAGAGAAACAAAGGTCCTTATTGTACATACTACATTTAGTTAGATGTTCTGTAATAGGCAGCTGGAGATATCGACTCAGGTCTCTTTACTCCACAAACTGAGGAAATACAGAAGAAGAGGTACAACTAGAAGATATTGGAATCTTATCCCAACAGATACTCACTGGATTATGGAGAAGGGCCCCCTACATTTCTGGTGCCTGGGGCTAATGTTAGGCATAAGAATTGAGTTTTTGATATGGAAAATTAATTAAAATGTACAAAGTAGAGAGAATAGTGTAATGAATTCTTATAAACCCATCCCTAGCTTTAAGAATTAACAATATATGCCCAATTTTGTTTCATCTAAAATACTTGTTTCCCTGCTCCCATATTATTTTGAAATAAATCATGGATACCCAAATAAGAATCTTTTAACAGTTTTAGATTTTTAAGGAGGTCTTTTAAAGTATATGACATCAATTAAACAAATATTTGTTGATCATTATTTTAGTTAAGTTTAGAGGTACCTTATCTCATTGATTCAGAGCTCTATGCAGAAATCCCTATTTATCAGATCACCCTATGGCTTGTGGAATAGCCTGTGCCAGGTTTGCCACCTTAGTCCTGTAGTTGACCTCCTCTTCACAAAGAATATTAAATACTGTTTGCCTGAGGGGGAATAGTGTGAGTAAGGCGGATTCAGCAAGAATGGCTGAGAGAGCAGATTGGGTGCTCGATGGGCAAATCCCGTAGTTTCACCTTATCTGAATCAAGCGTTTTGTAGATGCTGAGGTTACAAAGATAAATAAAATAAAGTCTCTGCTCTAGGAGAGTTTATTTATGTTTATACTGTCATATTGATTCTTGTGTTTAAAAATCAATTAATGCTTTTCTTGATAGTGACCTCTTTTAAGAGAGAGACTCTATCTGCTGTTTCTATAATGTTTCCAGAATTTTTTTTTTTTTTTGAAAACTGAGTCTCGCTCTGTGGCCCAGGCTGGAGTGCAGTGGTGCAATCTCAGCTCACTGCAACCTCCATCTCCTGGATTCAAGCAATTCTCCTGCCTCAGCCTCCCGAGAAGCTGGGACTATAGGCGCGTGCCACCACACCCAGCTAATTTTTTTCTATTTTCAGTAGAGATGGAGTTTCACCATGTTAGCCAGGATGGTCTCAATCTCCTGACCTCGTGATCCACCTGCCTCAGTGTACCAAAGTGCTGGGATTACAGGTGTAAGCCACCATGCCCGGCCTCTAGAAAATTTTGTTTTACATGTATTTATCATACTTAACACCTCATATTTGACATATTCTACAAACACTCATTGGATAAATGATTTTGCCAGTTTTTCTAGATTGTATACTTTGTCTAACTTTTACATGACAAAATGTACAAAATTAATTTTGCTCATTCCCAATTAATATTATAAGAAGGGCCATGTAATTTTCTTGTTCAGCAATTCTTTATGTCAGGTGTGTATAGCCAACAAGAGGAAACCACCTTCTATAAGTATGGCCTAGATCTGCATGTTTACAATAATTTAAACATTATTACATCCATGTTTATGAAATTGACACAAATAAATTACAGTATATGAATTTGAGTGTGGTGATGATTATATTGTATTATTTACATTTCAGTGTCTGGGACCATTTTTTTCCAACGTGGTATTTGCTTAAAGTAATTATACTGACTGAGAACAGTGGCAGATTGAAATTAAATGTTTGGATTAAATATTTTGTCAGCAAACATGCAGCAACTGCTTTACTGCTGCTGCTTCTCTTCTATGCATACTGATTACAAAATGATTAGCTTTTATTTTGGCACAATTTTAAAATACTTAGATAAACACCCCTTGATATCCAATCTTCTAATTGTTTAAATCACTGGAAAAACCCAGAAGAAAAAATGGCCAAAAGAAATTTAAGGCAGTGTTCTAACTTCTAACTGATCCTCATTCAAATAAATAAAAACTTGCCGAGTCTAGAAGTGACTCTAGTTTTATGAAGTCTAAGTTTCGGTTAAATATAAAGCCTTCCAGGTGTGCTCGACGCTGGCAGGTGGGGAGGGGGTGGGCGGGGGGAAGTGTCACTTTGTGCTAAAAGAAGAAATATGTGAAACTATTTTTAAGAGGGTGCTTTTGTAGTTTCTTGGATATTGACTGTCTCTTGCAAACTAGTAGTTTAATGTGCTAAATGGAAGCAAATAAGAACATATGGTTTAAATATACCCTGAAATACAAATGTATTTTTAATAACCATCATGGAAGTACTTGACAAGATGTTTTAAGTTTTACTTTCCAGAATCAAACCATTAAAAATCATTTTTAAATAAAGTAAGCCTCTGATATATCTTGTAAATCTCTAGTGTACACTCACTTAGACTTTGGTCAGGAATTGGAAAGTGCAGCATCATTTTTAAGGCAACTCTAGGAGCTGACTATAGCCAAGACATCAACTTTAAAAAATATTTAGTTTTTATTTTTCAATGAATAAATATCCCAAAGAATAACAAATCAGTTGATGAAAAGCATTATGAACACTCTAAAGTAAAATAATAACTTTTCAAAGTGATTAAGTGTTACATTTCCATATTTTTATGAGTTCATTCATATTTGCAGTGCAATATTAATTTAAAACTCATTTGTCCAGCCGGGCCTGGTGGTTCACACCTGTAATCCTAGCACTTTGGGAGGCTGAGGCAGAAGGAGAGATTGAGCCCAGGAGTTCAAGACCAACACAGGGAGATGCAGTCTCTACAGAAATAAAAATTAAAAAATTAGCTGAGCGTAGTGGTGCCTGCCTGTCATCCCAGCTACTCAGGAAGCTGAGGTGGGAGAATTGCTTGAGCCTAAGACCTTGAGGCTGCCGTGAACTATGATCACGCCACTGCACTCTAGCTTGGATGACAGAACAAGACCCTGTCTCAAAAAAATTTAAAAAAAAAAGGATTTGTGTTACAACTGATAGAAAGAAGGGCAATCAACCAGTTCTTTACATACTATACCATTTAAGTACACCTTACTTTTCCCAATTCTGTGGATCATGACAAATCCAGTCTTGGATGCTTTAAGCTACCTATTTGCTTCCGTTAAGACATGGCACAGATCTAATATGCTAGAGGAACTGAGCTGATTCAAATGGAAAATTATGAAACTATTTGGCTTGCTATATGTTGGATCCATTCCAAGTCACGTCCATGTCAATCAAAATAAGAAGAGTCTTGGTCACAGTGTCAGCTTTTCTGCATTTTATTCTCAGGATATTCCAAAGTTATGCCACCTGGCAACAAAAAAGGCTTTCCTCAAGAGTCTATTTCTGGTATCTGATGATGGAGGAGGAAGAGGAGGAAGACAAAAGGAGAAAAACAAAGAAATGGGAAGAAAAGGAGAATGAGGTGGAGAAAGCATTTCAATTCTATTCAACTTTTGCCGACATTTATATTGCTTCTAACTATATTGACATTCCTCTGGCATACTGTTTTGAGATTATTTTTGGATACTTGGGTATCACCTGTTAATTTCTTGGCATAAAATTGAGACAGTAAAAAGCAAAAGCCTTCAAGTTTGAAAGTGCTGCAAGTGAAAAATGGGATAGTGAGACATTTGCAGAATTGTACATGTGCTACTCATGGAATGTATCCTGCTACCTTCATCATAAAGAATACATTATTTATCTTCTCTTTTGTTGTGAAGCCATACTATATACTTTACAAAGCAAAATACAAAGAATGGCCATGTTTTTCACAAGTCAATGAGCTGAAAGTGCAGCAAGAAAATTAACTGAACCAACAGACAATACAACAAAATGAACACAACTACTTGTATAAGACACTATATATTTATACAATATACATGTAAGGATGAATATGCTTGGCTAGCTGGTTAAAGCAAACTGTCTACACTTCTGTGCACAGACTGGCTAGATGTTCAACTTGATTCCTTTCCGTCTAGGCAGACAGCTAGACTACACTTCCCAGCCTCCCTTGTGACGTGTGTGGCCTGCGTCTGAATTCAGAACAATGAAATGTGAGCAAGAAGAGATTAGTAACTTCTTTAATTGCCAATTGAATTTTAAGTGAATGAGAAAAAAATCTTGAGTTAATTAACTGAGCTTTGGTTTATTGGTTACATCAGTTAGTACCACTTTCACTATTATAGACATGTGTGCTTGGAATTGGGATGCAACTGTAACCCGAAACTAAAATATTTTGCATTACCTTAATGGTTGACCACAAATGCTAAGGAAACTAATGGTAGAGACCTAAAGTAGAAATCAACGTTTTGAAGAGCTCCTGTCCCTGCTCCTGAATTCTGACCCATTAGCCAATACCCTCCCCAGCCCACCCTATCCTGTCACCTGTGTCAGTCCTCTGGTATTCACTACTTATATTGATTGCTCTGTTTCAGGTTATATGGACTTTACTTTTGGGGTCCAGCTAAGATCCCTTCCCACTGCCACCGAGGTGCTGGTCCCATATTGGTTGAGACTTCTTATCTCTGGTCACTCAGTTTCTACCTAAATTGGCTGCAATGCTGTAGGTGAAGGAGGAGATGTATTTCATTCCAATTGTATCATCCAAATGACATCAATTTTTCTTTTCCATGAAAAGTGATAGACATTTAGGGTTTATGTATAATGCTAGGTATATGAAAGGCTTCACAAACTCTTTTAGGCATAAGCCCACTAAGATAATTAAATCTTCCTTTACTACTCAGTTTGCATCAACTGTTTTCTTACTAATCTACTGATGGCTTCCTGACTTATTTATGTAAGAGTGGTGTATTAGTCCATTTTCACGCTGCTATAAAGAACTTCCCTAATACTGGGTAATTTATAAAGGAAAGAGACTTGATTGACTCACAGTTCTGCATGGCTGAGGTGGCCTCAGGAAACTTGCAATCATGGCAGAAGGGGAAGCAGATGCCTTCTTCACAAAATGACAGGAGACAGAAGAATGAAAGAACTTCTAATCATTTATAAAACCACCAGATCTCATGAGAACTCACTCACTATCACGAGAAAAGCATGAGAGAAATTGCCCCACGATCCAATCAGCTCCTACCAGGTCCCTCCCTCAACATCTGGGGATGACAATTCAAGATGAGATTTACGTGGGGACACAAAGTCAAACCGTATCAAGTCGGAAGAGCATAATGCAGATAATATTGTGAAAGCCTTTTGGAAAAGGGAAAGTATTTCTAGCCTTCCATGGTCCTATGAGAAGCAAGAACCTAGGTGAGATATGATGAATCATCTGGAATGAGGGTAACCACCCCTACCCCACTCCTAACACCAATTGCCTATGGCAGAGATCACTAATTGATCCCTGAGCTTTTGTCCTCAGAGTTCTGAAATTGTTTGAGATCATCAGTACAGCTCACCACAGCCACTATGATCTAGTTGGCACAAGTTTGCTCAACTTGCCATACGTGGTGTGTGTATCATTTCTGAGGCTGCCATTCTGTTTGACCATACAAAAGAGAAGTACAAATCTAAAGCTCCACAGTTTTTCATAATTTTCTCAAAAGACCACTTTTCTAAGTATTTGATAATCCCCAATGTCATGCTGTGTTAGTTACATCATTAAAAGCACAGAAACAATTCCATGTAATTGCTTTATCAACCACCTGTAAAATACCCTCACTGCAGCCATATGTAAAGATGGAAAAGTGTTCCTATTTCTCCACATCCTCTCCAGCACCTATTGTTTCCTAACTTTTTAATGATCGCCATTCTAACTGGTGTGAGATGGTATCTCATTGTAGTTTGGATTTGCATTTCTCTGATGGCCAGCGATGATGAGCATTTTTTCATGTGTTTTTTGGCTGCATAAATGTGTTCTTTTGAGAAGTGTCTGTTCATATCCTTCGCCTACTTTTTGATAGGGTTGTTTGTTTTTTTCTTGTGTGGTGATTCCTCAGGGATCTAGAACTAGAAATACCATTTGACCCAGCCATCCCATTACTGGGTATATACCCAAAGGATTATAAATCATGCTGCTATAAAGACACATGCACATGTATGTTTATAGCGGCACTATTCACAATAGTAAAGACTTGGAACCAACCTAAATGTTCAACAGCGATAGACTGGATTAAGAAAATGTGGCACATATACACCATGGAATACTATGCAGCCATAAAAAATGATGAGTTCATGTCCTTTGTAGGGACATGGGTGAAACTGGAAACCATCATTCTCAGCAAACTATCACAAGGACAAAAAACCAAACACCGCATGTTCTCACTCATAGGTGGGAATTGAATAATGAGAACACATGGACACAGGAAGGGGAACATCACACACCGGGGACTGTTGTGGGGTGGGGGGAGGGGGTAGGGATAGCATTAGGAGATATACCTAATAATGGGTGCAGCACACCAACATGGCACATGTATACATATGTAACAAACCTGTACATTGTGCACATGTACCATAAAACTTAAAGTATAATAATAATAAAATAAAATAAGTGGAAAAAGTCCCTTTTAACCCGAAGAAGTAAAACAATTTAATGGGATCTGACACCACTAGGATACCCTACAAATCAAACCTTTTTGAATCTCTCTATTAAAGGAAATATTGAGCTACATCCTTATCGATGCTACTAGCAAACCCAGATGGAAGAGAGAGATGTTAACTATAGGGGATTGTGATTGCAAAGAAAAAAGCCCTTTTTTGTGGTTCATATGTAGATGGTGCAGTCTCAAAAGCAAGTGTTCAGGTTATCCAGCCTAACTTCCTCTAAGCCTGAGAGGAGTAAAACATGTTATTTCATTAGAGAATTTTGTTACATCTCTTCCTTTATTAGTCATCTTTCTTTTAAGTTGCTCTTAGGAATAAGCTTGAAAACAAAGCAGCCACAGTAGGTGAGGGCTGCCTTGTCTCTTCAAAAGCAAACAAATGAATGTGACATATTTTTTCTGCACGTCACCTCTTGAACTTGAAAAGACCTTAGGAAAACTAAATTTTAAGGTTCTACCATTGACGGAGAAGACACTTTTGAAAACTATTTTGTTTTGATTTTATCTAGAAGCATTTATGCCCTAGCTGACTGAAACTACCTGGGGAATTGTTTGCAATTGTTTTTTTCTTTGCCACATGGTAGATTCTCCTTTTCTCCACCTCTATCCTGACAGCTGATAGAATTTTGAATGGTCATTTCACATGCCGCATATCATCTGGGACTAACTCAACAAATTATGGAAAGAAGATAAACTGTACTTTAGGTATTAAGCTGGGCAGGCCCAGCAATGCCCAAGGATTCCTGTAACCAGTGAAATTTGGCATAGGGTTTTGATAATTGGGCATGATTTAGCAGAGTCTCACCTTCTCAAAACTCCTGGTGAAGCTCCGGTGCAGAAGTAGCTGGACCAAGGCTCATTGGGACTTTGACACATCTCCATATTCTTTTATGTCTAGTGTATTTCCTAGTGAGATCATACAGATGACTTGCTGTGGTTGTTGAATAAAAAGATAACTTACCTCTGATCTTTGATAGTTACAAAATGAATGCAGTCCAGCTTCCAAGATGCTGTTGGTTTTTCTTGCCCTTTTAAGGATCATTTTTTTTTTGCAAATAAACAGAACGTGAGATTGAGAGTCAACTTACTGTGAATCAGAGAGCTCTACCAATTTACTACCTCTGTTACCTTGGGCACATTGCTTAGTTAAGCTTCAAGATCTTCAGGTATCAGATGTGGGTGCAAATTAGCGCCTCTTTTGTAAGGTTGTTGTGCAGTTTTAAGAAGTTAATACATGTAAAGCATTTAGCATATAATAAATAATTGCCTCTCAAACTTGAGCTTGCACACACTTCTTTTGGCAATCTTATTAAAATGCAGATTGTAATTTAATAGCTCTGGGATGGGACTTGCATTTCTGACAAGTTCCTAGGTAGACCAATGTTGCTACTCCATGAACCAGAATTTGGTAGGAAGGTTTTAGAGCACCTAAAGGTTATTTTTATCAACACTATTTTTATATCATGCCATTTTTATTATTATTAACATCTGCCTTTCCCATTAAATGCAAGCTCCATTAAAAAAAGTGGTGGGGGTGACAAAGTCCCCCATATCAACTCTTTTATCCCTTTGCCATATGGTTCTCAATACTATATGCTTAATAAATATTGGCTGAACTAATTCAATACAAAATGCTCTCCATTCTCCTGTAACACTCTTCCATTATTTTTAGCAATTTTTTTTGATCAGCTTACCTGCTAATAGTAGGTTAAATTAATATATTATCTCTCCTACTACTTATAGTTTTTAGCTTTAGCTGTGTTGTTATTTTTTAATTCCGTTTTCCAATTCTGGCTGATGTGGTAGTTTTGGAATTTTCATAGCCCCCTGACTTACCTTCATCACACATGTATTACACTGTGGGCCTGTCTGCTTCCTCACCTAGATTTTGTAGTGTTTACAAGTAGAAACTGTGCACTGCACACACTTGTAACCTCATCGCTTATCATAGCCCCTGCATGTAGTAGGCATTCCATGAAATTCTGTTGAAAGGGACAATAGATGAATGAATAATTGTAGAAAGGTCTCCTAAAAAGGATCAGCTTCTTAACATTTGGGCATCTGAACTGTAAGAGACAATATTTTTTGTCTTTTATTACCTGACAAGTATTTTTTTAAAAATAAAAACAGGTTGAGAATTAGAGTCTTGTCTGTTTCCATCCAAGGCGTGGCCCAAACTCTGGATTAAGACTAGAAGGCCAAGTTTTCCACAAACTCTCACACTTCCTGGAGCATGACCTTGAGCAGGTCAGGCAGCCTCTGTGACCCAGGCCAACTCTTCTCTGAAGCCCTTGGGGCTGCATTTCCAGACAGGACATAGCTAAGGGAAAAGGCTCTGGATTTGTTCTTCTCCTATGCGTGCTTCTGGAAGCCTGTGAGGAGGCAGGTTTTGGGGTGGCTTTGGCATCAGCTGCAGTCATCTCATCAGTTCTTTCCCTACCTTAAACCCAAGGTAGACTTAGAGATTGACTAATTGGGGGACTCTGATTTATACGTTTGTTGAAACCTTGTCCTGAAAAACAGTAAATCAGGGAAGAATTTGAACTACACCCTCTGAAATTTTCTGTAAACTCTAATCTCCAACTGATGTAATTCAAATTGTTTAGCTGATTTATCAATGCCATAAATTTTCTCAGCACTGTGATTCTCAATACTGGCTGCACATTACAATCACCTGGGGGGCACTTTAAAAAAATACAGATGCTGGGTGAGAACAACTGAATCATATTCTATTGGAGCCAAGCATCTTTGTTTTTTAAAAGCTGCTTAAGCGATTCTTATATGCAGCTAAAGCTGAGATTCCCTCTTTTACTGTTTTTAGCAAATACCTGCATTACAGAATTTCCTATGCATCTAATAATGTAGCTGAATGAATAATAGGTAAAAGAAGGCTTATCTAAATGTTTAAACTATAATTATTGCTTTGCATATGATATGTCTTCAGTAAGTTATCGATTGAATAAATATTATAATTTTAAGCTACTACTATTTAGTCTTTGAATTGGTGGAAAGAAAAACGGACGGGAACATTTCTTTTGGTTTCTTGTTTCAAAGGAAACGTGTGGTTCTTGTTGCTAAGGAAACAGTCATCCATTCATGTTCTTCATTCCATCTTTGGGTCACGCCCAGTGCTGATCATGTCAGGCCTTCAAGAGAAAAGTATTTTTAAATCATTTTAAAAATGACTTAAACCATTTAAAACCAAGTTTTACTGGCTCAAAAAACTGTTGCCATGTTTTGTTATATACCCAATGGCCAGAATTGTCCTTCCAAGTGCTGGGAATTAGCTTAAAGCTCTCTCATGGGGGGAAAAAAAGTTCTATTACAGGATGAAGGACAATGATCTTGAGACTAATCCAAAATATTTGAAAACTATATTACAAGTTAAGGCTCACATTAAAACACAGCCACAAGGGCCTGGACAACAGAGAAGCAAGTGAGGTGTATTGGATGCAGAATTTAAGGGCCTTCCTAAAATTGAAGTGGGTGCTTCTTTAAAGTTTACACCCAAAGCACTTTACCTACCTTACCCTTGTGTCAGCCCTGAGAGTCACTTCTAGGGCAGAAAGACATTCTATTCCTACACATTTCATCAAGAAAAAGGAGTAATTTCTTTACATTAAACTATAAAAACTATAGAGACACTAAAGATAATTATAGAGCTTGGAATGTAGCCAAACCACTAAGGTTAATATCTTTGCTCTAAAGGCAATGGGACTTAGGACAAGATATGGTCAGGGCCTCAACTACATATCTCATCTGTAAAATGGGTGCCCATTTGTAACTTCCTTCCCAACAGTTCTATGCCCCCTCTTTTGCTGGCAGGACCATAACTGTTCAACTGTCCCCGAATCTCACATATACCTCATGGGTGAATTCTAATTAGTTTAAGAAAACCATGGTATCTCATGCCCTTTGCCCAAGATTTGTGAGGGATCAGTATGTGACACATTTCTCGACAATATGACAAGAGAAGAGATCTTTGGCACAAAGTTTTCTTGCTCTTAAATAAATATGCATGGGGGAACAGTCCCACTTCTTCTACTGAATATTTTTTGTCTTCATGGGGTGCTTAGAACCATGGCAGTATTTTTCAGTCAAAAGGAGAGCTATGCGAGAATAAAGCCAATATGATGAACATGGGAGAATAGAACAACAGAAAGATCTTAAATCTTTTATTTCGATGTTAAACTGCTAACTTGACCAATAGCGGAGCCACCTTACTTTTTGTGATGCTTAAATTAAGACAAATACATATGTGTATATATAGATGTATCCTTTTATTGCTTAGTCCAGTTTGTCAGGGTTTTCTGTTACTCTCAGCCAGAGAACCCTATATTCAAAATAATGTTATTTTTTATATGCTTGATGAGTAATAATTTCAGCAGTGCCTAGATTTAAGAGTAAAGAAATTCAAAGTATGGCATTAAAAAATACTATGTCATGATTTTTGGCTAAGAATAAAAAATTAAGAGAACATAATGATTGGAAAAAATAACATAGTTTGTTTAAGAAAATTAATTTATGTGAACTCAATATCTTTTTTTTTTTTTTTTGAGACAGAGTTTCACTCTTGTTGCTGGAGTGCAATGGTGCAAACTCGGCTCACTGCAACCTCTGCCCCCCGGGTTCAAGCCATCCTCCTGCCTCAGGATGAGTAGCTGGGACTGCAGGCATGCACCAACATGCCTGGATAATTTTTGTATTTTTAGTAGAGATGGGATTCACCATGTCGGCCAGGCTGATATTGAACTCCTGACCTCAGATGATCTGCCCATCTCAGCCTCCCAAAGTGTTGGGATTACAGGTGTGAGAAACCACGCCTGGCCAACTCAATATCTTATACTAGTATCTCAATCTTGGCACTATTGACATTTTTGGTTGGATAATTTTTTATCATAGTGGGATGTCTGTGCATTGTAAGATGTTAAGCGGCACCCCTGGCCTCTAGGCACTAGAAGACAGTAGCCTCCCTCCTCCCCACCCCAAGTTCCAGTTGTAACAAGAATGTCTCCAGACATGACCAAATGTCACCCCTTGTGGGAGTGAAGATGGGGAAGGAGCCAATAAAACAAACTAGTTGAGAACCACTGCCTTAGACTTAACTGGCCATGAGAAGAAAATTTTTAAAATCCTGATTCTACAGAGACAGAAAAATTTTTGCTCAGTTTCTTTTCAACTCATTAGCAAGTGTTAAATGTATATTTTCTATGTTCCAAATACAAGATTTGTTATAGTTAGGAAACCCAGAATATTACCACAGGAGCAGAAATTTTACTTACTTTAGGTACAGTTATCCTTTCAGTGCTTAGCAAAGTGCCTAGCTTATGGGAGATTCAATAAATACTCTAAATAAAGGAAGAGACGAGGGATGAATGGATGGATGGATGGATGGATGGATGAATTAGAAAAATAACTCCTTAAACTACCTTTTGTCATGAAGACAAAATTAATCCATTCAAAATCTAATTTGAAAACAATGAAGTGGCAATCTGTATAAAATAATGAAGTGCTATAGGAATCTGGAAAATAGTGTTACCAAGGAGAACTAACAGGGTAAGGATGAAGAATGTGATTAAAATAAAAGAAAACAAACAAAATCCCTTCAGGGGCTACAGGGAAAAAAAAAATGAAACTTAGTGACAAAGTAGAAAAAGAAGGTGAAGGTAAACAGCAGCCAATTATGAATTTTAAGGCAGTTGGTTCCAAACTTTTCTCCAATTCCTGGGATGTAGAACAAAGGAAGGAAGGAAAAATGTCAGTAGAAAAGGAGCCTTCAATCATTGTTTCAACTAGAACTATTATACTAGCATCTTTATTAGTTCATTTTATTAAATTTGAATAAGAGAGTAATAGCTTTTAGAGAAAACAGTCTAAAAACTGATTTCCTAGGAACAAAGGACATTTGAAAACCTGTGGTACTGCTGATTGACTTACATAGACTGAATGAGAGCGGAAGAAGTAGTATGTGGCTGGGGAGTGGAGAATGGTGAATTTAGCTTCAGACAGGTGAATTTGAGGTATGGATGTAACATCTATGTGATAAGACCCTGGAGCCAGATGGAAATAGGCTTTAGAATCTAGACAAGAAGATAGGGCTAGAGTGTGGATCTGGGTATCATCTATATGGAGATAAAGTGATGCAAGGAATTAATAAAGAAGCTAGTGAACAGAGGTTAAGGGGAATCTGTGATCAGAGGAAATAAATAAAATAGTTTGAAGCATATAATGGTCATACTGAAAGCGGAAGAACCAGCCAGTGAAGAAGGAAGAAAATCAGGAAACTGTAATCCCATGAGATGTTACATCAATGATAGACAGCCATCATAGACATACACTTAGAAAGCTGGAAGAAGATGAAGTCGAAAATGGGCCCTGTATCTGTCAGCAGGGAGAGAGTTAATCGTACTTAAGGCAGCAAAAAAAATATATATATATATATATCTTTTCAGTTGTGTATATGACTGGACAAAAGCCTACACAAATGTTCTATATCACTATGAGAGCTGGAAAATATGCTTAAGCGTGAGCTATTTTGCAAAATTCCCAGAGCACAACTTGACATTAGTGGGGGCTGACATGCCAAAAAAAAAATGAATTACTAATGTAGACTAAAATAAGCCACTATAAAATCTCTAAAGCCATCTTATTGCATTTAACAATTCTTTTCCAAGAGTTGGACAGCTTTTCATGACTTCCTACGCAAGTGAAATCTGGATCGTGTCTTAAGGGAAACCCACCTACTCAGTTTAATTTTACCCAGCTCAAGTCTTTTACCAGAAAGGGAGGCGAGATGAATTGCTTGGGAAGTGGATAAAGGAGCTAGAGACAAAAGAGGGAGGGTAGGAGAAAGAAATCATCCCAAGCCAGTGCTATTCTAATTATTTTTTTGTTGTCAAAAACTAACACTTACCAAACAAAATCTTATTTGGAAGTCAAGATAAATGATTCTGAGAGACGCGGGGCTGCTGTGGCTAAAGTGGGATTGGAGGAACCTTGCCTTCTGGCTTATGTCCTTGAACATTTATGAAAACTCTCTTTGGATCCCCTTAAAGTGCAACTGAAAACAATATACTGAACCCCTTCTCCAATAAAAATCAGAAGTGCGGACACACTCAAGATCTTCCTCAAGGTGGCTCAGCTAGCTAATGACCCAAACAGAATGAGAACACAATTGTCCTTAGTTTTGTGCATTGTGTTCAAGTTGCAGACACATCAGGGGGCTGAAGCAGGATGATATTTTCCCCTCGTCTTTGAATGTCTCAGAAAAGCTGTCCAAATCAAATATTTCCTTTTTTAAACCTCATGTCTCTCATTAATTGCTTTATGTGAAAAAAAATAAAAATTCATTTTCCAGAAATGGAATAGTGGAGTAATTCACCATCCATTTTGTGCTTTCTTTTAATTGATACGTAAATAAATACATACCATTTCAGCCAAGGTGGGTGGATAGCTTGAGCTCAGGAGTTCAAGGCCAGCTTGGGCATCATGATGGAACCCCGTCTCTACAAAAAATACAAAAATTAGCTGGGTATGGTGGCATGTGACTGTCAACTACTCAGAAGGCTGAGGCAGGAGGATCACTTGTGCCTGGGAGGTTGAGGCTGCAGTGAGCCTAGATTGCACCACTTTCTCCAGCCTGGGTGACAGAGACCCTGTCTAAGAAATAAAATAAATTACATACCAAAGTCAGTCAAGCTTGGTCTCTCATTTAAAGATTCTCTGCCTTGAAGTGCATTTAAACTACATAAATGGAAAGAGAGTGGTGGGAAATGACATCTTGTCCCCATTTGCACATTAACAAGAAAATCAGATATAGCTATAATTTAACTTTAATAAATCAAATTCTTTTGGAAATATTTGATGGTCTGATTCCAAAATCAGATTCGTTTGGTACTGGCTCCACAGCTGTTAGCAGCTTTTGTCAGTGTCTGTGTAGGAGAAAACATTTAAAGGCTAGTTCTATGTCTACGGAGCCCAAACCTAACTCCTATTCTGACAGGCAGATTTTATAGTGGTTTATTTTGGTCTACATTAGTATTTCATTTTTTGGAATTAAAGCCTTATCCAATGTCAAGTCTGCCTCTCTCCCTATACAAGCTGTGTGATTTCTTTAAAAACAGGAAACTGATAGCTTTAAAAAATGTTGTTTGCTCTGTGTAATAATAGCTAAGCAGTGCCTGTCAACCAACTTTGTTAGAGCATCACACTGGACAGGAACTGCAATGAGGCTGTGACTATTCAGCCATTTCCAACAAAACAGAAGAGAATTCCTAAATACTGCATGAATTCTTGCCTCTGTTATTTGTTGTTTTCTACTGGCTACTTAAGAGCCAGTGATGATTTTTTTCCTCTCAATCTTTCCAGTGAAGTGACTGGCATATATTAAGCATATTAAAAATACTCTTGAAAACTGAAAGTAGTCTTTCATATAGATCAGACAAAAGTGGACTCATTGTAGTCCAGGAGATGATATTCAGGTCAGGATCTGGTATTCTACATACTACATGTGCTCAGGATGGTCATACATCATCTTGCAGGGATTACAGGCAAAGGGGACAAAGTTTCCTTATACAGTCTGTTGCATCTACAAAACATGGAAATAATTTGCAGTCAGGTCAAATGCCTTTGGAGAATGTGATTCATTGCACTGTTCATGACCTATACCGAATTTGAGTTTGGAGATCTTCATCTCAGTTTGAAACTAGGTAGATTTATGGGTCTGTCCGCACTGCAAAGTCCTTTGACGTCATCTCAATAGGAAGTGTACTTGGTAGGGAGAATATTAAGGAAATAGCTATATCTATATTAAAGAAAATTAATTGGTCAACTAAGGCAAACAATAGTTTATTTCTCCAAAAACATAAATATTTAAATCATTTATTTGACTGGTCATTTAGGAAAAACAGATGGTTTAAGTGATTTTACATATAGAAGTAACCAATGCCTAGCTGAGGAAAACAATGAACTGATGCTATGCCAAAGACCTTTCCTTTTTGCTTTCTCAATATCATATATTATTGACATATCAATATCAATAATATATCTATATATGCATACGCACATGCACATATATACACAAATATATACAGACATGGAATCTCCCAATATAAATATTGATAGATAGATAGATACATACATACATAGATAGATACATAGATAGAGATAGGTATTGATAAATATAAATGTTTAAATAACTTATGTTAAGTAAAAGAAAAAAGAGAACTAATAAAATCCATATTTGCCCACATGATTAGTTACATCTCTATTAATAAATATGTAGACTAAACATCAATCTGAACGTATTCTGAGCAATCTTAGATACTTCAAGCTTGACAAAAGAAAAAGAATAGTACAACTAAAAAAAAGTGTTTTTAGGAAAATGGAGCCTTCAGCATTAATCTTTGTAATACATTTTTCCTACTGTGATGTTATTTTTCACCCTGAACAAATTTTTGTATTTTGTGTGTGGTGGGGGCATGTGATAGAAAGAAGACTGCTATTTTATGAGGGCTATACTACATTCCTTTGGCATTGTCTGAAAGAAAGAGTTTGAGATAGGAGGGAGCTCTTCAAAGTAAGTTAGCAGGAATTTTTAAGTTTAATGAGGGAAGCAGAAAAGTGAGACTCTCTGAAAGGAGAGAGCAGACCACAGCAACATGGCAGCATGTTGGGGATTTGAGGAAGAAGGTCCAAAATGGACTCCCTGTAGTGATGATAGGAATTTTAGAAACAGTGATGTCTCATAGTTGGATGAAGTTGTTTCTAATCCTGTGCAGTATTTTCCTTGCATTATCCCCTAAGAAATAATAAAAATCTGGAAGTCGCAGAAGCACTGTTAGTGGCACCTTGGAAAATAAAGGAGAAAGAGCTATAACCATCCTTGGTGTGAATTGTTGAGGAAAAATACGCAACATAGAAGAAGGATACAGGGACACAATATATAATTACTCGAATATTTGTTCATCAGAGTGTTTTGATCTATACCAATAAGCTGTGAGCTCCGACAACGTGAACCATTCAAGTCTCGTACTGATATACCCCAGTACTGAGATCATAAACAATACCCAGTTTTAACAAAGTAGTCAATAAAATCTGTTGAATTAATAAATGAATAAAAATTAATCAGAGAACATGAGTTCAAGTTGATAAAAGACAAATAGCTGTAAGTACCTCCAATTTTTCAGCTGGAGAAGGTCCTGAACTTCTTGCAGAGATAAAGAACGAAGAAATTGGGAAATTTAAATTAGGCTTAGGACATTGAAAGAAAAGGCAACTGTTCTGTTTCACCCCTAATTTAGTGGTCCGCAATACTATTCTGATGCTAACCACCTGGAGTTAGCCTGAGATGCCACAAGTGAAAAACACAATCCTCCACAAGACTTCCCTTACTTCAGATACCAGTCTCACTTTGGGGGGTCCCCAGGACACTCATACTTCTGATAAATTGGCTATACATTTGGGGATTTCTATGACCCCTCAGGTTTGATAATCCACCAAAACAACTCACAGAACTCACTGAAGTGCTATACTTACAATCAAAGTTTTATTATAAAGTATACAAGTAAGGACCAGCCAAATGAAAAGACATACAAGGTGAGGTCTGAGAATGAGTGATATCCAGAGATGTTTTTTCAGATTTCCACTCATCAAAACCTCAGTTCATCAAAACCTCAATATATCCAATGAAAACATTTAAAACTATTTTTAAAATTTTCAATTAATTCATTATTGTTTTTGCTCCTGCCATATCTAAAATGTCACTCAATAAAAAGTTGCTGCCAGAAATATCTAGGTAAAAGTGGAATTTTTATTTATTACAGTCATTGATGCCACTCCGTGTAAAGGTCTGGATTCCAAATCTAGTAAGCAAAACTTCCATGGACAGTACCGCTGATGAATAATTGCAGATGTAAAATTAGTTCTATTATTAATTCTCCAAGACCCTGCACTTATGGAGTCAAGAATACGGCCATTTAAAAATCAACACACATATACATCTATGTTATAAAAGAACTCAAGCACATCAAAAAAGCACTCATAAATTAGGCAAAGGATTCAGGTTTAACATTTTAAAATAATTTTAGTAAAAAATAAAATTCCCTTTCAGGAACTCTCTGCCTCTAGGATCTAATCAGTATTCAGGAAGCCTTACTCATGCCCTTCTTCCTTTTTGGAAGCTCAGTTATTTCATAAAGACATGACAAAGCTTTCTCATCATTCATTTTTTCATTTACTCATTGAACGTCTACTATATATCAAGCACAATGCTAGGTTCTAGGGATCTAGAAGTAAAGAGAACAGGCAAGGTTCTTCATCTCATGGAGCTTTATTCTTGTAGCAGCTTGCAGGAAGCAGATGATATAAAGCAAACACATTACTAAACAAGAAAATTACAGACTGTGAAGAGTGCAACTGGAGGAAATAACTAGGGAAGGACATAGTAACTGAAGAAAGCGCTTTAGAAGTTTAATCAGGGAAGGTCTCTCTGAAGAGGTGATATTTGAAGTGAGACTCAAAGGATAAAGGAGAAGAAAGGTCATTCCGGGCAGAAAGGTAAATTAGGGCTCCACCTTGGAGGTAGAAAAGGGCTTAGTAAGACAGAGGCTCAGTGTGAGAAATGGCAAATGGTGTAGGGTGAAGCTGGGAGAACATGCTGTGGCAGATCAACTGGGGCCTTGTTTGGCCATGGTGGTAAACTTGGAATTTATTCTGAGTACAATCAGAACTCACTGGAAGAATTTTTACATGTCCTAGTCACATGATCTCATTTCCATTTTTAAAAGATTATTCTGCCCCTACTGTGCAGAATAATGGGAGGAGGAAGCAAGAATGGAAGTAGGAAAGTCATATAGGAATCAGCTTTTTACTGGAAAAATTCTAAAGCTCTGCAAACCAAAATATATGCTCTCTCCATATAGGACCTTGATAGCAGGAATAAATTGTCTAATTGTGCAGAAGTGAAATATCAACATTAGGGAGAAAATAGAGCAAATCTAAAACTTACTTCATTGAAATGCTTAGAGAAAGAAAACTTTGCCTCTCCTGATAGTGGTCCCAGTCTCCATTGACAACTGCCTAAGAATGGGGTCTAATTCTCTTGACCAGGCTGAAGTGCAGTGACACAATCACAGCTCACTGCAGTCTTGACCTCCTGGGCTCAAGCAATCCTCCTGTCTCGACCTTCCAAAGTGCTGGGATTACAGATGTGAACCACCACACCCACCCATGATTTTCACTTCTATGCCCACATTTTGTGGTACCATTTAGGCATGCATGAAAAAAACAAAAACACAGTTTCAATAATTTGCAGTTAAAGTATATATCATATTATGTCATTTGAATGCTGTTATTTATCAGAAAAATATTCCTTTGCTATTCCATGTTCATCTAATAAAGGCTGCAGTAGCACTAAATGTGATTTTAAAGTCCTGTGAGTCCAAATTGTCTCAGAAGTGGCATGTCAGATTTTATAAAGAAAAATGAAATTACAGGATTTGATATGCAGAAATTTGCATTACAAGCAACTCTAGTTCATACCTACTATCTTGAGGATATATGTAGTTCCAAATACTATGTTTAACCCATAGTTTGTCTCCCTTTTTGAAATATTTCGTCATGTACATGGCAAACCTTCATGAATTCAGACTAATTGAAATTAAGCCCTATGTGAATTAATAAAAAGTTAGAATTATACCACTTATTCAGAACCATTATTATGATAACCATATTTTTATATAATATCACCATTATTATAATAACATTATGGTAACGATAATATTTTAACTAGAATAGGCTGTAGGAAAAAGTCATATTTCTAAAGGGTTTTCTCTAGATTTATAACTCATTATATTTTCCTTTTTAGCATGTTTAATAATTAAGGTGGGCATTTTAAAAGAAGATTACTGCTCAATCATGAAAAATATAATTTAATATACATGTGGGACATTTTACTAATGTTGAAAATTTCTCCAAAAAATGGTATTATGTTTTCCTTTCTTCATGCTTTTAAAATCTGGCTTTCCCTCACTCAGTTGCTCGGCTGTTTACTTCTTTACCTTTCTCCTCCCATCACCTCTTCTTTTTATCCTGTTGACTATTTACAGATATCCAGAGTAACAAAATTGTTTCTTTAATTAAAAGGGGAAAAACAATTTTTAAAAGCTGCCATTGCGGGAAAATGTTTTCAGAAATGAAGTACCAGGGGCTTTGGCGATGGCCTCTGTGCTATTTTCCCAACTGTTTTGGTATTTTAGTGATTGTAAAGAAATGACCCTTAAAGTTGCCGTGTCAGGTTGGTAATAAAATGACGTCTTGGGGAAACCAAATCCTTTCTTCCCCATGCTTTTTTTTTTTCCTCCTGTAATTAGACTTGCCATCATCAGGGACTGCCTTTGTTATTAACAGCATCCCTCTCACCTCTGCTCGGGGACAGTGATAGCTAAATGAAGGCATCTCCTTCTGCACCAGGCTGAATATTTGAACACAAACCACATTCACAACAGCTGCATTTTTTCCTTTGTTAACCTCAATATCTTCGGGGATTCTTGGTTTTATTTGCAAGGGCCCTGCTAGGCATCTTTCTCCCTTGTGCTTCTTCACAGTGTTCTATTATTTGTTATGAAAAACATAAAAAAGATAGCTGCCACTCTGGCCTTTCAAGTTCCCAGCCTGCATAACACTTCTCTGGAATTGGTCACCAGCCAGGACCATCACTAAGGGGAAACATGTGGTTGCCACTTGTGTCTAGTGCACGTCTCACTGAATCTGGTAGTTTCAATCGAATGCACTGATGTCAGTCTTCCAAGTGAACGAACCCCACGGGGATTGTAGAGAAGAACTAGGATTGTTTTTTATCAAGCCAGGGACCCCACATTTTCTCCTCAAACCGTCAGCAGACTCACCTTCTGCATTGCCTGCCAGCACTGG
The DNA here is from genome assembly GCF_028885655.2 of Pongo abelii. Classification (NCBI taxonomy): domain Eukaryota; kingdom Metazoa; phylum Chordata; class Mammalia; order Primates; family Hominidae; genus Pongo; species Pongo abelii. Next base: position 66,603,967 of record NC_071996.2, on the reverse strand, counting down.
GGCAGATGTAACCAATTAGCACACTCATACATTTGTTTTCTTCAAAGGTCTGTCTATTCTCTGCGCCTTCTGCTTGGTTCTGTCCAGATACCATCACGCAAAGAACGTCATCTATGTTGTGTTTTCTCTGAGACAGATTGAAAGACCTATGATCTAAAGATCTATATTTCATAGCCCCGAGCTACTGATAAGCCATCAACTACTAAGCACTCTCAAAAAATATATTCATCAGTCATTAATTTGTTCATTTAAAAAAATATTTATTGACAGTGGTTCATGCTTGTAATCCCAGCACTTTGGGAGGCCGAAGCAGGCGGATCACCTGAGGTCAGGAGTTTGAGACCAGCCTGGCCAACATGGTGAAACCCCATCTCTACTAAAAATAAAAAATTAGCTGGGTGTAGTGGCGCGTGCCTGTAGTCCCAGCTACTTGGAAGGCTGAGGCAGGAGAATCGCTTGAACCCAGGAGGCAGAAGTTGCAGTGAGCCAAGATCATGCCACTGCACTCCAGCCTGGTCGACAGAGCAAGGCTCCATTTTGGAAAAGAAAAAAAAAAAGGGCTGGGCATGATGGCTCACACCTATAATCCCAGAACTTTGGGAGACTGAGGCGGGCTGATCACCTAAGGTCAGGGGTTCGAGACCAGCCTGGCCAAAATGGTGAAACCCCATCTCTACTAAAAATAAAAAATTAGCCAAGTGTGGTGGTGTGTGCCTGTAGTCCCAACTACTTGGGAGGCTGAGGCAGGAGAATCACTTGAACCCGGGAGGCAGAGGTTGCAGTGAGCCAAGATCCCACCACTGCATTCCAGCCCGGGTGACAGAGTGAGACTCTGTCTCAAAAAAAAAATATATATATATATATATATATTTTATATATATATTTTATATATATATTTTATATATATTATATATTATATATATTTTATATATATTATATATTATATATATTTTATATATAATATATATTTTATATATTATATATTTTATATATAATATATATATTTTATATATTATATATTTTATATATATTATATATATTTTATATATTATATATTTTATATATATTATATATATTTTATATATTATATATTTTATATATTATATATTTTATATATTATATATTTTATATATATTTTATATATTATATATATTTTATATATATTATATATATTTTATATATATTATATATATTTTATATATATTATATTTTATATATATTATACATATTTTATATATAATATATATTTATATATTATATATATTTTATATATATTATATATATTATATATATTTTATATATATTATATATATTATATATATTTTATATATATTATATATCTTATATATATTTTATATATATTATATATATTATATATATTTTATATATATTATATATATTATATATATTATATATTATATATATTATATATATTTTATATATATTATATATTATATATATTATATATATTTTATATATATTATATATTATATATATTATATATATTTTATATATATTATATATATTATATATATTATATATATTATATATATTATATATATTATATATATTATATATAATATATATAATATATATATTATATATATTATATATTATATATATTATATATATTTTATATATATTATATATATTATATATATTTTATATATATTATATATATTTTATATATTATATATATTATATATATTATATATATTATATATATTTTATATATTTTATATATTATATATATTTTATATATATTATATATATTATATAATATATAATATATTATACATTATATATTATATATAATATATTATATATTATATATTATATATTATATTATATATAATATAGAATATATAATATATATATTTTGTATATATTTTCATATATATTATATATATATTTTATATATATTATATATATTATATATATATTTTATATATTTTATATATATTATATATAATATATATTTTATATATAATATATATAATATATATTATATATATAATATATATAATATATATTTTATATATATAATATATATAATATATATTTTATATATATTTTATATATATAATATATATTTTATATATATTTCATATATATAATATATTTTATATATATTATATATATTTTATATATATAATATATATAATATATATTTTATATATATATTTTATATATAATATATATAATATATATTTTATATATATATTTTATATATATAATATATATTTTATATATATATTTTATATATATAATATATATTTTATATATATATTTTATATATATATATTAAAAAAACAGGTGACTTCATCCAGGGATAAACGCAATGGAGAAAATAAAGTCAGAGAGAGTGAAAAAGAAAGACTGATCATCAGGACATGCCATTGGAGATGCATGTGAATAAAGAAAAGAATGTGGGTATTCGAGACGTGGAGAAATGGCATATGGCAGAGGACCAGCATGCGTGGAAGCCTAGAGGCAGGGTTGAATTGAATTTATCTTGCTTTCAGGACAGAAGGCCACTATGGCAGGTTGGGAGAGAGATACTGGAGTGAGATGTACCCTTTTGAAGTCTATAATCAATATCTTCTCTATATGGGATAGGGGAATAATCAATAGAGATGATCTTTCCAATGAAATGAAGATAATATATGTGCAGAATAGTTCCTGATACATAATACTTCGTAGGTATTTATTGAGATAAAGCCTTGGAACCAATTTTCAAATTGGACAATTCAATTTCAATTGTTTCAGCAAACACTGATGAGTGTTAGCAGTAATGATATCAGTTACTACATGTTAACATGCTGTTTAATATTCACAGCAACATTTAAATGGAGTACCTATCATCACCGCTTTAAAAGATGTGGAAACTGAAGATTTTTGAGTTTAAAAATTTGAAGAGGGCTAAGGAGATAGGAAAAAGTAAACCTGAATTGAAACCCAGGTCTGACTCCTTACCACCACCATTCATTGGAACTAATCTACTGTGAGTTGGACTCTGAGGTAGAAAGTGGACAAATAAAGGGACCTAATGCAGAGACACCATCTTTAATGAATAGTCCTACTGGCATTGCAAGGTGAATATGAGGATCTCTATAAAACAGATAAAGAAACTAAAGTTCACACAGAATAAGTGACCTGACTAAGGGTGCATCGCTGGGATTCCAAACCAATATTGTCTGCTTCTGATATATCTTTCCCCATGTAAGTCTATTAGGCAGTCAAGGTTGAGAATAGAGGGATAGAGGCAAGCCTTTTCTCATTGCATCAGACAAGGTATTTTTCAACAAGATGATTGCATCAATTAATGTTTGGGTGGAAGCAACAGAAATGGATTCTCACTGCATTTAAGTTAAAAGGGAGGAAGGAGATTATTGGAAGACTACGGAGATAGCTAACACAACTTAAGGAATTGCAAAGCTACATATTTCCAGGAGGACAGAAGCAGTGGCAATTCCATCGCAGTGGACCTCTGTACTTTCTCTGTGGGGGCTCCACTCCTTTACAGTGACTCCGCTGACTCTCCTCTACTTCTCTCTGTCTCTGTTTAAATTGAACCTTTCTAAAAAGACTCAGATTTGGTCAGCTTGGGTTAGGCTCTCATCCTTGTAGTCCACAGGATAGAGATGGCTACCTGAAGGATGTGAGGTTTTCATTTTGAGGGAAAAATAAAAGATTTCTACACAGATCATCTCTAAACCTCATATTTCACAGAGATTGAGCTTTAAGGAGCAGGAGTAATTTTTTGCCCAAGGCCACCTAATCTTTGATCAGAGGAAGATGCTTAAGAAAAATGTGAAGTTTGTTCTCAGTAGGTTAGGTGTCTTCTTTCTGTCTTAATGACACCTCTTGTCTACTCTTAGGGGATATATATACTTCCTCATTAAAACTTGTACATTATAAATGATCAACCACTTATACCTTATAACCTAAAATATTGCTGGATGTATTTGCAGTATAAATTTTAAGGTACATAAGGCCTTTTTCCCTATCAAGGATGCCCTAGGAACTGATGCACAGAGGAGAGGCATTTTCTGGTCAAAGAGATTTCCCACAAAATTCTTAAATTTGGACATCAGTACACTACTTATCTTTTCCTCTTGAGAGGTTTAGGAGAACATTTCAGGCACATTTTACAAAGCCTAGGCCTGGCCCTCTATGTGTATGGTAGCTTAAGAAACTATGCTGGTTTTCTCAATGTTTAACCCCAAATTTTAATTGACAAAGATATTATTATTTCTCTATTTCTTTAGCTATTGAATAATGACAATGGATATTCTCAAACAAAATTTCTGAACCCTCATCATGTCATATATGTCAGTATAAAAGAGAACCAATCTAACCTACATGTCAGTTTATTAGCATTAAGACAGTGTCCAAAATACTATTTTTTCCAACAAAAACTAAAACATGCTGTGACTATAGTAACTCCCTCAGGTAAACCCCAAATTGTCCTTTGCCCCCATGTAAGCAGAGCAGATTTTTGCTAAGCTTGCCGCAGTTGGAAGTCACTGTGTTTGAGCTTATTTTACCATTTCCACTAGCTAATAGAAAAATTCAAAACTTAAGTTCAAAGTGCCTGGAATAGTCTGCAGAGAGTTCAAAACCTTACCAGACCTGAACCTGAACCCGTTTCTTTAACATCCACAGTGGATGTTGATAGTCCTTTGGGAATTAATCTCACAATCAGACCACAAGAAAGATTGAGGAAAAGCGTGATGAGGAAAAGACATGAAGAAGTTAGTTCCTTAGGGTTTAAAAAGAAAAATATATTCAGAACATCAATCTCAGTAGCTAGCCTGACAGACGAGGTTTTAAGAAATAACCATCAACAGCAGGAAAATAATTTCTTTAATTGTGCAATCACTTTTGGAGCTATTTGGAGTTGTCTCCATAAACTCTTTTCAAATACAAACACACATACACACCCACACACATTTATTGAGAGCAACTACCCATTGCTGTAGTTAATGGAGTGAAATACAGCTGAAGTGGGACTAGGAGAGCAGCAGGGGAGGAATTGTGGAAGCCAAGTTAACTGCTCTGATACAAACTGACTTTTTTCCAGCCACACTATATATTATTGTAGATGGTGTAGGCAGGGGATGCTTTCTGTAGCAAATGCACTGTATAGGATAAAGAGTCAGCAAAATACTATATATGAGACTTTCTTTACCCCTTTCAATTCAAAAGCTTTCACTTTCTACTCCTGGGTGTATTAATACCTGCAAAATCATGGGAGTTTATGATGACTTTATGCTTGTCAAGACACATTCCTCACCTTGAAATCTACTTGGGCTCGAGAGACTCCAGTATGAGAATCATGTCAAAAAATTAGAGGATGTCACAAAACAGCCACCACCGTGATATAGGAGCTAAAGAGATTGATTTATGAGACTGGATTAAAACAACTTAATAGAGTGGCCAAATCATGACCCAACTCCATAGGACTGTCGTACACTAGAAGAGAATTTTGTGAGCACAAAATTTCAAGGACATAATGGTCATGAAAGGGGGTTGGGAGAAAGACCTTTACCTAGCTGGGTTGTTGTGTACAGGGCTATGGCCAGGGCAGGTTAGCAAGTCAAGATTTAAGATTGTTCTCCTGAAACTGATACAGAAGTGTCTGCTCAGAAGTAAAAGACACAATTCTAGAATGATGTTAAACTTCAATGGACAAATATGCTCTAAAGAACTGCATGAGCAGGGGGTAGATGAGATGACTTATAGGTCTTTTCATCTTTAGTGTCTACAACTCTGTTGTCTTTCGAGTCATCATTTTTATTTTTTCAAATTTGTTATGGAGACAAAAAAACTTAAGTTTCATGCCAACATGTGCCTTCAATATCCAAAGCATATCTCTCTAACAGTCTATTTTCAGACTCATCAGAATGATTACTTCAGCCACTTAAGAAGTATGGTAATAGTAATTTTTGTATCCTAATAAAAGCATTTCCTATTATTTAAAAAAGAACAGAAAAAAAACTGAAACATAGCTTCTTTTCTGGCTAAAATGTGAAACCTGTCATTTAATGATGTTAGTTTCCAGCGGGTCATTTTCTCATTGGGAAAGAGTATTTTGATATATACAAATCTGCCCACCACTTTCTTACCCCATTTCTGTGATTACCATTAGTATGAGGAATGAAGATTTGATGAAGATTTGGTACCTACTGATTATCAATAGTAAAGTTAATATTTCTGTCTAATTAAAGCCTACATCAGCACAACTCCAATAAAACAGGGAAAGAGCACAATGAGGCAGGAGCTACAGATTGAGAATTGGCTTCTGAATCACTGGTCTTGGACAATCTTTCTCCATTGATTTACTGCAGCGTTTTGAGTATGCAATTTAATCTCACTGTGCTTTTGTTTCTTCTGCAGTTCTTCTGCAGAGCAAAGAAAAAAAAAGGCAACAGCAGTAGCAGCCACTGTTAGTGCAGGAAACAGGATTTGACATTCTTCTGGGATTTTCTGAGGATAAACAAGATCCCTGCATTAAGTGCTTTGAGTTACTTAAACTAGTAGTGGGGGGGATAAAACCTGCCCCCTTTAACATGTTCCTGATTTTCATGATGCTTCAGTGCATGCAGTAGGCACTCAGTAAATGTAAAAATGCTTAGAAAATGCATTTTTGAGAGTTTAACCTTACTGACACAAAAATGCATTTTTGAGAGTTTAACCTTACTAACCTTCTGACACAGAATGATATTCCTGAAACAGAATAATAATTATAATTATTTTTCCTAAAGAAAGCATTACGTCTGAATGCCAAAACCCTGCTACTTAACACACAAATATAATAAATGCTCATTTTTTTTTTAATGCTCAATGCTTTGGGACTACAAGTGAGAGAACAATTATAGAGATGGCTGGTCTGTATGTTCTGGTCAACACCAGGGCAGAAAAGAAGAAAATAGAGGCTAAAGACATTTCTGATTCCAAGGAGATCTGATGCAATTCTAGTCACCCTCTGCTGAAAATGAGGGTTATGATTTATCAGAAGAATAAATGCAGCCATTTACTGTCTTCTCCAGAAATGGGAACAGAGAGGCAGGGAATCACATCTTCCTTGAAGGGAGACTTTTTGCATATGCATAATTCACATGAGCTTCCACAGCAGAGTCCTTTGAAAACCTGACTAAATAAACTGGAGATCCTTTATCAATGTGAATAGCCACCTAAGAATCCAGTTGGTACCCTCTTTAAGTAACTTGTAAGCCCCAATACCCAAGCGAGTGAATTGGGGTAACTAAGACAGATATCCAGCTAATCCAGTGAAAAATTATTCCTTTTAGTTTGCGGATGACTGAGACATACTTTTAGGGGTAAGAAGGTGGGGCTGGGGGTTTATGCATGCGGGTCACCTTAATTTTCCACTTTTCATTGAATTTTAAATATAAGTTGAGTGTCTGGAGTAAAAATTCCAAAGTCCTTTTAAAATATTATCATTCTCCTTTGTAATCTCTCTATGCCTAATATTAGAGAATTCAGAATTGCTATAATTTTGAACTTGGCTTCTAAGCAAACCGGATTTATGTCTTTTGTATTTACTTAGAATCTAATACTTTTATTTCTTGCCCTGAAGATAATCTCACTTTTGCATATTTTCTCATGATTTTCCTAAGTAGAGGTTACATTTTTATGATTTTTATTTTGAACCTGTTTTGAATGTTGTGCTCTTTACTTTAGCATTCTGTGATATTATGTGTTATTGGTGATCTATACATATCTGAGTGACCCTTTCAGTAAAGGATCAACTAAAGGCACATGCATCGTCAGAGATATGGCTTGCAGTGGAACAAAGTAATTTTATTTCACTTATGTTAAAAATGGAAAAGAAAATAAATCAGTTTAAGCAAAGGTATCATAACTTATGCAAACTAACAGCCAGTCTTTACAAAAAAATAAAATATTGCTTAATGCTCCTTTTCTGGTAGCCTCTGATGGACCTTTAGGAACTGGGATATAGAAGGTTAAAGGGCCAAGCATGTCACTTGCTGATAGAAATAATTTAGACCCTTTTTTAAGAAACTTGTCATAATATTGGACAATATGGGCAAAAAAAATTACATTATGAAAAACTCAACAAACAAACCCTGTAAATAATATATGCTGAAGAGCAGTGTGTAGCTCTAGCAGAATATTGCTTAGAGAGATTTTGTTTAAAACATTTATTGGAGGCATATATTACAGTATATCATTTACTGGCTAGAAGCCATGCAATATGTGTCTTTACAAAAAAAAAATTACCTTGTAATATGAGCCCCTCCAAGGCATAATTATATAATAAAGTTCTTATTGGGAAAACTGGAAGTAGGCCAAGCCTTGTCCAAATATAGTGAATGTCAGAGCCAAATTTATTATCCTTAGCTATTAACAGGAGAAGGCAGGTTTTGTTTACCAAGCCTAATTCTCTCCTAATTACAGCCACTATAAAATAATTACTATCCATGGGATAACAACACAAGACAGAGTGACTAACAGAAGAAACTGCAGGGGTTAGAAAACAGAGTGCAATTCTGTGTCATTTTGAACAGCTTGTGTACTGCCATGAACAAATTAACGGACTTCATTAAGGAATTATGTTTTAAGAGTGGCTTTGCAGTGAAGCAGTAAAGCAATTAATGCATCTTATTTGGTCCTAGATCTGAGTTGTAGTGCAGTTTGAGACAGCAACTAAATTTTTTTTTAATTTTTGATGTATCAGGTTTAATAGGATTACAACCACATTACTGGGCGAGATAGTTAATGAGTGCAGAGGAAAGACTCTATTTTGGACAAATGATATCCAGCCCCTATGAACTTGTTCTGTCTTTATGAGCAGATTTCTTACCACAGCGATTTTAATAATCTACTAAAGACAAATGCCAACTTTTATATAATTCCATTTCACAACCTCCCCTTTATGTCCTAAACTCTGTTGGATTATACTTTTGATGACAGGTGTAGTTTTCAGAAAGGCAAGAATATTCTGTATGTCTATTTGTGCCACAAAACTGGGAACTTGAAATATTATTTCAATATTTCATATTTGCTTTCCATACAAATCAAAACAGAATATTATCCAGTTGAAACATGATGCTTCATTAAATTCTCAATGTTGCCCGTTCCCACGTTCCCTAACCTCTTCCATCTCATCACAGAGCCCCAGAGGTGTAAAGAAACCTTGCTGTAGATCTTTGTACCCTTAAAACGCATGCACCAGAATCAACCACTATTCTTACCACTTGTTCACAATGGCAAGAGTGAAAGGTCAAGTTGTGCCTCTTGCTGGTGCTGTGTCTCTTCTCTCTCTTTCCCCCCCAACTCCACCCCTCTCTGTAAAGGGTCACTTCTCCCTGCAGTCGGAAAAATGCTCCTGTTTTGGTGACTTGGTGAAAATGTACAAACTCAGCACACTTGGGGAGTCTGTTTTAGATACTCCTTTTAATAGGCCTCCAGATGGCCACATAAAAGCAAAAGGATTATTATAGCAACTCCCAACCGGGCCATTAGAGATAAAGGTGGACCAGAGTTTCCTTTAAAACCATTTTTTTTTTGAGGAATATATGACCTGATCATAAAAAAAAAAAAAAAAATCTTGGTATAAAAGTAGAGGAAAAGTTCTAAATCCAGAAATTCATTTTTTTGTATTGTATTTATCTCTACAAATGTCACTTTATGCAAATCAAGTCACTTCATTTAAACAGAAAACACCAAAATATAATTTTAGTTCTTTCCAACAATGCTATGACATGCTTTAGTATTTTTCTTTTAATTTAAAAAAAGCTTTTTTTCTCTCCTTTTTATTCTCCAGACACTGAATGTTTCTATAGGGAACTAAAGTTAAGAAAGGAATAGGCAATAAAGAGATTCAGGAAAACATTTCATGTGGAAAAAGAAAATGTCCTAATATATATATATATATATATATATATATATATATATATAAAATATATATATTCCAAGTGGCTTTTGAGCTGTAAGGTTGAAGGGGGACATGAAATGAGGGTTCCCCAGTGGCTGAACACCTCCTCATTGTACAATCAAAGAAGTATCATTGAACATCTCCTTTCCCTACTGTCAAAAGCCACAGTAGCTCTGAGGTTGGAAATAGGACTGGCTGGCTTTGCACGTGAGAATCATGGATTCTGCTTTCCTACTTTCTCCCTTTTTATATTTTCCAAAATATTCCAACGTGCATTGTTCACTTTACCCTTCAAAAGTTTTGTTTTGGGATTCTCCACGCACATCCCCCACTACCACACATACACACTTCTTGCTCCCAGGAAGCAAAGCAGGTAGATGCTATTACCTGAAAACTGAACAGGTTTTTCTCCTTCCTGCTCTATTAGACTTTTACTATGAATCAATTCCTCCCGGATTCTAGAGTTAGCCTTGTTGGTTTGCCCTAGTTTAAATTGTGGCTTTTCACATTTTCTCATGTCTCCTTGGGAACTTTAGTGAAAATTTGGAAGAGACAGTACTAAAAATTACTAGTCAATTCCCACCTTAAACTTGAAGTTTATTTTACCAATTCATTATTATTATAATAAAATATTTCAAAAATGTAAAGTACAGGGAATAATAGGCACTCGTGTATTCACTATGATTTAATAACTGTAAGTGAATTATAAAATTTTACATGTTTACTTCATGCCTTTCTTCCTAACAAAATAATACAAAGGGAATTGAAGACCACTGTGTACCCAAAAGTGATGTCATGAACCGCTTTAATTATCATCCCCACTTCCTGTCAAAGGTAAGAGCCACTGTGTTAAAACTGGTTTGTAGCTTTCACATCCACGTTTGTGTATATTTACTACATATGTATGTATCCATAAATAATGTTACATTGTTCTATAATTTTAAATGTACATAAATGGCATATATCAGATACTTGCTTTTTCACTCACCATTATGTTTTCAAGACTTATCTATGTTCATGCATTTAGAATTGGTTAATTTATTTTAATTACTGTATAGGCTTCCATCATGAATATGAATATGATACAATTCATGGATGCATTGTCCAACTGAGAACAAGGCTGCCATGTCATGCAATTTAGCAGATAAAGCAGAATAATCATTTCCTTTATAGCCTGTGATGTTCTTTGCTACTAAAAAAAGTTTTTGTTGCTTAAAACCACATTTTAAAATGTTATAAAACATGAATGACAACACAACCAACCTTTCTAGTAATTCACACCTTTCTGTGGAAGAATTTGTCCTTTGGCAATTGTGATAAGTATAAATGTGGGGCTGGGTGTGGCTCAGGCCTATAATCCCAACACTTTGGAAGGCCGAGGTGGGTGGATCACTTGACTCCAGGAGTTTGAGAGCTACCTGGGCAACCGAGTGAAACACTGTCTCTACTCACGATACCAAATATTAGCCTGGTGTGGTGGCACATGCCTGTAGTCCTAGCTACTGAGGTGGCTGAGGCGGGAGAGATCACTTGAGTCTGGGAGGCTGAGGCTGCAGTGAGTCCTGATCCTGCCACTGCACTCCAGTCTTGGTGACAGAGTGAGAACTTGTCTCAAAAAAACAAAAAAGAGTGGGGCATATATGTGGAGAGACCATAATGTTGCTGGCCATAGTTGGGGAGAAAAGTTAGGGGAAGGTAGGAAGCTTCTTAAATGTTTCACACAGTACAAGTGGACAGAAACAATACCTTCTTCATAATGAAGAAGCTGGTCCAGAAACTTTTAAAGCCTATAGTCCACATTCATTTAACGTTATAAAGACAATGAATTGACATGGCGGATTGTAAAACATGTGGCAATGTATCTTGTCAACGACTCACAGATACTTAAAGACCTTGAATTATGCATTAATGTGATATACCCTCATGGTTCTGCCATCACAGTGCATTTACTGCTGAGCCAGAGATGGTGTGATATGTGATATCCATCCAAGCATTTACAGACTTTCTGTGTTGTCATTTCAATTTCTCTACTATCCAGTTTAAAGACTTTTAAACTCCATTTTAAAAGTAAACACAATTATAAATTTAAAATGTTACAGGGCTATCCAATGTCTAAAGAAGGCAAAGATTGTTGACTCAAGGTCACTAATATCCATTTACCAGAGATCAAGTGTAGAATGTTGCATATTGAAGTATCATTTAATAGAAAGTAAGGACTGGCAGCATTAATGCCATTATCAGTGACCTTTCTTCTCAGGGATTATAATATTTTAATATACCTGTTCACTAGGGTCAGCCTTATACATAGGTAAAGTAAACATTTACCTTTGGCACATATTTCAAGGAACATGGGGCAAAGATGGCTTTGCAGAAATCGCTTTCTCACCAACCTGTCACAGAGTTTGAAATTCCCATCATTTGGAACTAATTATTTTGATTTGAGACATTTTATCTAGAAAAGTCCAGAATATGAAATAAATATAGCAAGGTAAAATAACACATTAAGCCTTTTACCATTCATTAAGACCTTAATTATAATTTGTTCATAGGCATTGCTAACCAGTAACCTAACAATATCTTGAAAAAAATAGGCTAGTCCACTGCAGTGTTATGATGAGTGAAGAGAGGAAATGTCTATATTGTGAGAAGCTGTGCAGTGGGATTTCGAAGCAGAGAATGAAATTAGGGAATCAGAGGGGGTACCAAAAAGTGAATGCTTTGGAGGTTGGAGAGAGAGAACACTGAGCACTGAGAAAAGGGCATTGAAGAACAACTTTGTGCATGTGTGTGTGTGCTAGGGATGTGTACATGAAAAATACCTATTTTAGAATTTTGCCTAAGGCCAAGCCTGTGAACAACTAAATTTTGTCCTTCCTTACACACATATTATTTTTTCTTTACTCTACTTAAAAACTAAAGAAAATATTTTCTTAACACTTCAAGACATATTACATGCATTCATTCTCTTAGTCTTCTACCCAAAAAAGTACTTTTTTTCTTTATTGACTTTTTATTTATCTTTTTTATTAGTTTATACCTTGTGGAAACTGAAGGAAGTATTTATAGAAGTTTTAAATGCTGACACTACAGAATCTCTTTGCTTGGTGGAATTTTGTTGGCACAAATTATGCTTCAAGTGGCCACCAAGCACTTTTATATTTGAGTAGGAACTAATTCAAAGTATGCTTCATAAACAATGCAGTCATCTATTTGTCGTAAGCAATCACACTTGGAGCTTGGCTTGAACTAGCCATTTTTATGTAAGAGAGTCGACATCTTAATAATTCTGATAAGCAAGACCTCTTTCTATATGCCTTTGAGACTTAAGCCTAAAGAATCTAAGACCAGCTTCCCCCTAAGAAAAACACTACCACCTCAATAGCTGATGTTGGCTGAATGCTTACCAAATTCCAGCCACTGGGAGGCAGTATTGTGTAGTAGTTAAAATTGAGTTTTGCCATCAGGTAGAGGAGGGTTCAAGTCTGACTCTAACACGACTGCTAGTTAACCTCTCTAAGCTTCATTTTCCTTATCTTGCAAAGTGGTATAAGACCCATTACTCTTTCATACTGTCCTGAAGATTAAATGAGATAATATATCAAGTGCTTAGCATATGCCTGGTGCTCATAAAACCCAATACATCTAATTTCTTGGTGAAAGTGTGTGACATATGGATCTAGTCCAACCTACTGATCCTTTTTTTCTCCTCCTCATACACTCACCTAACTTTCAAACTCCTCTTAGAAATGAGTGCCATGGACCTAGAAGCAGAAAAAGTTAATTTTCACAAGAAGAATCTTTGGAATTAAGCCGAGGTACAAATCAGCAACGTTTTTCCCAAGCCTCTAGTTTCTCCCTTCATCTAATTGCAGTCTCAGAAGCAGGGAAAAAGATGTCTTTTCACCTAATACTAGAGACAGAGACTGAAACTGGATGAGTAAAAATTTTAAGGAAAGCAAATCAAAGCCTAGTCACTTGGGGCTCCTGTATCTGCCAACCAGACACCAGCGCAAAATCAGAAACCTCTAAGATCCCTTAGTCTTTTCTCCTGTGCTCCCAAACCAACAACCATTACCTAGGGACCCACTGACATTCTTATCCTAAGACTTTTCAATAGCTCCAGGATTTCTTTTTCATAATTTCCTCTGTTACCTCATACTACAATGTTGTCTTCAATAGCAATTGCATTTGCCACAGAATACTATGTGCCTTGATCCTACTGGTAAGAAGATGATGCTGTTAGGTAGAATGAAGTTCCAGAGTCCAATGTATTATTTTTAAAACAACGTTTTATACTGCCAGAGTAGTCCCTGGTCTTTATATCCATATCCTTAAATTTATCTTCTACTAAACTCAATTATTCAAAGTAACAGATATACTTCACTAAAGAGTCTTTGGGAAATATATCTATTAAGTCTACAGAGCTACAAAGAAAATTCTATTCTTGATATTGTATTAACATGCAGAGACCTCACAGTAGTTTATAGTTCTTAAGACAGAGAATAGTTTCAATGAAAGCCTTGTCCGAGTCATGCAGAACTTCTGTTGTGGAATCAACAACTGACCCTGTACCCAGCTTATTCACTGATCTCAATGTCACCACTTACATCTAAGCTTTAAGTATTTTGAGGATTCTGGTCACAAATTGTTTTCCAATTCTTACCAATCATTGACTTCAAAAGTGAAGTACCTACAGATTCTTGGGGATCTAGACCAGTTTCACTCTAGATCTTTACTTCCTAAGAAAAGGGATTAGTGGCAGTTCAAAATGTATGTTTATGTGTAAAGTTCTTTCTCATCCTTTACAGTTTTGACACCTTTTCAGTTTAACATATTATAAGCCTATATATTCATTAAAATATCATTGATCATTAGTTTTTTCCCAATATCAATCTTATGATAGATTCTCTTGAAATGCAAGTAAATGTATTGCATGTTCTACAATCATTTTACTTGAAGATGAAGGGTTTCTATATTTGCCCTTAAGTTTTCTGAGCAGACGTTCAGAAGCAGAACTCTAGCTTGTTAAAAGGCACAGCTGTACCCTGCAGGTAGAATGAAAAGGTCCTAGATGAGGTCTTGGATGTGTGTCCTTACATGCTTCATACTGCAACCTAATGTGCAGTTGCAGACCACCCCACCTGAGATAATAAATGAGAAATATTCAGGGCTGTTGAGCACTGTGCGAATTTTCACAGTAGATCAGCACAAACTTAGTTAGCACAGGTGTTCACATAATTGTGATTCATTGGAAAAATTCTCAGTGCTCAATAACCCTCACACTCTTTTCCCTCCTAGGTGGTGGTTGAGTGTGAGTATATTGTGGGGAAATGTGCCATGATGTTGGGCTCCACTGGCGCTTGGCTTAAGGGTGTCGGGCTGATAAAAAAGAATGGCTAAATGTGCTCAATTCTCTTGGTCCATTTGCTTAAGTTTCAGAAACAGAAGAATGATATGTATGCAACTGTTCAATAGATAGAAACCAACTCCAACATGAAAAAAAAAATCTCTTTGGAGATTGGATAAGGTTAAGACTTTTTCTGTGTTTAATTTTAAAATCATTAAACCTCAAAAACAGTGTAAATATCCCACTCCTCATTTTTCTTGCATTGTAGCTGCCATCTTCTGGGGAAGTATGCCACCTAATTACCAGTCCTGTTCGTGTCTTAAGATTGGTCATCATTTGGAATAGGAACCAAAGGTAATCATTCTGAACTAGTAAGACAGCTCACTCTAAAATCAGCCATTGGTATCAGCCTTAGCTTTTCTATTTGCAAAGTAAAACACAATTCTATAATCTAAATCTTTTCATAATTATACAAATTTGCATAACTTCTAGTGTAACAAATTAAATGATGGATTTTAAAAAACTGATTCTACAGTTAATGAATATTGATTAGGCTCCTATATTGTGGTAAAGCACCTTGAATTTGAGGGTAAAGCAAAAGAAAAACCAGCTGCCTATGATCTGCACATGACTGGTCTTAATCTATGATTTTTTTTGAAAGCACTGAATTAAAAGGATTTCAAATGTTTGTGCCTCTCCCTATTTGAAATCTCTTCAAACTGCATTCACAATAATCAATTCAGGTATTTATTCTGCTGATTTCCCTGTCTCTGTGTTAATGAAAAAGTGTCTGTCTTCATAATGTATTCAAATTTTTCCCTTAAGGGAGTGATCAAACAGATCGTATTTTGATATTTTCTTTAAACTTCTGCTAATTTCTTTCAATCACTTGGCATATGTCTATGATTAGTTGAACAGACTTATAGAAATTTTTCTGATTCCTCCCCAAGAAAAGAGCAAAAAAAATTACATGTCTATCAATTTCTAATATTTCTGTGCAATTCTTTCAAGTGCTCAACTAAGGATGCAGACCTAAAAATAGTTGGAAAATGTCTCTATAGTTTTGATGTTCCTTCAAACCAAGAACCTACATGGTACCATTGCAGTGGAGGGTCTGGGTCTCTTGTTTCCACAACACCTCAGGCTTTCTGAAAAATGGATATTTTCCCTCATTTTCAAATAAAGAAACAAAGCATTAGTACTGCCTGAAATCTGAAATTCTTCATCAGCCACCTACTGCCAGCTCATGATGCTAAGTGACACACTCCAGGAAAAAGATGTGCTATTAGTAGCAGACACATTAGCCCTACATCCATATATTGTCCCTTACCCTCATGACCTCCCTTGTACCAGGATGTCACTAAGATCTCATCTGCCAATAATGGAAACAAGCTTTTATGAGCTTAGTGTCTCCCTTTCCATGGACCCTTGTCTGGTCCTACTAAGTCCTACTAGGTCTGTCTAGGTGAGGAAAGCCCTTCCAAGTGAGAGAAAACACCAAATCTCAGATATAACAACAGTTTCATGAAATACCAAAAGGAAGAAGAAGCAATCCAAAGAGGAAAAGATCCCAGAAAACATCACTTACCAAGAGAATCATATGTTTAAATTGTATTTCTAGAAAATTCTGCTGTTTGTTCTTGATCCTTATCCATATTTGGTTTTAGAGAATGAAGGTGGCAAAACAAGGGCAGGGGAATGACCCTTAGCAGAAGTGTATTTGTAAATGTGCTGCTCTAGCTCCTTGAGGTGTGAATGTCTACTATATGAAAAGCCATTTTCCAATCTACTGATAAGACAGAGAGAAGACATTGGTCCAAAGTTAGTAAACAATGTTTAAGATCTTAGATGAAAATATTAATTCTTATTAATAGATGTACAGTGAAAATCCTCAGTATAGAAATTATGGATACATTTGGTTGCAAAGAGTTGTGTAAGCATTTCATTGTCCATAAATTTCTATTAAATTGTGTTCTCCAAAATCTACGTTTGTCATAATGAAATTATATGCACTGTGCCTAAATAACAAATGTCTGAGGCCAAATCAAACAATTAGCACATTCATAAAGTCAAGACATTTTGTTGTCAAAAATAACCATTTTTTTATTGTAAGAAATCCACTTTTACCAAATATCTAAGCTCATAAAATATTGGTGAGCCACAGACCACCACTAAGAACTATGACACTAATTCTATTTTTTAAAAAACAACAAAACTCTTTAATCATTTGATTATTTATTTATTTATTTATTTATTGAGATGGAATCTTGCGTTGTCGCCCAGGCTAGAGTGCAGTGGCGTGATCTCCACTCACTGTAACCTCTGCCTCCCAGGTTCAAGTGATTTTCCTGCCTCAGCCTCCCGAGTAGCTGGGATTACAAGCATCTGCCACCACAGCTGGTTAATTTTTTGTATTTTTAGTAGAGACAGGGTTTCACTATGTTGGCCAGGCTGGTCTTGAACTCCTGACCTCGTGATCTGTCCACCTCGACCTCCCAAAGTGCTGGGATTATAGGTGTGAGGCACTGCGCCTGGTCGATCATTTGATTTTATTATTGGCATCCTAAAAACATAAATTTTTATATTTGTGTTCAGTAATATAAGCAGACTTCTATTAATTCATTCAGTTTTGATTCCAAACTGCAGGCATTAGTTGGTATGTTATCTTTAGTAGTGACAGATCTACTATTCCATCCTTAAAGTTATGTTCAAGGTGTTTTTCTGGCCTGAAAACCAACTACATATAGATATTTTTAATTCAGTGATATTTCTTCTCTCTCCCTTTCTTTCTCTTTCATTCAACACTATCACGAATACTAACGATGTGGTGATTCTGGTATTCTAATGCTATTTTTAAATTCACTATTTGACACCTCATGTTCTTAAAATTTGTCCCCAAAACATTTTAGCCTTATTCTGACATTTTTCTCTGCTTCTGACTTTACATAACTATGTTTTCATTTGCAATACTTACAGTAGAATGCAGTGAGTTTTGCATTAGCCACTAAAATAATACTTAAGTCACCTTTATAAGAAATAAAAGAAAAAAATAGATGGATTCTTTCTTTTCTGGAAAAAAAAAAAAAAAAGCACTGCAGTGCTTGCTTGGATATTGCCAAGACCAGTGAAGAATGTTAGGAATATCATGTGTTTTAAATCTGTGGGGAGGATGCCTGAAGAGTTTGTACCACTATTTCTTGTCCTACTATCCTTATGAGTGTATTAATAACAAAATGACCACTCTTGGGTCTGTGATGCTTTGAGTAAATCCTTCCTGAAGGAAGTGGAACAGATCAGATTGTCTCTTGAGTTCTCCTCCAAACCTCTGACTCCCTAATTCCTGGTCAGACTATCAGAGAATCAACTTTATTCTCATTTGAGGAGGGAATTCTTGTTAGTTGACCTCTTTTTTATTCAGATATTGTTTAAGCTGCATTAACTTTCTTGGAGTAGGGAGAGCTGAATTTCTGTGTGTCTGCTGGGGGGGATGGTGAGAAATTCTCTTCCATCAGATTCAAATGTTTTCCAGATCTACTGGTGGTAATTGACATAATTCATTTTAATGAGTTAGAAGTATTTGAAGAGCTTTCAGTGAAAACATGTGGAGCCACTCTATAAATTCCTAGGCTTTTAGAACCCTCTAAGTCTCCAGTGTTTCTGCATTTGCTGCATCCAGTAAGCTGATAAACAAAAATGATTTATTGTAAAATAGTTATAAGTAAAGAAATGTCCTCTGAGGATACAATAATTGTTTTCATTTTCTTTTCCCCAGAGCCAGTGGTATAATAAAATGCTAATAGATGCAAATTATGCATGATCTTTAATGCATACTAAAGAGAGACCATTTAAAACCAGGTACCTTTTGTTGGTGAGTAAGCAGCGGAATATTGTTTCCTTTTTAAAATCTTGTACCAACTGAGAAGTTTCCTTTCTGGATAGTCTGCACAGACAGGCTTACCTCCAAACTACTACAATTCAACGTTCCTGAGGAGGTATGGAAGCATGATCAGGGAGGATAGAAGGCAAACAAAAAACATTTTTATAGTCCAATTAATTCCATAAGGAAATCTTATAAAGAAAAACAAACATCTCCCCAACAGGAAAGCCACTGTGACTTAAAGAAGAGAAAACTGAAATACATGGAAAATCAATGAGGTAATAATTAAATTGTGGGCACGTCATACAGCAGCCAGGACACTTCACACATTTGGTCATGGAGGCAGGAAACTGAAGTCATCAGTAGTTAAAAGGGAGCAAGGAACAGGCGTCATCTTGAAGTTGATTTTGTGATGAGTCACTAAAAAACACATACCTGCTACAGTATAGCAGGATGTTTATAGGAGGTTAAAGATACAAATTAAAGTCCAGGAGCCTATACATTCCTGATTACCCAGCATTCTTAAATCAGTCCTCCTCAGTCTCACACCTGGGGTCTCAGCTGCAGCATAGCTGTCATTTACGCTATCCATGGCCCAGGATTGATGACAGTCATTCGCTGATGAAGCTGTATACATCATTTCTGTCCGAGCTGCACTGGCCAGATGGACCCTGACCATCCATCGCCTGTCAGGGACGCATCTGTTCACACTGCTGCTAGGGGTACTAACAAGTCATTGGCTTTCCAAAAGGACAGTGTCAGCTGGATAGGGCACAACATAAAAACTGGAGTTGTTGGGTTTTTCTTTTTTTTTTTTTTCTTATCAAGGAACAGGGTTTTTTTTTTTCTTCTTCTTAAAAGGGGATATATGTCATTAACTTTTTTAAAAAGGTAATGGTACAGACATCTAAAAGATCAAAGACACCTTATCAACTTCATATTGATAAAGCAAATTGGTTGTCTTTAAATTTGTTGTTATTGATGGTGTTTCACTAATATGATCCATTGAAGAGTATAACATTAAAATGTTTGTGCAGATCTGGGAGTTTCATTATGAGTATTTGTACCTATAATGAAAAATCAAGACATCTGTGCATGGCTTTTTTCTGAATCCAGGTTAATTTTCTTACTTGTTTTACTTCCTTGTAATAAGTAAAATTATCTCCCTGTCTAAAATGAAAACCAATCCAAAACATATCTTCCAATACATTTGTTCATAAATCTAATCAATAGCAAGATAGTTCAAATTTGGTAAATATCATATTTTCATTTAATTTCTTGCCATTTGAAAATATTTTATTTTACAAAGAAAGGCATTGTTTTATCAGCAAGATGAAATAGTACCTATAGTTTAATTAGTCCTGTGTGTCAGGCACTATCTGAGCACTTTCCCTACATTAATTCATTGGCTCTTTACATTTCCATGAGGTAGGATCTTATTATTTCTATTTTCTATATCAGGGAACTGAAGAATAAACAGTTAAAGGATGCATATTTACTGTTAGTGGCAGAGCTAGTATGTGAGCCAAAAATAAGTCTGACACCAAAGTCCAAAGGTTAATTTCTTTTTGATTTGTTTCCAAAAATGATCTTCAAATATGGATCTAGACAGCCATTACTGCCCAGTATCCTGAACTTTTTCTAAATTCTTAGTTTGTTATCAAAATGAAACTATTTGCCTTGGCAAAACCTTAGCAGGATAGATTTTCAATTAAGCAAGAATAAAAATTTGAGTCAACATCGGACAATTAACTGTTTTCTTAAATTAAGAGTGGAATTTAAATTTTAAAATGTGCCTTATTTAGACACACATTTTGAAAAAAGTAATGGACACCCACATAAATGTTCTTAAGTGGATAAAAGTGCATAATTTACTCAAAATGATATTCAAGAAAACAGAACACATGACATGAACAATCTTCAACAAGTGAGCAAAGCAGAGACGTGTTAGAATGAATGTGAATGGGAATGGTTGTTCACAGAGATCCTTCAAATGCAATTTGTATATAGTACATGTCTGAAAGACAGCCTCCACCTCGTTATTGCTTCAGTTTTCTGATTTAGAAGAGAAAAAAAATGTATGGTGTTTTTCCACCAATAGAAATGTATTTTAGAGATTTGGGTGAAAACTTACTGTAAAAGAAAAGAATGTAATTTTACTAGGTGGGAAACTGATAAAGAGATAGGCCATTTTCAAGGTCACAGAAGAGGCATTTCTGTATTGGCAATGTGAGACACATTGTTGAAAAAGATGAGTGACTATAAACCTCATCTTGGCTGTCAGCTTTGGCAGCAGCAAGAGATCTACAGGGAAATTTCTCCATAATTCTCCATTTTGGCTTCATAAATTGGCAGATCACATGGTTTTTCTTACTATGAGGGCCTTAAATTCCAATTAATTTACTTTGTTCTTTTTTGTTCGATTTTTATTCCTGTAGAAATATGGTAAAATGTTGGAACTAAACTAAATTATTTTAACGTATCTTCTACAGTATCAAGAATAAGCAAATATATTTATGCAAAGAAAGTTTCCACATCAATAGTATGTCAGTATATGCCGATTGCTATGCTTGGTTCCTCCTGTATTAAGATGTGAATGGTCCATGATCTAAAGGAATTTATGATCCTTAAGAAAAGAAAGGAATATATACAAATAACCGCAAACAAGCTAAAATGTCATTAAATTGTAAAAGGTATTATAAAAGGTGAGATGAGATTGCTTCCAGCTGGGATTATAAAAAAAAAAAAAAGTGGGGGAGTGAGGGTTTATAGAGGAGGCAGTATTTGAAATGAGTCTTGACAAATTTATTTGGGAACTTATGTGTGTTAGACAAAAGGTGGTATCTCTGGCAGAGGGAACTATTCCAACACAAGCCTGGAGATAGAAAACCAAAGGTCAGAACAGGCAAGAGTCACTAAACTAATTTGTCTGTATCTGCAGTTGTATGTTACTTATAATAGATGTTTTGTTAATGTTTCCTAAATATGTGAATGAATGAATGAATGAATGAATAAAAATGAGTTGAAATAGCAGAGAGTCATGTGTATGCGTTAGAACTTAAAATTCCGTCATAAAAAACAAAAAGCTTTATTGCGGTAGGCAGCCTAAGGGCCCCTCTCAAAGATGTCCGTGTCCTCCTCCCTGGGACCTGTGAATGTGTACATGGCAAAGGAGACTCTGCAGATGTGGTTGTGGGTAGGATCCTTGGAATCGAGAGAGTATCCTGGATTATCCAGGTGGGTCCACTCTAATTGAATGAGTTGTTAAAAGCGAGAACATTTCCATGCTGTGATCAGAGGGCGATGTAACGAGCTGAAGCATGAAAGAGCTGTGACACTGCTGGCTTTGAAGATGGAGGGAAAGTGACACAAGCCAAGAATGCAAGCCCTCTAGAAATAAGAAAGGACGAAACACGGATGCTGTCCCAGAAGCTCCAGAAAGGAATGCAGCCCTGATAACACCTTCATTTTAGCCCTGTGTGACCCATGTCAGACTTCTGACCTACAAAAATGTGAGATAATAAAAGTGTGTTGTTCTAAGCCACTAAATTCCTGGTAATTTGTTAAGGAAGTGATAGAAAACAAATACATCTATTTTGTGTGGTTTTGGCATACTACACTTTGTGGGTCCATCAGGGTATTTTAAGGCCTCATGTTATCATGTGAGAAGTCAATGTTGAAAATGTATATCTACAATGTTGAAAATGCATATATAAAATTTGCTACCAAGTTCTAGGAAGAAAAGGGTTCGTTATTAAAGTTTATCTAATAAATTAAATTTGGGGATTAAATTAAGCAGCATATTAAATGAGCTGTGTTTTTGTTTCGTTTTGCATTTTTGTGTGTTTACTTCTCAACAATGACACCAATACTGGAATATTAGTATTTTTCATTTTTGGACAAGATAGAGTATGATCAATTTTGTAAATTTGTGATTAATTTTGCTTTAAATTAATAAGGCTTCTTAAACAACAAATGAAATTTGATTAATAAATCAGAAAAAATATTGAGTCAGATATTGTGAAATTCTATCTCATATATTCCACAGTGCCTAGCACAATGCTTTGCCCACAGAACACTTATAACAATTATCATTTGATGTGTAAGGTAAATTCTATAAATATGGCTTAACAAATACAGTCTGCTCTCCCATTATCCAGGGATTTTAAACACATGGCTATTCAGTGTGCCAGACTTCTGTTTGTGTTTGGCTGACTTAAGGTGCAATAAGTATTGTTTTTGATGCAGCACAAATGAACTAGGTAGAAGGTCAGGAATTTATCTGTGAACTTAGGCAATATACATGATCACTCCGGAGAGTCAGAATTCAGAAGATATTTTTCTTTTACTGAAATTTTCTGTAGAAATGAAAAACTACTTACCCTGACAAAAACAAATTAAAAAATTTGTGCTGAAGTCACTTTTCATGTTAATTTGCAATGTACTGAGTAAGCAGGTAGGGAAAAGAATAGATGGCATTTTTAAGTTAAATCATTACTTGACAGCAGCCTTGCATCATGAGTAACGCCTCTGAGCTTTCTGGCTGGTGGTCTCGTCACATCCAAGCAGAACTCCACTGTTCTCAAGCCTCCCTTTGGCTTCATTTGCTGTACATACAGGGTTTTGTTTGTTGGGTTCTTTCCACACTGCTGTTCATACTGAAGGAATTTCTTTTTTAGCTCTGTATCACACAGGACTCAATTCCACTGTCCAATTATGTGCCTCTTCACCTCTGAATTGCCACACAGCTGCTCCGAGGAAGAAAGTGAGATCAAGTCAGCCGTGCAAGATACTGTGCCCTGAGATGCTGGATCCTGTGGCAAAGCTTCCCTGCTGCTCCAGAAGCACTGGATGAGCACTGTGGGGAAGTATGAGGGCCCAGGAGGACCAGGGTGAGCCTCTAGTTAATCCGACATGGAAAAGGAGGCTCCACGCCAATCACCAAGAGCAAATTTATGCATGAAACTCACCACATTACCTTTTGGAATTTTGACCATGAATTTGGATATCCTGGGTTGGACAGTGATCTTACTTAGCTTTGCTATGGGGTGGGGTGGGGTGGAGAGGCAGCCTTTTTATTTGTGTTTGCTTCCCTTAAAGGAAGCCTTCAACAGTAAAAGTCGACAGAATCTTGAATGCCAACTGTGACTGGACACAAATATCGTGATGCAACTACTGCACATTAATCCAAACTCTCCATAGGGCTCGCTTGTTTCCATTTCTTACTTTTCATGTCCCTGAGGTTAAAACAAAAACAAAAACAAACCCCCCAAAAAGCCTGTTTTTATTTTTTTTCAGTTAGAATAAGGAACTTTCATGACTTTACACCATCTACTTCTTTCAGCCCTGACACAGGCTTCTACTCCACCTCACCACATTGTTTTCATCTTGTTTAAGTTCACCTGAAGATCACAAGATGCAGATGCAAACAGGCCCATGATTGTTGTTCATTCCCTGGGGTACTCACCATGTCACTTGAACAAAACATAGCCTTTCTGTTTATTTTTCTACTTTTAACTATTCCTCAGTGGTAAAGGTAGGTGTAATATCTAGTTAATTTATTCATTTTGCAAGTTAATTTCACTCCACTAGGCACTAGAGCTACAAACACAAATGGTGCCTGCCCTCAAGGGGTTTCAATCCACTAGACATAGATTATGAATTAGAAAGGACTTCCTGTAATAAAGTGTGATGCGGGCTCTGAGGAGGACAGCTCCTGAGCACCCTACGTGCCGCTGAAAGTGCCCGACTCTCTAGTGGAGTGCAGGAAGGAGTATGGGGAGGGCTAGGGGATAAATATGAAGCACCTGCACACTAACAGGCAATCAGGAAAGGCTCCTTCCTGGTCCGGAAAATACACTTAATTAGTTGACAGTGTATTTTCACCCCCTTTTATGAAGTTTCAAAATTGGATTTCTAGTATTTTTATGTCCTGTATTTTAAGATCCTGGTGAGATAAGACCATAGGTTCCACTTTTTTTAAGTCCTTTATTTCAGTGGCTGAATAGTTAAGTTTTGGCCTCAGACTTCCTAGCTTCAAATCCCACTTCTACCATCCACTGGCCATTTTACCTCAGACCATTTGTTGATGAGGTGATTTTACCTTGCTTGATTTACTTTTTCATTCATTGATTCAAAAACAACAACAAAAAATCATTGACCACTGTATTAGAGTTCTCCAGAGAAGCAAAACAAATAGGATGACTGTGTGTGTGTGTGAAACAAAACAGAAGGCATGAGTGTGTGTGTGTGTGTGTGTCTCTGTATGTGTGTGTATTTAAAGAGATTTATCATAAAGATTGTCTTACCCAATTATGGAGGCTGACAAGTCCTAAGACCTACAGGGTGAGTTGACAAGCTAGAGACCCAGAAGAGCCAATGGTGTAGTTACAGGCTGAAGGCTGGCAGGTTCAAGACCCAGGAAGAGGCAGTGTTTCAGTTTAAATCTGAAGGCAAGAAAAAGCTAGTGTCCCAGTTTGAAGGTAGTCAGGCAGGAAGAGCTGTCTCCTACTTGGAGGAGTCAGTCAACCTTTTTGTTCTATTCAGGCTATCAACTGATTGGACAAGGCCCACCAACAATAGGGAGGACAATCTGTTTTATGCAGGTAACTGATTCAAATGTTAATAACACCTAAAAACACCCACAAAGAAATATCCAGAATAATGCCTGACCAAGTATCTGGGCACCCAATGGCCCATAAAATTAACCATCACATCCACCTAACTTAAGTGTCATTCACTGCTCTAGGTTCTAGAATTATAAAAATAATTGTGCAGAAAAGGCTTACGGCTGGCAAAACAAAAAAGTTAATGACAGAGTGCAATTATGAACAGTAGATTCTATGAGAGTCAACACATCATACACCCTGTAGCCTAATGTTTGGACCAGGGTAGATGGTGCTTTCTCATAATTCCCTAGTGTTTTTCCTTAGTCGCATTCTACTCTAGGCCTCACCTTCATATCTAGCTTAGAGCACTTAGGAGGAAGCAGAAGTGTTCACTGAAAAGGACAGCAATTTTTACTTTTAGGAAAGAAAAAAGGAAAGTACACAAAATCTTGGGTCACGCTCAAGTTAGTCCAGACAAATGTAAAAACTCTTCAGAATCTAATCTTGCTTCTTTCTCATCCTTCTTTCTGCACATCTAACTTGGTTTTGAGGATCTTTCTGTCTTCCAGGTCCTCAGGGACTAGAAGG
This sequence comes from Pongo abelii, assembly GCF_028885655.2. NCBI lineage: Eukaryota > Metazoa > Chordata > Mammalia > Primates > Hominidae > Pongo > Pongo abelii. Next base: position 66,577,619 of record NC_071996.2, on the reverse strand, counting down.
ATCACCTGTCTGATCAAGTAATCAATAGAGGTTCTTTCCAGGCCTGCCCTCTTCAAACTCTTCACCAAATCCCATGCCCAGATAATCTGATCATTACATAAACCATAAAATGATAATGAATTGTGTTGGCCCTTTACTCAGGTAATGCATGTATGTCTTAATAGAACATGGTGGGATGTGGAATGCATAAGCATGAAGGGATGAGTCGTAGAAGGGAATTCCTGGGGATTTGGAGGCTGATACGTTTGAGGAGATGGCAAATCATGTCATGTGAGTTACAGTCTACTCTGCAGATGCATGAGACTGGCCCTCACATGATATGGCTTTGACTTTGGGAACTGAAAGGAAAAAGCACATTTGTGGAGGCCCTAGTTTGTTCCAGGACTCTGATAGGTGCTTCAAATATATTACTGCATTTTATCACAGTTTTTGAAAACTACAAAATAGGTATTAAATTTCCCATTTTCCAGTTGAAAAAACTGAGAATCAGAGAAATTAAATAACATACTCAAGGTTACAAAGTGTGGAGAATTAGGAGCCAGAAAACAAATGAGTAGAAAGAAATAATGGAATTCCTACAAGTCCTTCGCCCACTTTTACATAATGATAGCATCTTACCTAAATATATTATTTTCTAAATGAGAAAATTAACATAGATACAACTATTAACTAATTTACAGACCTTAATCAAATTTTATCAATGTTCCTATTTAAATCCCTTTTCTGGTCCAAAATACAACCCAAGATCCCACGTGCACTTAGTTGTGTCTGCAGATGTGAAGTCTCCTCCAGTTCCTCATGTTGATGAATAGTCCTGGCCAGTTATTTTGTAGACTACTCCTTAACTTGGGGTCATCAGATGTTTTCTCATGGTTAAATTAAAGTTCAAGCATTTTTGGTGAGAATAATGCAGAAGAGATGTTGTGCCATCTCTAGTACACCATATGAGGAGGTACATGATCAATGTTAGTCATCATAGGAGATACTACTTTTGGTCACTTGGTGAAGGTGGTGTCTGTCAGCTTTCTCCAGTGAAAAAAAATCCTTATTTCTATCCAGAGTTAAGCCAAACTCAAGGTTAAAGACACAGTTCTTCAAACTGCCAAGTCTGCCGAAGACTTATGACACTAAATGCGATGAGTTTCTCAAACTGCAAACTCTAAGAAACAGTCTCCACAAGAGTGTTCTCACTTTAGATATCAAGCACAATTTAGGCAATCTCTTAAACTACCCTCACTTCAGACTGGCAGGCTACAAACTCAGGGGTTCCCAAGACCACCTTTGTGTTCAATAATTTGCTAGAAAGACTCACAGATCTCACTGAAATATATTATATTTACAGCTTATTATAAGGAAAGGATACAAATTAGAACCAGTCAAGAGTAGTGAATCAGTGCGAAGCCTGGGAAGATTCCAAACAGAAACTTTTCATCGTCTGCAAGGACACATGATTCTTCCAGCATGGAAGTGTGACAATAGTTAAAGAATATTGCGGCCGGGCGTAGTGACTCACGCCTGTAATCCCAGCACTTTGGGAGGCCAAGGCGGGCAGATCATGAGGTCAGGAGATTGAGACCATCCTGGCTAACATGGTGAAACCCCGTCTCTACTAAAAATAAAAATAAATAAATAAATAAATAAATAAATAAAATTAGCTGGGGGTGGTGGCAGGCACCTGTAGTCCCAGCTAATGGGGAGGCTGAGGCAGGAGAATGGCGTGAACCCAGGAGGCGGAGCTTGCAGCAGTGAGCTGAGATCATACCACTGCACTCCAGCCTGGGCGACACAGCTAGACTCCGTCTCAAAGAAAAAAATAAAAAATAAAAATAAAAATAAATAAATAAATAAAAGAATATTGCCAAACAGGGAAGCTCCTTCATGGTGCAGAATTTTTCCCAGGGTTTTATGATGTAAGCTCAACTGATAGAATCATCGCTCATATGGTTTAACCCAATCTCCGGCCTCTTCCCTTTCTCCCTCTAATCACATGGTTGGGCTTCTAGGTAGTAGCCCCCACCATGAGTCATCTGCTTAGCAAAAACTAGGAGCTCACCATGAGTTACATGGATAGCATGAGCAATCAGAGGTGGTATGGTGCAAAGTTCTCCATCAATAACAAGGAAATGCCTATTGCACAGAACATTCCAAGAATTTAGAGGTTAACTTCCAGAATTCAGGGACAGAAGCCAGGCTGCTCTTTGCATAGAGGCAAAATCTTTATTGGAGAGATAGATATTTTGAGACTCTATGGTCTTATATGCATATATCCCATTTCTCATCATACTTTTGCCTACTAATTTACCATCCATTTGTGATTTTTGTCACAATAATTATTACTATAAAGTCTGCCAATTGATGACTGACCTTGCTCTTAAGAAAAACAAATAGAACTATTTATGGGTAAAGGGATCCATCTGCAATTTACTTTGAAAATGTTAAAAGGAAATAACGTGCATATATTTTAGAGAGACAGAAAGAGAATTGTGAAGAAAATGTGAAGCTAATATTTGGGAAATCTGGGTAAGGGGTCTATGAGAATTCTCTATGTTATTCTCAGAACTTTTCTATAAGTCTGAAATACTGTAAAAATAAAAAGTTAAAACTTAAATACCAATAGTACATATTATTGGGTCTATTTATGGGTTTGAAACCCCAAAGTAATATGGATTGATATCAAAGATAAATCTTCAAATTATAGGTAGTGGTAATAGGTTGTTGGATTTCTTTTATATTTATCATAGTATTTTTATCACTAGTTTTCAAGTAAAAAAACAGAGGGATCTAGAGAAGGTAGAGTTGTTGGGTAGTATCAGCATTCTTGCATCTGAAAATGAACATAAAGAGGATTTAGTTATTTGACCTATTAAGTATTCTGTTTAATTAAATTGTCTCAGGATCTGTTCAGATAACTTACTAGGAAACTCCAGGGAATAGTGAATTGTTCCAGCCCAGGACTTTTAGAAAATGCCCAACTCATGCTTACTAAAGGCTTGTTTAAAATTATTTTAATCAAACTAAAATAAAATTGTGGAGATTCTATTTTAGTAATTAATAAATCTGTGGAAATGTAGAAAGGATACTAGTAAAAAGTGTTCACTTCAATTGTAACTCCATATTCTCCAAAAAAAAAAATCTAAAATGATAAGATGTGTTTTGGTGATAGAATGGTGGACTAAAATTAGAGACAAATTCCCTAGAAAAAAAATGAATAGGAAAGAAAAAATGTAATGTAGTATCTGTAATTCAGCTCTAATTTGTAAATTTGTTTGTGGTTTTGTTAAGATTTGTAGTGAGCCATTGCTTTCCCCAGGCTAAGCACTATTTTATTATAACCATGACTACATTATTTTCCCTGCATCACCAAATTGCCTCATAAGAAGAAGGTGTCATCTTTTGAGTAGTGTGGGCCACATTTCCACCAGCAGCAGCCAACTGATTATACTCTGCCAGTTCATTGGGACCAGTCCAGGAGTCAGAGTTTGCCAATGTGCTGGGAGAGGTCCAGCAACTCTTTGGCAGTAGAATGGCCTTACCTGGAAGAGCTGTGGTGGTCTGGATGGAGCAATTCCCTGAGCTGAGCTCAACAGCCTAAGGACATGGATCAAAAGAGTCCTCTGCTGGCTAAGGCTCAGGTGACTTCAGAGCAGGTTCCTGGGGGGAGTTCAGCAAACCACTGAGATAAATCCACTAGAAGCCATCTGACAATAAATTAAGGGAAAACTCAATGGCAATACTCCAAAAGTTACAAAAGCAATCCATTAGAAATTAGAAGCATTGCATAGATTCATAAGGAGAATTCTTGGCAGTCTGGTGAGTACACTAATTTTTTTCATTTTTCTTTTTTTTGCTGTTTTTTTGCAGAAGAACATATCAAAATGGTATAGAAACACTAAATCAATTTTTAAATATATCTTTATAAAATATTTACATGTTACATTAAAATATGAATACTCATAATATCTCTCCTAGGATTCTAACACTATGTATATATCAAAGCTAACTAGTATAAAAATAAGTCTGGTTTACATTTTGTATCTTCTAGTATTATTAGGATGATTGAAGGTCAGGGGGCTGGTGGGTGCAAATTGGAAAACAATTTATTATAAGAAAATAAATTTCTCTTATGAATAAAAATAAAATCAGTTCTTCAGAACTGAAAAAAGATAAATACCAATTTAGTCTTGAAATTGATTTAATTTTGTTTCTCTCTGGGCAAAAAACACTATTGATTTTCAGTTTAGTATCAATAATGAAAAAAAATTCATCCTCAATCCCTTATCACTGCTCTGAAAGTCCATTTATACATTTACTTATCTATTTATATCAACCAGAGTTGACTGAATAAAATTTCAGAGTTTATACTACTAATAGATACTCATAATATGATATCTCTCAGAAGCGAAGTGAAAATCAAATAGAAAAATTATAAAAAAGAGAAAGAATATTTCTGTTGCAAGTTTTCACTTTTATAATGGTCATTTTCATATAAGATGTATTAGTATTTTCTGATTCATGTTGATATATGTGTCAAATAATTACCGACTCACTACTAGTTGTCAGACTAGTATTTTAGTATTGTAAGGATGTTACAAAAGATGTGTAAGATACAAGTTTTACAATGGAAGATCTTATAATTATACATATTTGAATTACTATTTTGTCTAAGTCAAAAAGTTTCAAATTAAATAAAGAAGAAAATAATACCATGTCCTAAACCTAAAAGAACTATAATTTAAGGATGTCTTCTTTTTAAATAATAATTCACGAGGCCAAAGTTTTTTTAAAAAAAATTTCATTTATAACAACCTTGTAAGAAATCAAGATAAGTTTATGGTAAATAAAGAAAATGTTTAGACAAGAGGAAGAAAAGTTTTCATCTATAAGATGTTTTTTCAGAGTTTTTATTTTGTCATATTAATATGTGGTTTGTTTTTGACAATGCTTAATGGAGAGAACTTAAGTTTTGTAAAGAGTAAAGGTAAGAAAAGACAAATTCTTCTGCCTGATTGGAATGAAGTTATTTTAAAACCATATAAGTGACCTTTAAGATCTTTGGTGCATAAGACAAGGCAGGATAAGGGTTTGCTATTCTCCATAGTATGTTTTGGTAGAACACCATAGATTTTGGGACAAGGACACAGTACACTATAATTTGGTTGCTTTCTGAAAAAATCTGTTTACCAGTTGAAAATTACGTTCTGAGATAATAATAGAGTAAAATTTACAATGCTTTCAAAACATGTATTGATATTTAATCAGGCTACTGTTTAAACAGCTGATCCTATAACATTTTACACAAATATTGGATTTTCTGGTATCATTCTATAGATATTCAAGGACCCTTTCGTATTACTTTTCAAGTAACGGTATCAAAATAGCACGAGGTTTATAATCATTCAGCACTTAACTTTTAAATGTCAGCATTTGTGCATTGTTGGAATAACTGCACTGAATCTGGAGTTTCATTACATCACAAATAAAACACTTGCAGACATTCCTTTTGTTCCTTTGTCATTATAGCAGGTGAATATAAACAGATCACTGTAAAAGTATGTGATTTTTCAAACAAAATAGTGTAAGATTTTCATATAGTGAAAGCTATACTTTGCTTAAATAGAATGTTACCTTAGAATGAAGTTTATTTATACAAAATAAGTGATATGGTTTGGCTCTGTGTCCCCACCCAACTCTCATCTTGTAGCTCCCATAATTCCCACAGGTTGTGGGAAGGAGCCAGTGAGAGATGATTGAATAATGGAGGTGGGTGTTTCCTGTGCTGTTCTCATGATAGTGAATGGGTCTCACAAGATTTGATGGTTTTAAAAATGGGAGCTGCCCCGCACAAGCTCTCTTTGCCTGCTGCAATCCACATAAGATATGACTTGCTCCTCCTTGCCTCTCACCAGTATGAAAATGGACTAATATAGAAAACTGGTACCAGTAGAGTGGGTGTTGCTGAAAAGATAACCAAAACTGTGGAAGTGACTTTGGAACTGGGTAACAGGCAGAGGTTGTTAACAGTTTGGAGGGCTCAGAAGAAGATAGGAAAATATGGGAAAGTTTAGGACTTCCTAGAGACTCATTGAATGGCTTTAACAAAAATGTTAATAGTGAATGAACAATAAGGTCCAGGCTGACATGGTCTCAGATGGAGACGAGGAACTTGTTAGGAACTGGAGCTAAAGTGACTCTTGTTGTGGTTTAGCAAAGAGATTCGTGGCATTTTGCCCCTGCCCTAGAGATTTGTGGAACTTTGAACTTGAGAAAGATGATTTAAGGTATCTGGTGGGAGAAATTTCTAAGCAGCAAAGCATGCAAGATGTGACTTGGGTGCTGTTAAAGGCATTCAGTTTTATAAGGGAAGCAGAGCAAAAAGGTTTGGAAAAATTGCAGCCTGATAATGCAGTAGAAAAGAAAATCCCGTTTTCTGAGGAGAAATTCAAGGCAGCTGCAGAAATTTGCAAAAGTAACAAGGAGCCTAATGTTAATCACCAAGACAATGGGGAAAATGTCTCCAGGGCATGTCAGAGGTCTTCCCAGCAGCCCAACCCATCCTAGGCTAGGAGCCCTAGGAGGAAAAGATGGTTTCATGGGCCAGGCCAGGGACCCCCTGCTCTGTGCAGCCTAGCAACTTGGTACCCTGTGTTCTGGCTGCTCCAGCCATGGCTAAAAGGGGCTAAAATATAGCTTGGGCTGTTGCTTCAGAGGGTGGAGGCCCCAAACTTTGGCAGTTGCCATATGCTGCTGAGCTTGCGGGTGTACGGAAGTCAAGAATTGAGGTTTGGGAACCTCCTCCTAGATTTCAGAGGATGTATGGAAACACCTGGATGATCAGGAAGAAGTTTGCTGCAGGGGGAGGGTGCTCATGCAGAACCTCTGCTAGGGCAGTGCAGAAGGGAAATGTGTGGTTGGAGACCCCATACAGAGTCCCCACTGGGGCACTGCCTTGTGGGGCTGTGAGAAGAGGGCCACCATCCTCCATACCGCAGAATGGTAGCTCCACCTACAACTTGCAACATGGGCCTGGAGAAGCTGCAGACACTCAATGTCAGCCTGTGAAAGCAGCCAGGAGAGAGGCAGTACCCTGCAAAGCCACAGGAGCAGAGTGGCCCAAGAACCCATGGGTTCCATGGGAAACCACATCTTACATCAGTGTGACCTGGAAGTGAGACGTGGAGTCAAAGGAGATCATGTTGGAGCTTTAAGATTTGACTGCCCCACTGGATTTCAGACTTGCATGAGGCCTGTAGCCCCTTTGTTTTGGCCAATTTTTCCCATTTTGAATGGCTGTATTTACTCAATGCCTGTACCCCCATTGTATCTAGGAAGTAACTAACTTGCTTATGATTTTACAGGCTCATAGGCAGAAGAGACTTGCCTTGCCTTGAATGGGACTTTGCACTGTGGACTTTTGAGTTAATACTGAAATGAGTTGAGATTTTGGGAGACTGTTGGGAAGGAATGATTGGTTTTGAAATGTGAGATATGATATTTGGGAGGGGCCGGGGAAAAATGATATGGTTTGGCACTATGTCCCCACTCAAATTTCATTTTGTAGTTCCCATAATTTCCACGTGTTATGGGATAGACCTGGTGGGAGATGGTTGAATTATGGGTGCGAATCTTTCCTGTGCTGTTCTTGTGATAGTGAATGGGTCTCACAAGATCTGATGGTTTTAAAAATGGGAGTTGCCCTGCACAAGCTCTCTTTGCTGCCATCCATGTAAGATGTGACTTGCTCCTCCTTGCCTTCCACCATGATTGTGAGGCCTCCCCAGCCATGTGGAACTGTAGGTCCAACAAACTTCTTTCTTTTGTAAATTGCCCAGTCTTGGGTATGTTTTTATCAGCAGCATGAAAATGGACTAATATAATAAATAATTAATATTCTCTTAAAAGGCCTTTGTTGCTAACATTATAAGGACATGATATCGGTATAACTCTGCATAAGGCAGTTAAGAGTCAGTTAAAAACCAACACACTATCTAATTTGTTTAGCACCCTGTAATTTATAAGACTATATTTACATGCATTTTCCAACTTGATCCTTCCACCAATCCATGAAGTACTTATGGAATGTTATTTACTCCCACATGTAATAAAAGGAAACAAATTCATAGAGAATTATTGACTCACATAAGGTCATATACTTAGTAAACTGTAGAAAATAAAATCACCCAAGTCCTCCGATTCTAATGATTATATGCTCAGGACATCATCTTTTTACATTTATATTCTAGGCCTGAAGAGAAAAGAGGCATTGCCAGAAATACATCCTTTGTTTTATCGGAAAACAAAACATTTCTCCCAGCAGATTTCCATTATATCTCAATGAGCAAAACTGGGCGATGTCATCACTCCTAACTGCAGAAAGACCAGAAATGTGAATAGCTGACTTTTGTTCCTCTCCATAGTGGTAGGTGACCAAAAGGAAAGTGCTTAGAATGACTGGGGCTAGCCAGTTTACAGTGTCTGCCACATCGTAGAATGTCAGAGTACACCCAGAAATTATCTTTGCCCTCAAAAAGCTCACATTCTAGTACCAGAGATAAAAATAAGTACCCATAGGGCCACAACTCATGATAGAGTGAGTTATGCATTTCTTGTAGAAATGAAGAGTAAAGTGTTCTAGGTATTCAGAGAAGAGAACAATTCTTTGTTCATACTTTTTTTTCTTAGCTTATGATCAATTACTCTCCTTAATTGTGTTAAGCTGCACCTTTTATGCAGCAAATGACAGCTGGCTGATGAAAAGAAAAGGAATGTACTGGCTCATATAACTGAAAAATTTAGCCATGGCTGGATCCAGGAATTTAAAAGAATTTAATTAGGGCTATATCCCTCCTTATCTCTTAGCTTTGCTTTTTCTGAGCTGGCTTCATTCTCAAGAATGTTTCTCTGATATGATTGCAAATATAATTGGCAGTTCTGGGTTTATTTGTCCTTTCAGACTAGCAATCTCAGAGAAAATAGAAATATACATCTTTTCTGTAGCTATCTTTAGTGTAAGCTCTGGAAATACTCTGATTATCCTGGTGATATGGTTTGGATCTTTGTCCCCACTCAAATCTCATGTTGGATTATAATCCCTAGTGTTGGAGGTGGGGCCTGGTGGGATATAACTGGATCATGGGGGTGGATTTCTCATGAATGGTTTAACACCATACTCTTTATACAGTCCTCAGGATAGTGAGTGAGTTCTCTCGAGATCTGGTCATTTAAAAGCATGTGGCACCTCCGCCCTCCCTCTCTTGCTCCTGCTTTGGCCATGTGAAGTGTCTGCTCCCTCTTCATCTGCCATGATTGTAAGCTTCCTGAGGCCTTCCCAGAAGCAAATGTCACTATGCTTCCTGTATAGCCTGCCAAACCATTAGCCAATTAAATGTCTTTTCTTTATAAGTTACCCAGTCTCAGGTATTTCTTTATAGCAGGGTGAGAATGGCCTAATACACATGGCTTGGTCACATGTCTAACTATGCTGAACCAGTCATCCATCACTATGATTAGGGGTGTGAAGAATCTGATTGGCAAGGCTGAATCAGAGGATAACTTTTGTGTTGGGTGGGTAGGATCGAGAGAGAAACTTCCATGTCAGAAAGGAGGATTTCCTAAATTGTAAAGTCCTGAACAGAGGGAAAATAACAAACATCTACTACAAAACAGATACTCTACATTCCAGGAATAGGAATAGTTAGCTTTCATGCACCTCAGTCCCGTAGAAGCTGGGGAGGAAGGTGCTAACATAGACTTAATTGGTTTATAGAGTGGTAATTATACCAAATTGTCCCAACACTGTTTAGTGTTGCTAATATAAAGGGCACATTGTTGTTCTTGGAAATTACCTAGTGCCAGAAAACAAATCTAAATCTACTATCAGGATTACATCCTCAGAAGGTAAGGCTGCTTACACACAAAAGGGATTCATGATACAATGAATACTAAGGTTATCTAATGCTTTTAGTTATATAATTGTGTTCATTCACTATATTTGAGAAACAGTATATTCCACATATTCATGTTGGATATTTGATTTTCATTTGATCACATTTTAGAGAATGTATTATCCATCCTGAACACACACACAGGTACTTACTCTGCAACTTTCTTTGACCCTAATTTTCCTTTTCCTCAGATGAGTGGGCTATTCCTGCTGCCACCATTTGTCATAACTGTTTTTCTTCTTAGACTTCAATAATGTGACTTCAATTCTTAATGTTCTCTTGAAACTTCACTCTGAAATTCACCTAATTCAGTGGCCCCATTTCAGTCAAAATTTTCCATGACCATCATAAGGCCTTTTTTTCCTTTTAATCAACTTCTTTCCTCTGTTTGCTTCCACTATGGCCCCCCAAAACTTGATGCTAAATTACCTACCTAACACGTTGACCCACTTATCCCTATCCCAGAAAGAAACTTTTTTCTTTTTTTTCTTTTTTTCTTTATTCTTTTCTTTTATTTATTTATTTATTTTGAGACTGTGTCTCACTGTGTTGCCCAGGACAATGTGCAGTGGCATGAACATGGCTCACTGCAGCCTCAACCTCCTGGGCTCAAGTGATCCTCTTGCCTCAGCCTCCAGAGCAGCTGGAAACACAGCCATGTGTAACCAAAGCTGGCTAATTGTTTTATTTTTTGTAGTGGCAAGGTCTCACTTTGTTGTACAGGCTGAAACTTTTTTCACAGAACTCATGCTGAATCTTCTGTTTTGGAATATCATCTTCTCCAATCAATATCCTACCCTTCTTTCAAATTATACATTTTGGGTAATTATCTATTTCATGTATATTATCCTGTTATTGATACTGTCAATTTTTGAGAGTGCTTTATTTTCTGGGGTACTCTTAAGTCATTGTCGAGCACATCATAAGTACATTATAAGAAATGTTTTGAATTAAATTTGTTCTCTAAATAAGCATCTTTAATATTTCTGTGAAACCACAGAAATTTTATTAGGATGATAGGACATATTTTAAATTTAATGGCTAAAAAAAGAAAAATAGTCAATTATGTAAATTAAAGTCTCATGTCCCTAAATGCAAAATTTCTGGGAAATAAAGGTGTATACTGGCATAGCTCAAGGGATGAATCCATTCCAGAAACATCAAAGAATAACAGTTTAATCTTTAGAGCAATTAATACCCATTTCAAAACATTAAACCTTCCAAAATTAATATTAGCATCACATTTTACAGACACTTAATATTTTAACATTTCCACATTTTAATAAGATTTTAATAGTACGAAAATAAAGCCATTATAAAAGACAGTTTACATTCTCACTAATTCGACATGATTTGAAGTTTCGTATGTAGCAAAAAACTAAAGGATAGAAAGGATTAAAGGATACAAAGCATTTTAATTAAGAGCAAATATCCAAGTAAGAAAGGATGCAGCTCAGATTTGAATCTTAGTATCTCTAAATATATTAATACAAGTGAAAATATTTCCGGCAGTTAAACAGGTTTGATTAAAATGGTCTTAAAATATAGCATTTCTTGAAACAATCTACTTTCACAGATTTAAAGATACCGAGTCTCTCCTTGTCTAGTGTTTCAACAACTGAAAAAATCCAGTTCAGACTCTATGCCTTCCTTGTGATGAAACACAACTTCGTTGTGTCAGATCTCAGCTCTTAAATTTCCTTCTACTTCCTCTGCTGTTTTGTGCATTTTAAATGTGTGAGAGTAGCTTTCTCTACGCCTAAATTCCTCTAACTTTTGAATATAAGTTATTCTCATTGAATGTTGAAACAATACAGAGTTGGGCTATTTCTTGTTTTACTAAACTGCCCTTTTGAAATATTTATATTACAAATGAAGCTCACTGAAAACCTTCACAGGAAATAGCTAAAAAGTTATACAGCAGTTCCAGATCTCACAGAATTATCTCAGTTTTTATGAACACCAACTCAGGGTCAAGCTCTTTCACAAAGCCATGTAGGGGTACTAAAGGGTCCCTCCAGTTTTTAGAATGTTGCCTCTTACCTGGGATTCAAGAAGACTGGTTCCTCACCACGTCTATCTTCTTTTCTCAGTTGTCCATTTATATGTAGTCTGTTTATCAGTTTTATTGTCTGATTCCTATTTATGGGGCAATTATAAAAGTAGATTTGCTTAATAACATAAAAGAATAAAGTATTCGACTTTGATAATCAAATTAATTCGGTGTGCTTATGTCTCTCAACAGAAACTCACATATTTTTGAAATTCACATTTCTTAAGCACTTTCTGTGATTTTCACTGATACAACTTTCATTTGGTGGTGTACAAATTATTTGTGTGCAGAACATCATCATACCCTGCAGTATATCTTACTCTTCTATGTATCTCCTTAGCACAGTGCCCACGACATTCATATGGGATTTCTTTGATAAATAAATGAATTAACAAATGACATTTTCCTTGAACTGCCTGAAATTACCAAGTGCTTTCATTCATTTTATAAATGACTTATCTATTTTGTCTTGAACTTTGTTGCATTAATAACACCAAAAATTTCTAAGAAAATTTCAAAGATGCAAGAGTGGTGATGAGCAACATTTTTGACAAGGGAGTCCATTTGAAGAATTGAGCAAATGTTTTCAACTATATTTTATGTATTAGAAAATATTTTGATAAACTTGCTCTTGCATTCATTTGTTATTTACCTGACACATATGTTTCTTTCCTTTATGTTCTCTTCTTAGCTAAAATGTTGGGATCGAAGTGGTTGGCAGCTATGGAAACTGATTTTAATACTATGATGTTTAACAGATATTACTGTTTAGTATAATAGCTTTTAAGTTAATATCTTTTGTCTTTTCTTAGTTTATAAGCACTTTCATTATTTTAAAAAAGATTAACAGTATTTTCTTTAAGCAAGACATTTTCCATTGAAATGAAACAAATAGTATATATTTGCTATATGTTATAGGAATTATACCTCATTCTGCTTCCATAAAAATGCTCAGTTTTCATTATGCATTTTCTTGACTATATCCAAACAAGGATTTAAACAGAATGTTGAAGAATAAATATAGTTGTTAATAATTTCATAGCTGATTATTTATAAATTTCCTTTTGAAAATTACTTACGACAGAAAGGTCCAGATATTGAAGAGGTATTTTATTAAAATAGATCAGAGGCCAGATGTAGTGGCTCATGCCTGTAATCCCAGCACTTTGGGAGGCCGAGGCGGGCAGATCACCTGAGGTTGGGAGTTCAAGACCAGCCTGACCAACATGGAGAAACCCCATCTCTACTAAAAACACAAAACTAGCTGGGTGAGGTGGTGCATGCCTGTAGTCCCAGCTACTCGGGAGGCTGAGGCAGGAGAATTGCTTGAACCCAGGAGGCAGAGGTTGCAGTGAGCCGAGATCATGTCATTGCACTCCAGCTGGGCAACAAGAGCGAAATTCCATCTCAAAAATTTAAAAAAAAATCAGAAAGCAGAAAGAAAAAAACAATAAATAAAGCCATGGGAAACTTGAAAATATCAAAATCTGAAGGAACAAAATCACTTGCATTTTATTTAATGACAACTAATATTTATTTAGGGCTTAATATATGGCAGGTACTCATGTAAACATTTCACACGGATTAACTCACTTAGTCTTCACAATACCCTTATGAGATAAACATTATTGTTGTTATTATTATTATTATTAACATTCCTATTTTATAGATGATGCAATTTAGACAATAGAGGGTTAAGTAAATCACCTAAGGTCACACAGTAAAGTCACGGGCTCAACCTGACCACCCCTTTCTTCTTCTTCATGTTGGAGCATAGTAGGCACAACAGCATTAAAAGTCATAGTCCACCTTACAACAGCCCAGTAATGCTATAGGTCTTGTGACCTATGGGCTAGTGAAAAGCCCATTCCTACCATCACCCTAATGCTGCGCCCATGGGTACTTGCTCCTGCTTGCTATACAAATTCAACTCTTCAGTCTCATTATGTCTTTCAGACCTAGGCAACATTATGTAAAATATGCCATTACCACAAAGGCTACCATGGGCCTGGAAGACGCTAGGCTTACCTAGGGCATATCTGTGTAGGCTTCCTCAGTCAGGCTATATTGCAAAGCTGGGCAGGCCACATGTGACTTCCTTGTGCCTGGGATAACAATAAAGACCATGAAGCTCACAGAGCAGATCACAAAGCCCAAATATTTGCAATGGTTAAGAATAGTCTGGATGTAGAATAAAATCACGGTAACAATTTATACTTGGGCCAAGACAGTGTTTCTAAACTGTCCACAGTGATGTCTCTGTCAGGCTGACAGTGGATCACAATATATTTGTATTTTATAAATAGAAAGTGTCCTAGAACCAAATGGCTTTCAGGGCCAAATTTAACAATAAACGATTACTACTATTACTACTACTATGCTACTACTACTATCAGTAATATTATATTATATGATCAACACTATGATACTGGTATCACCACCAGCAGTAGTAATAATAAAAAATATAAGGGGGGATTCTGCATCTGCTTAGGTTGCAGAAAGTCACAGAGAATACTGATCACACACTAATTTAAAAAAGCTGAATAATCTACAAAATCAAAACTTTTCGTAAGTCCGTCAGAGCACTGAGGTCACAAAGCAACCAAATAAATTGAATCCGAGTAACAAGCCCCTTCAAAGAGATACCACACACTACACAACACACACACACACACACACACACACACACACACACACACACACGGAGAGAGAGAGAGAGAAAGAAAGAGAGAAATTCACCTTTAGCAGAGAGCAGGACAGGTAGAGATCTTACAAAAGGTAAATGAAATCAGCTGAAATTTTAATGAATTATTAATGGCCAAGTATGCCCTAGAAAATAACTTGAATTAGCTAGGAGTCCTAGAAACAAGGAAAGTGTGATAGAGTGCAAACTCTATCACAAGCCCTTTTCCGTGGTCCTCCATCATGAGGAAGATTTGGGATGAGGACAAAGGACCTTGAGAGGCATGCAGGAGAAAGGTAGCTGCTGGGGGCCAGGTGCTGAGCCCCACTCACTTCCTGTTAGACCCACATCTAACAGGAAGTGGAGCCTTCCTCCACTGGGGAGGAGCTGTGAGCACACTCATGCTCAGCCCCCCAGGCCCAGGGAAAAATGCCCTGCTTCTGATTCTTAGGAAGAGGTACAAGGAAGACCTGTGTGCCGTGGGAAGCGGGGAGGAAAGCCTCTCATGAACCTAGACACAGGCAAAATTCATTGCCTCTGGGCAGCAGGGAAAAGCAAAAATTCTCTGCCTCTGCAGGAAGGGTAGGAAGCCATTTGAAGCCCAGGATGTTGTACTGACCAGAAGAGGCCCTTCAGGTAAAATCAGCCACAGACCCAAGGCTGAGTTTGTGTTTTGTGGATGGGAGATACAGGAAGTCTTCAAAACTTAGAGACAGGGAGCCTGCCTAAGATGGGCTGGAAGTGGATAACATACAGAAACACATTCACTCGTGGCTACCTTGGTCTATAGCACTTTTTAGGAATGAGAGACTTGCTTAATAATAATCAGGAAATTTCTAAGTTCCAGAACTAACTCAGTGTTCCCACCTTTTTCTTTTAATCTTTCATAATATAATGTAATTATTAAAAGTAAAATGTTATTTTCAAAGCTAGATAAAGACTGAAGGAAATGTTTGTTGACCAGGAGCTACAAAATTAAATAATATTTTTATATGGTGAATTATAGTTCAAAGGAAACGTGTTTACATACATTATGTTGTCTGATCCTCAAAAATAGCCTCATTGGACAAAGTACTTTAGAAAAAAAAAAAATCCAGTAGTGACACAGAAGAAAGATGTTTCAGCCTTAGTCTAGTACTAAGTAGCACTATCTGATGAGTTACTGTATATTATTCTGGGATTTTACTTTTTTAACTGTAAAATGAAAAGTTTGACCAGGATAATGGATCTTAAATTTTTATATGCATAAAAATGCCCTGAGAAAATTATAAAATGCAGATACTACACAGCCCTTCTACATCAGAGATTCTTTGTCAGTAGGTCTTGGTGTTGCTCAAATAATCAATTCATGTGGTCTTAGGTATCAGCTTGGAGAAGCATGCTGTACCCTAATTTCTAATACTCCTTTTGGTTCCAACAGTCAATGAGTCTGAGCAAGTGGAAAAGATATTACTGTCCCTATTTTCCAGATCAATAACTGAGTCCTGAATGTCAAGTAACTAGCTTAGTTACTCGATAACTATCATAGTGATAGTAGTAGAGAAATGCAATTAAAACTAATGTCTTCAAATTCCCTATTTGGTACTTTGCTCTTAAACCAGTTGGCACGCTGCGGCAAAGACTGTTATAAGTGTGGCAAAACAGTTATAAACTGTTGGTTTCCCTTTTTCTTCTAAGCATATAAACAAACTACATTTGCTGATTTGCCACATGATGAGTTTTGACCAATAGAATGTGGGAATAAGTCAACTCCAGTTAACACTTATCCATAAAATCCTCTCATGCATAATCCTTCCAGGCTTTTTCCTAGCTGAAAACTTAGTGGAGATGTAGTTGAGAACCCAGAAGGGGTGGAACCACAAAATGGACTGGGCCTGGGTTCTTGAATCACTGACTGGGGCACAGTCCCCACCAGCCCGTGTTTCATTATGCTGTGAGCAAGAAGTAACCTTGTATTGTGTTGAGCCACTGAGAAATTGGGTTGTTATTTAGCAGTTAGTCTACCAGATACATAGCCCTCTCACATTATACCTCTGTAAGATAAAAAGATTGCAAAAAAAAACAAAAGCAACTTTGAGATAATAACGTGTGTTTCTTTTAGTTCTTGTTTTGTTCTTCTTATCCATTTTCCTTTCCTTTCCTTTCCTTTCCACAGGTAGGTAACCCCTGTGTACATTGCCTCAGGGATCAGAAGGTGGCATGGTCTAAGGACTAGGGAAAACAGCAGAGCAATAAAACAAAGTAGCCTATGAATTCTCCTTGTTTGACTTGCAAAAGGCCAAGGCCAGGAAAAGGAGAGAGTTTATTAGAGTTTATCAGGCTAAATGTTTTAGCCAAAAACATGAAGGAAAAGGCTTTCCCAAAGATTAGAAAGGGCTTGGCCAGGGCTGTATGGAAGGTGATGCAAGCTGTGGCAGAGGTATTTTTCCTGCCCTGAACCTTCACCCTGTCAGTGAACTTTATTTGACTAGGGCTAGATATGGCAATATCTACATCTCCGTACCTAAGGGCTTGTTTCTCCAGAACTGAAGAAAGCCTGACTGCCCCATGACAAATGCAGGCAGAAAGTGTGGAGGAATCAACTCCATCCCAGAAACCCCTGAGAGTCATTGGTTTACTTGTGTGTTTCCCTTTTTCTTCTAAGGATATAGAAGAACCTCTCAAGAATCAGTGTATAAATATCCCAGTTCCCTCTTCCCTCCAATGTGATAATCCTTCGTCATCATTTCTGTGTAAGATGCAGCTCCAAACTCCCACTGGGTTAATAGCACACTCTAGACAGTCTTCCTTTTTCTGCATTATTTTCCCCACATTCCTATTGGTACTTTCAGCACTTCCCAAATAGACCTCTTGAATTTGAATCCTTGTTTCAGGATCTCATCCTGGGAAATCCAAACTAAGACACAAACAAAGAAACCCATGGATCTTAAGGCAGACAGATTGCCTGCATCTACTCCTAGACTGGAGAAACCAGGAATGCTTCAAGATCTGAACGTTTCATATGATATAGGTGCAGAAGCAGCTTACACCCTGTTTCTTGGAAAAAACCAACAGTGTTATGGCAAGATTCTCAGGAAGAAATGGTGTCATGGTGTGCCTAGGCAACCAAGACCATAGACAAATCACAAAATATCCATGTCCAAAGTTTGGCATAAAAGGTATAGAAAGTTGAAAGGCATGAAGAAGTGATCTTAATCTGATGGTCTCAGCCACATCCCATATAAACAACAACAAAAAAATGAGATCCATATTCTACCAGACAGTTTGATCTAGTGAAGATTAGGGATGTAATCTAGATTTGAGTAGAAATGGGAAGAACCCTGATAAAAGAAAAAAACTGATAAAGTCCTATCTGTTCATAGCTGGGGACCCAAAGATCCATATTAAATTTTATTATAGAAGGGAAAAAATATATTTGTACACCTGAGCTTGAAAAATAAGATTCACACCTTCTATAATACTGTGGTATGTTAGATTATACTTTACTGTTATTTGTTCTTTCTCTATTAAACCTTTAGTATATCCTGTGGGAAAAGTATCAAGTCCTGCCTCTGTGATGTTGGGCTTGGTTTTATGAAATATTTTAAGCAATGGAAGATGAGGTATCCTGCCAAATGTTATGTTTGAGCAGAATACTTAAATGGAACTGTGTGTTTCTTTTAGGAGTGTTAAAATAAAATAAAATGGAGACCATAAGCTCTTGAGAATCCCCTGGGCAGACAAAACCGTTAGGCCATGCAAGCAAAACTTATATTTATTATTATTATTATATTTCTTTCTTGTAAATTCCTCTGATAATCATGAATAAAACTTAAATTGCCTTCCAAAAATGGTAGAAGATGATCACTTTTTATCAATGCTCTGCTATCTGAAAACCCCCATTGTAATAACCAGTTATTATAAAGGTTAAATAACTTCATTTTCATTAGTTATCCTGTAATGCTATGCCTCTGAGCTTCTTAACACTTTCAGTATGAGGTTTCCCTGTTAATGAACTGCTCTTTTGTATGCGCAGTAGACTTTGAAATTTTTTAACTTGATCTGATTTTATTTTTGACAGGAACTGTCTTTTTCAGTTTGGGTCCCAAAATGAAGAGTTACGTAGAGGTCAAACTACCTGACCTGCAACATACATGTAGTGCGAATGAGAATAAATACTTGATGTTTAAGCCATTGAAATTAATGAGATACTTATTAGCAAGCAAACCTGACTAATACACATACCAAGGGAGGAAATCAGATCAAAACAATGAGGAAAATGTCATAATACCTGAATTATTATGGCATCTCCCAAAACCGAGGGCAAAACTCCAGTTAATTTTTCAGTGGTGCCAATATGCTGCATCCCACACTGTTTTTCGCTGTTTTTCCTCTCTGCAATTCAGGACGCAATTCCACTAATAATGTGATTGAATATATCAATATGTGCGGATGGGAGAAAAGGAATGCAAAACTAATGCTATTTTAAAGCTTTCTATGAAGAAGTTTTCATCTCATTATCATGAAAAGTTGGAAGGCATATTCTCTTTTTAAATGATTGTAAAGCTTAAACGCGAGTCGGGAATTCATATGAATGCCTAGAACTATGAGTCACTAAAAAATCCTGGAAATGCTGTTAAAAGAGTTCTACACTCCTCCTCCCAGCTAAGCCTTTCTGAAAGCATTGTAACTCTATGCAATATGAGGTGTAGATGGGATACAGGAGATGGTCAAGTTTTTGTTTGGTATTTTTTTCCACTTTTATTGAGGTACAATTGACAAATAAAGTGTATATATTTATAAGGTACAGCATGATGCTTTGATATATGTATGCATTGTAAAATGATTAGCATCAAGCTAATTATCACATCCATCACCTCACATAATTATCATTCTGTGTGTGTGTGGTGAGAACATTTAAGATCTCTTAGCGATTTTCAAGGATACAGTATAAGCACTGTACAAAAACTGTAATAACCATGCTGTACAATAGATCTCCAGAATGTACTCATCGTGTCTAACTGAAAGTTTGTACTCTTTGACCAGCATCTCCCATTTCTCCCCTTCACATTTGTGCCCCCTCCAGCCCCTGGCAACCACCACTGTACTCTCTGCTTCTACAAATTAGACTTTTTTAGAGTTCACATATAAGTAAGATCTTTCAGGATTTGTCTTTCTGTGCTTGGCTTTTACTTACGATAATGTGCCCCAATTTCATCTATGTTGTTGCACATGACAAGATTTTCTTTTTTTTAAAGGCTGAATTTTCTATTGTACATACACTGTATATATATGTAAATATAGAGAGTAGAATAATATATACATATATATATTGCAATTTATTTATCCATTCATATGTCAGTGGACGTTTATGTTGTTTCCATATCTAGGCTATTGTGAATAATGCTGCAGTAAACATTGGAGTGCAGATGTCTCTTTGACATACCAACATTATTTCCTTTGGCTATATAACAAGTAGTGGGACTGCTGAATCATACAGTAATTCTGTTTTTAATTTTGTAGGAACTTCCACCCTATTTTCCATAATAGCTGTACTAATTTATATTCCTGCCAATAATGTACAAGGGTTTCCTTTTCTCCACATTCTTGCCAAAGCTTATTATCTTTCCTACTTGAGATAATAGCCATTGTAACAGGTGTGATGTGATATCTCACTGTGATTTTAATTTGTATTTTCCTGGTGATTACTGATGTTGAGCATGTTTTCATATATCTGTTGGCAACCTGTATGTCTTTTTTTGAGAAATATCTGTTCAGATTCTTTGACCACTTTTAGGTCAGATTACTTGTTTTCTTGCTATTGATTTGTTCAGTACTTTTAAATCTCCATGAACAATCTTTACCGTATAGATTGAAAGCTTATTTGTAAGGTGGTTCCTTTCACATTCACTTTAAAAATCAAAAGTTCTTAGATAATACATTACAAAATAAATAGTTGAGTATGATAAGAAGAGTAGATACTCTTCATGCCATGAGATCATCATTGAGTATTGGATTTCAGCAATCATTTGCTAAATGACACCATCAACGGCCGAAAGAATATGTACTCTTAAATTTTAAATTTTAATCATTTTACATTTTCTTCATATAGATTGTTTTTGCAGTCATTTAAGTGACAAATTTTGTTTGTGGTTTATTAAAAGCACATGAAGTATTTAGCTTCATGTATTTGTATATGTTCTCTTGACTTACTGTCATACACAATTTTAAAACATAAAACCATAACCATCCTCCTTTTCTTCATCCTGCCCCAGAAAAATTTCGATAAAAGACAGAAATATTTAATGACTCCTTCTAATGTATTTTCAGGCAAAGAAATTAGCTCCTCTCATTAACTTTCCATACTCTCACCTCCAAATCTGCCAACTTTCTGCTCTGCAGTCCCTACTAATACAAAGAATGAATGATCCATGCTTCTGTGAAGCATGGGACCAATCCCTTCACTTCTGGCCTGCATCCCAGGCCTTCTTCATTTCCCAGACCTGCTACTCTAAAGTCACTAGTGTTTCGCTTTCTACTAGAATTTTTTCCATCAGCAAATAGTAGAGGCATAGACTAAACGGTGGAGCCACGTGCCTGTGAAAGTGACACAGACTCTTCTTACCTGGTCACCAAACATGTTTTGTCTTCTTACTGGGCATACAATTAGCCTACGTGTCTCAGCCTCCCCTACATTTAGGAGTGGTTATGTTACTAATTTCTAGTCGATGAAATGTGAGCAGAAGTGATGTACCACACTTTCAAGTCTGTCCCATGAAAACCTCCTATGTGTTATCCTCCGTGATATTTAATTTCCCGGGTGGACGGTGACGTTGGAAGTCTTATTTGGAAGATAATATTTCTGGAAGAGTCCTCAAATCCTACTAGGAGAAAAGCTGTTTGCCAATCTGGACTTACTAATTAAGACACTGCATGAACAACAAATAAATTAACGTGGTTAATTTGGGTTAGTCTGTTAGAGCCACTGGTACCTTAACTAGCCAAAGTGGTAAGAGTAGAAACAAGGAAACCAGTTAGAGACTATTGCAATATTCTAGCTCTCTGCTTCTTAAAACTGAACTCCTCAAAAGAATTACCAGTTTCTCCACTTATTTTCTTCCAGTTTTTCATTTTCATGTCACCAACAAAACCTCTCTTGACCTTCACATTGCAAAATCTAATTATTGATTCGCAATCTTAATTTTACTTATCTATCACCACTAGTCTCACAGTTGACATTCCCTAAGTATGAATACCTTTTTCACATTATGCTCTGTCATTCTTTCTTGACTCTCTTCTTACCTCACATTCACAGCCCAACCCTGCACAAACTTCTCTTTGCAGGATCTTGCTTGTCTTCCTGATCGGTACATGCTTCAGTGACCTTGGGCTCATTGCTCAGATCTCCTTTCTTCTGCCTCAGTCTCTAGGTAATGCTCTCCAGTCCATGACTATAAATAACATCTACTGGATGGTTCTCCCCCAAATTATAACTCCAGCTCGCCCTGTCATATGGCATTCCATATGCAAATATTCAGTGACCCGCTTATCAAATCTACTGTATGTCCCATAGACATCTCAAATTTAATATGCCCGCAAACAGATTTGATTTCTTCCCACCCTCTCACTTGTTCCTCTCCTAACGGTCCCATCTCAGTAGCTTCATTCTTTAGTTGTTCTAATCAAAAGCCCCTTACTACCCTGTTCATACCGTGTCTCTTATACAATTTACTGGAAAAGTCTGTCAGCTTACTTTCAAAATATATCCTAAATCTACCTCTTCTTCCAACTGTCATCACTGCTCTCTTATTCCAAGTAATTATGACTTCTCTCCTGAGTTATTTAGTAGCTTCTTACTGAACTTCCTGATTCCACTCTTGTCTTTCTAGTATCTGTCCTGAGCATATTAGCCAGAGTGATGCTTTTGAAACATAAGTTTAATTATGTAATTCCTTTGTTCAAACTCACCAATTGCTTTCCATTCCACACACAATACAACTCCAAGTGCTTATCAGGGCCTACAAGTCCCTATATGAGGGGTCTTTTAAAAATTCATGGAAAATGTGTATTATGAAAAAAAAAGCTATGCATGGATTTGATTTTTTTTTGTACCCAAAAAAAAGTTGTACTAACTTGTTATAACATGTGTGAATAGGATTTAATTTGAGGCACTAAGAAGAGTAAGACATCAGTTTGAAAAAAGCCCC
This sequence comes from Pongo abelii, assembly GCF_028885655.2. Lineage (NCBI taxonomy): Eukaryota > Metazoa > Chordata > Mammalia > Primates > Hominidae > Pongo > Pongo abelii. The sequence continues at coordinate 66,554,756 of NC_071996.2, read as the reverse complement.
TATCAGAGCAACATGAATTCTGCTAAAACTGAAGCAAGAACAAACATCAAATTTATGGTGAAGCTTTAGTGGAAGACTGATGAAGTCATTGATGCCTTATTAAAAGTTTATGAGGATAATACCCCCCACAAAAATTAGCAGTTTATAAATGGCTAATTCATTTAAGAAGGGAAGAGATGATATTGAAGAAGCCCAAAGAAGCAGACCAATTTTCAAGGAAAAAGTTAATTTTATTTGTGCTCAAATTGAAGAAGACCTACAATTAACAACAGAAACAATAACCAATACCATGCACATCTCAATTGGTTCAGCTTATGCCATTATCATTGAGAATGATTATTCTGTTTCTTTTAAAAATTTAAAGTTGAGCAAACTTTTCACTCAGCAGTTTCCAAAACCATGGCACCCAAATCACTGCCTCTAAGAGCAGAGCTTTCAATGAAAATTTTCAACAAGTGGGACCAAGATCCTGAAACATTTCTTCAGAGAATTATAACAGGAAATGGAACATGGATTTACCAGTATGATCCTGAAGATGAAGCACAATCAAAGCAATGGCTGCCAAGAGGTGGAAGTGGTCCAGGCAAAGCAAAAGTACCAGTCAAAGCAATGGCTATTGTGAAAGATTTTGGGGATTCTCAAAGCATTTTGCTTATTGACTTTCTGGAGGGCCAAAGAATGATTACATCTGCCTATTGTGAGTGTGCTTTGAGAAAGTTGGTTAAAGCTTTAGTAGAAAAACACCTGGGAAAACTTCACCAGAGAGTCCTTCTCCACCACAACAATGCGCCTGCTCATTCTTCTTATCAAACAATGTCAATTTTGGAAGCGTTTCTATATTAAATCATTAGGCAGCTGCCTTACAGTCCTGATTTGGCTCTTCTGACTTCCTTTTATTTCATAATCTTAAAAAATCTATACAAGGCCTCAACTTTTCTTAAGTTAATAATGTTAAAATGACTGCATTGGCATGGTTAAAGCCCCAGGACCCTCAGTTCTTCAGGGATGGACTAAATGGCTGGTATGATCACTTACAAAATTGTCTTCAACTTGATTAGAATTATTTTGAAAAATAAAGTTTACATTTTTTATTTTGCTCTTTTAATTCAATTTTTCCGTGAACTTTTTGAAGTCCCCTCATATATTCTGGCTTTTGGCTACATCTGCAAGGCAGCTCTTACTACCCAGCTCCTGGGCTCCAGGCCCATTGGCCACCTGCTGGTGCTCAAACACACTTTGCGCATGTTTCTACTGCCTGAAATGTTCTTCTCCCTACTATCTATTAATACACTGTTCATTTCTGCACTCTATTTAGGCCTTTGCTGAAATGGCTCCCTTTTAGAGTTCTCCTCTGACTCACATGTTTTTAAAAATGTGCCCTTCCCTCAACCATCACTTTCTGTCCTCTTGCCATGTACTATTTTCTCTTCAGAACGTTTAATACTGCCTAACGCTTATGCATTTCTTTGTTTATTTATCATCTATGTCTCCACCCTCTAGAATGTAAGCTTTATATGTCTAAGACTTGATCTGTTTTTATTTTACTGCTATAGCCGCATTCAGTAAATATTTGTTGAGTGAATAAAAAAAATGGAGTGAAGTGGATAATAAGGGAAAAGTGAAAACATTATTATATAATAGGCTTAGTAGAAGTCAGTAAGCCTCTAGCTTTTTAAAGAAAAAGGCTATTTTATGTGCAACTAATCCTAATGACTGACAAAGTGGTTGTAGTATACAAAGGTGGTTCATACATGTTTGTGGGAATGAGAAGTACTGCTAAGTTACTTCTATTTTTAAAAAATTATTTCTTAAATAAGTACCATAAAATGTCAAACCATGATATCTCTTAATCGATTATTAACAATGTTTATTAAATGTCTACTACGTGTCAGACATTGTCCTAGTTCTTGAGGACTCAATCATGAATGAAAGTGACAAAAATTCCTGAACTCATGCAATCTATACTATGGGATCATTGACTTATGGGTAGTTTTTCTTTCTTTTTTTGGCTTATTTTCTAAATTTTCTAAAATGTACACACACTACTTTGAACAATGAATTTATTAATTTTATAATAATAATGAAAATATTTTTAAATACAAATAAATAGCCAGATTTTCAGACAGCCATAATCAAATCCAAACTAAATATCTATGACTTCCAAATACTTTCCATCAGAAAATCATCACTTTCGCAGCCCTTCTTCCTAAATGTGAATCTTGATTTCTTGTACGTGGTTTTTCTGTGATTTTATTTTATAGTCCTCTGTTTTATGTAGCTTATTTAAAAATCTTGTCTGGAATTAGTTGGGATATAAATGTAACATAAACTGAATTATACAAAACAACACATACAGCACTTTAACATGAGTACCAAGACTTACTGTAATCTCTCACCAAATAATCTGGGGATAATTCCCATTCAGACGCAACTGGGCCAAATATATTCTAATTCCATAGCATCTATTTTCCTGTGGCTTTCATAGCTAATCTTTGAACCAAGTAGGCAATGTGTGGAATTAAGAAAAATCTTTCCCTTTAGTGTTTCTCTGCCACTCTGAAAAATATTATAACTCTGGCTGAGACTTCCCATCTTGAGCCCTAGACTCTCAAATCCATTTGGAGATCTTACAGATACCTCCAACTAGATAATTCTCATTCTGACTTCATCTGCTCCAACCCTTCTAAGCTCCTTTTCTTCCTGAGTTACCTGTTCCAAGGAAGGTGTGCTACTATCTAGCTACTGATTTGTAATGCCTGGAATCCAGATGTTTCCTAAACTGCACTCTCTCTGACTTCCCACATTATCGCTTTCTGTATGTCTACTTCCTAAATTTCTTTAACATTGGCCCATTTCTTTCCATCCTTTTTCCACTCTCTTAGTCCAGCCTCCCTTCATCACGCAACTGGCCTCATGCAGCTGACTTAGAAGTGGGCTCCTGTTTCAACTTCTTCTTCATTCCAGACTATTCACATAGCCAAAAGATTCCAGCATACAATTTTTACCTGCTTAAATATCTATGCTGTTTTTCATTACTATTTGTGTTACCCAAATTTTTTAACATATTTACAAAGCCCTCATTACCTTGTTACTCTCGAGCCTGTCTGGAGACTGACTGTCTCTCCAGCCTGATTTTCACAATATACACCTCTTACCTCTTCCTTTTCCAGTATTTTATGCTACAACCATATCATGGAACTAGAGCCATATTGTGGTTTCCTGAACATGCATGCCGTGCTTTTCTTACCGCTAGCTTTTTGTACATGGTTCCTCACCTACTTGCCACACACGCACATTTGCCCTTTTACTTTATGAACTTTAGCTAGCCCTTTATCTTAGAGATTGTCTGTTCTTGGAAGAACTTCATTTCCCTCTGAGAATATCTAGATGTCCATTCTACATAAGAAAAATTCATACTTAACGCATCATGGCCCTTGTCATTTCATAACAGAATTCCCTTCCCTATGAGATTGTAAACTGCCTGAGGTCATAGTGTTTGGAAGGCACTTGTGAGATGTTATTTCATAAAGATTTATTAAAATGAATAAATAAATAAATGAACGAATAGGAAATTGCAAATTGGTATGGGACACCTGTGAAAGACATGGAATCCTGCGTGTCTGAAAGAAAATATATTATTTTGGGTTGAGAGGAAAAGAACACCTCTAGAAAAATTTTTAAATTGATGGAAAGATGGATGACAGTCACTTCTAGAATGGTTTCCAAAGGACAGTTTCTAACCATGGGAAAGATTTAAAGTTGAAAGTAAAGAGACAGAGAAAAATTCAAAGCATTTTCTGGTGGGGTTAGAAAAATATGATGGAATCAAAGATAACATGTTGGCAGCTTTAGGGAAGCACGAAATTGTTGGTAATAGGTGTAAAGAAAGGAAAGGTTAGAAGTTGAAGAATCTGTACTTTTCAATCTATACTCCTTTATACTATTCTGATTTGGAGACTATGCAAATGTATAATATATCCAAAATTACACTTTAAAAAAGTTAAAAGAAATTAACTATTAGGAAGATGAGTAAAATATTCATCTTTCTGAATTTAAAATGGCAGGAAAACAATAGAAAAATAATCAAATAATCAATAAAACATAAAAAATAGATAAAATTCATTTTCCTCTAAAGAAAATTGCAAAGAAAGTTTGGAAAGAGAGTATAAAAGGTGGGGAAAAAAGCAATTTATTTAAGATGCCAGTCTCCTTTACAGAAAAGGATTAATAAAGCTATCACATGTAATATTTTAAAGATAATTTTCTGGACAATTCTGAACTTTACATCAGTGAATGGGAATGAATAATCAAAGAAGATAAGCATAAAAGTAAATATATTCAGGCATTATCTCTCTGCTTCCACTTCTTAACCTTCATTAATTGACATTTGAATTTTAAATTTTTTAAAAATGTAGGTGTATTTTTCTCTTGAATTTTAATATAGTGGGTTTTCATTTAAATATAGATATTCTAATAACATTTTTAAAAATCAGAGTTTGCTCCTTGAGCCTATTTATTTTACTTTAAAATATTATTTTTATTTCTTTTCTAGTCACAAAGTGAATGTATTTATGTTACAGATCCTTAGGATGATAATGAAAAAAAAAAAAGCAAAGAAAAAAATTTAAACCATCAGTAATACCACCAGCCCACCAGCCCACCAGCCCACCAGCCAGAACTAACAAAGCCAGCTGAACTTCCATGTTGGTACTATACAGAGGTCTGGTATTCAGGAAGAAAGTACTAGGAAGGCTACCATGATTATTTTTGGATGATATTCATGCTAGTTGGTCTAAAATTTATTTTGACTGCCTAATACTAAATTGGACTAGTTTAAACACTTTTATTATTGCCACTGATGATACCTGTTTTCAAAATGAGAGAACTCTATATTTCCATTTTATGGAGATTCTATCTCATAAATAAAGCAGATAGAATTTAGACCTTATTGATCCTTAGTACTACTAAGTATAAATAGGGTTAGCAAATCCCTAAGGATAGTGGTGCATTGGGTTAGTGGTCCATGAAATTCCCAATCTTTCTTACCATTCCATATGAAAAAAGTAGTTAAGGACATGAATAGACAATTCTCCAAAGAAGATATGCAAATGGCCAACAAACATATGAAAGAATACTCAACATCACTAATGATCAGGGAAATGCAAATCAAAACCATAATGCGATACCACCTGACTTCTGCAAGAATGGCCATAATGAAAGAGTCAAAAAACAGTAGATGTTGGCATGGATGCAGAGATCAGGGAACACTTTTACACTGCTGCTGGGAATGTAAACTAGTACAGCCACTATGGAAAACAGTGTAGAGATTCCTTAAAGAACTAAAAGTAGAAGTACCATTTGATCCAGCAATCCCACTACTGGGTATCTACCCAGAGGAAAAGAAGTCATTATTCGAAAAAGATACTTGCACATGCATGTTTATAGCAGCACAATTCACAATTGCAAAATCGTGGAACCAACCCAAATGCCCATCAATCAACGAGTGGATAAAGAAACAGGGGTATATATATATATGGTGGAATACTACTCAGCCATAAAAAGGAATGAATTAACAGCATTTGCAATGACCTGGATGAGATTCGAGACTATTATTCTAAGTGAAGTAAGTCAGGAATGGAAAACCAAACATCGTATGTTCTCACTGATATGTGCGAGCTAAGCTATGAGGATGCAAAGGCATAAGAATGATACAATGGATTTGGGGACTTGAGGGAAGAGTGGGAGGGGGGTGAGGAATAAAAGACAACAAATATGGTGCAGTGTATACTGCTCAGATGATGGGTGCACCAGGATCTCACAAATCACCACTACAGAACTTACTCATGTAACCAAATATCACCTGTACCCCAATAACTTATGGAAAAATAAAATAAATAAAAAATTAAAAAAAGCATAAATGGGTGCTATAAATACAATAAAATAAAACAAAACTATTGAAATTTGTTTAGCCTGTGTCTCAGGGGACACTGAAGTTGAATCTAAGTCTTAATATATTGGAAGAAACCCCCTAAACATCCACCCACTCATTCATCCATTCGTTCAGCCAATATTCAGTTATTGTCTATGCAGTGTGTCTAAGTCAAGTCACTGTCCAAAGTAATGAAGAGATATCCTTAACTCAGAGTTACACTGAAGGTATACTTTAGTGGTATCACTAGACAGTCAGCTTTTTTTTTTTTTTTTTGAGACAGAGTCTCGTTCTGTCACCAGGCTGGAGTGCAGTGGCGCAAACTTGGCTCACTGCAACCTCCGCTTCCTGAGTTCAAGCGATTCTCCTGCCTCAGCCTCCTGAGTAGCTGGGACTACAGGCACGTGCCACCACACCCAGCTAATTTTTGTATTTTTAGTAGAGACCAGTTTTCATCATGTTGGCCAGGATGGTCTCGATCTCCTGACCTCATGACCCATCCGCCTCGGCTGCTCAAAGTGCTGGGATTACAGGCATGAGCCACCACGCCCAGCTGACAGTGAGCTCCTGGTGGCAGATCTGTGCTCAATCTCAACATCTCAGATACGCTCAGATAGAGCTCTCATTTGATGAATGTTAAACACATTTTTCACAGAGGTCAGTCTTAAGGCTGATATCATTTATTATTGATAATTGAAGCCATTTATAGAACAATTAAGGCTTTGTGCTAAGTGCCTTTAGATATTATTTTATTTAATCCTCCTGTAATTTTGCAATAACCATCTAGGAAATGATTAGCATTTATCTTAGCTTTAAAAAACTATTTTCCACTTTGTTTTTATTTTTTGAAGAGATGGTGGTGTCACTATACTGCACGGGCTGGTCTTAAACTCCTGTCCTAAAGAAACCCTTCCACCTCAGCCTCCCAAACTGCTGGGATCACAGGCATGAGCTCCCGCACCTGGACAAACCCCATTTTAAAGATGGGAAGGTTTGAGTGACTCATTCAATGTCATATAGCTGGTGGCAGCAAAAGCAAACTTAGAGGGCATGTCTATCAAACTTGTAAGCCCATATTCTTGCTATGATCTGACACTGTCTCTTGCTTATCTCCAGTTTGTAGACTATCAGAGAGGCTAATACAGTGGGCTCTGAAATTAACCTTATAGGGTTTGAATTTCAGCCCCAACATTTGCTGTATACCCTTCAATCTATCACTTAACATTTCCAAGATTCAGTTTTCCCATATGAAAATAAAGACAGTAATACCTGTCTCACAGGGCTACTGTGAGAACTAAATGAGATAATTCATATGAAAGCATTTTCC